>NW_027149813.1:657600-986400 GCF_031143425.1 Pleurodeles waltl | reverse complement strand
GTCAGGCTGCCTATAGATCTAACTTTTGACAGGCATGCTGTCTCCAGTATCTATAGTGTGCTCACACCAAGAAGTGGTGCCTGGCAGAGTAGAAAAGAAATCAGAAAACTGACCCAGGGGATTTATGCAGTTGTCTTTTTGCTCAGCAGTAAGACAGTCTGCCAAAACTACACCTTTCACCAGAGCATCTTGTTCTGTGGAGGAGACGAGATCAGAGAGAGGGTCACTCTCTTCTTCCTGTCCTTCATCTGTTGCCATGAGCAGGGTGAGATCAGCCCTGTCATAGTAGGTGTAGGAGGCTGGACTGGCTTGTAGTGAGTACCAAGGGGTACTTACACCTTGCACCAGGCCCAGGTATCCCTTATTAGTGTAGAGGGGTGTCTAGCAGCTTAGGCTGATAGAAAAGGTAGCTTAGCAGAGCAGCTTAGGCTGAACTAGGAGACGAGTGAAGCTCTTACAGTACCACTAGTGTCACTTGCACAATATCATAGGAAAACACAATACACAGATATACTAAAAATATAGGTACTTTATTTTTATGACAATATGCCAAAGTATCTCAGTGAGTACCCTCAGTATGAGGATAGCAAATATACACAAGAAATATGTACACAATACCAAAATATGCAGTAATAGCAATAGAAAACAGTGCAAACAATGTATAGTCACAATAGGATGCAATAGGGGCACATTGGAATAGGGGAAACACAAACCATATACTCTAGAAGTGGAATGCAAACCACGAATGGACCCCACACCTATGTGACCTTGTAGAGGGTCGCTGGGACTGTAAGAAAACAGTGAGGGTTAGAAAAATAGCCCACCCCAAGACCCTGAAAAGTGAGTGCAAAGTGCACTGAAGTTCCCCAAAGAGCAGAGAAGTTGTGATAGGGGAATTCTGCAGGAAAGACTGACACCAGCAATACAAAAATGATGGATTTCCAGATGAGAGTACCTGTGGAACAAGGGGACCAAGTCCAAAAGTCACGATCAAGTCGGGAGTGGGCACATGCCCAGGAAATGCCAGCTGTGGGTGCAAAGAAGCTGCCACCGGACAGTAGAAGCTGTGGATTCTGCAAGAACTAAAAGGGCTAGAAACTTCCCCTTTAGAAGAAGGATTTCCCACGTCGTGAAGAGTCGTGCAGAAGTGTTTTCCTGCAGAAAGACCGCAAACAAGCCTTGCTAGCTGCAAAGCTCACAGTTAGGGTTTTTGGATGCTGCTGTGGCCCAGGGGGGACCAGGATGTCGCCAATTGTGTGAGGAGACAGAGGGGGTGTCCAGAAAGACAAGGAGCCATCTCAGAAGCAAGCAGCATCCTGAAAAGTGCCAGAACAGGCACTATGAAGTGGAGTGAAACAGTGCTCACCTGAAGTTGCACAAGAGAGTGACACGCCACCGGAGGACAACACAGGAGGTCGTGCAGTGCAGGTTAGAGTGCTGTGGACCCAGGCTTGGCTGTGCACAAAGGAAATCCTGGAAAAGTGCACAGGAGCCGGAGTAGCTGCAAAACACGGGGTTCTCAGCAATGCAGTCTGGCGTGGGGAGGCAAGGACTTACCTCCACCAAACTTGGACTGAAGAGTCACTGGACTGTGAGAGTCACTTGGACAGAGTTGCTGAGTTCAAGGGACCTCACTCGTCGTGCTGAGAGGAGACCCAGAGGACCGGTGATGCAGTTCTTTGGTGCCTGCGGATGCAGGGGGAAGATTCCGTCGCCCACAGGAGATTTCTTCGGAGCTTCTAGTGCAGAGAGGAGGCAGACTACCCCCACAGCATGCACCACCAGGAAAACAGTCGAGAAGGCGGCAGGATCAGCGTTACAAGGTCGCAGTAGTCATCTTTGCTACTTTGTTGCAGTTTTGCAGACTTCCAGCGCGGTCAGCAGATGAATCCTTGGAAGAAGGTGAAGAGAGAGATGCAGAGGAACTCTGATGAGCTCTTGCATTCGTTATCTAAGGAATTCCCCAAAGCAGAGACCCTAAATAGCCAGAAAAGAGGTTTGGCTACTTAGGAGAGAGGATAGGCTAGTAACACCTGAAGGAGCCTATCAGAAGGAGTCTCTGACGTCACGTCCTGGCACTGGCCACTCAGAGCAGTCCAGTGTGCCAGCAGCACCTCTGTTTCCAAGATGGCAGAGGTCTGGAGCACACTGGAGGAGCTCTGGGCACCTCCCAGGGGAGGTGCAGGTCAGGGGAGTGGTCACTCCCCTTTCCTTTGTCCAGTTTCACGCCAGAGCAGGGCTGAGGGATCCCTGAACCGGTGCAGATTGGCTTATGCAGAGATGGGCACCATCTGTGCCCATCAAAGCATTTCCAGAGGCTGTGGGAGGCTGCTCCTTCCCAGCCCTGACAACTTTTTCCAAAGGGAGAGGGTGTAACACCCTCTCTCTGAGGAAGTCCTTTGTTCTGCCTTCCTGGGTGTAGGAGGCTGGACTGGCTTGTAGTGGGTACCAAGGGGTACTTGCACCTTGCACCAGGCCCAGTTATCCCTTATTAGTGTATAGGGTGTCTAGCAGATTAGGCTGATAGATAATGGTAGCTTAGCAGAGCAGCTTAGGCTGAACTAGGAGACGTGTGAAGCTACTACAGTACCACTTAGTGTCATATGCACAATATCATAAGAAAACACAATACACAGTTATACTAAAAATAAAGGTACTTTATTTTTATGACAATATGCCAAAGTATCTTAGAGTGTACCCTCAGTGAGAGGATAGGAAATATACACAAGATATATATACACAATAGCAAAAATATGCAGTATAGTCTTAGAAAACAGTGCAAACAATGTATAGTTACAATAGGATGCAATGGGGAAACATAGGTATAGGGGCAACACAAACCATATACTCCAAAAGTGGAATGCGAACCACGAATGGACCCCAAACCTATGTGACCTTGTAGAGGGTCGCTGGGACTATTAGAAAATAGTGAGAGTTAGAAAAATAACCCTCCCCAAGACCCTAAAAAGTGAGTGCAAAGTGCACTAAAGTTCCCCTAAGGACAAAATAGTCGTGTTAGAGGAATAATGCAGGAAAGACACAAACCAGCAATGCAACAACTGTGGATTTCCAATCTAGGGTACCTGTGGAACAAGGGGACCAAGTCCAAAAGTCACAAGCAAGTCGGAGATGGGCAGATGCCCAGGAAATGCCAGCTGCGGGTGCAAAGAAGCTTCGACTGGACAGAAGAAGCTGAGGTTTCTGCAAGAACGAAAAGTGCTAGAGACTTCCCCTTTGGTGGACGGATCCTGTGAGAAGGTAGCCTCTTTCTAGCCTTGTTACCCCCACTTTTGGCCTGTTTGTGAGTGTATGTCAGGGTGTTTGTCACTGTTTTCACTGTCTCACTGGGATCCTGATAGCCAGGCCTCAGTGCTCATAGTGAAAACACTATGGTTTCAGTATGGTTGTTATGTGTCACTGGGATCCTGCTGGTCAGGACCCCAGTGCTCATAGGTTTGTGGCCTATATGTATGTGTCACTGGGACCCTGTCACACAGGGCCCCAGTGCTCATAGGTGTGCATGTATATGTTCCCTGTGTGGTGCCTAACTGTCTCACTGAGGCTCTGCTAACCAGAACCTCAGTGGTTATGCTCTCTCATTACTTTCAAATTGTCACTAACAGGCTAGTGACCATTTTTACCAATTTACATTGGCTTACTGGAACACCCTTATAATTCCCTAGTATATGGTACTGAGGTACCCAGGGTATTGGGGTTCCAGGAGATCCCTATGGGCTGCAGCATTTCTTTTGCCACCCATAGGGAGCTCTGACAATTCTTACACAGGCCTGCCACTGCAGCCTGAGTGAAATAACGTCCACGTTATTTCACAGCCATTTTACACTGCACTTAAGTAACTTATAAGTCACCTATATGTCTAACCTTTACCTGGTAAAGGTTAGGTGCAAAGT
The DNA here is from genome assembly GCF_031143425.1 of Pleurodeles waltl. Lineage (NCBI taxonomy): Eukaryota > Metazoa > Chordata > Amphibia > Caudata > Salamandridae > Pleurodeles > Pleurodeles waltl. The sequence goes on along the minus strand of NW_027149813.1, from coordinate 982,489 downwards.
TACTTAGTGTGAGGGCACCCTGGCACTAGCCAAGGTGCCCCCACATTGTTCAGAGCCAATTCACTGAACTTTGTGAGTGCGGGGACACCATTACACGCGTGCACTACATATAGGTCACTACCTATATGTAGCTTCACCATGGTAACTCCGAATATGGCCATGTAACATGTCTATGATCATGGAATTGCCCCCTCTATGCCATCCTGGCATTGTTGGTACAATTCCATGATCCCAGTGGTCTGTAGCACAGACACTGGTACTGCCAGACTGCCCTTCCTGGGGTTTCACTGCAGCTGCTGCTGCTGCCAACCCCTCAGACAGGCAGCTGCCCTCCTGGGGTCCAGCCAGGCCTGGCCCAGGATGGCAGAACAAAGAACTTCCTCTGAGAGAGGGTGTGACACCCTCTCCCTTTGGAAAATGGTGTGAAGGCAGGGGAGGAATAGCCTCCCCCAGCCTCTGGAAATGCTTTGTTGGGCACAGATGTGCCCAATTCTGCATAAGCCAGTCTACACCGGTTCAGGGACCCCTTAGCCCCTGCTCTGGCGCGAAACAGGACAAAGGAAAGGGGAGTGACCACTCCCCTGACCTGCACCTCCCCTGGGAGGTGTCCAGAGCTCCTCCAGTGTGCTCCAGACCTCTGCCATCTTGGAAACAGAGGTGCTGCTGGCACACTGGACTGCTCTGAGTGGCCAGTGCCACCAGGTGACGTCAGAGACTCCTGCTGATAGGCTCCTTCAGGTGTTAGTAGCCTTTCCTCTCTCCTAGGTAGCCAAACCCTCTTTTCTGGCTATTTAGGGTCTCTGTCTCTGGGGAAACTTTAGATAACGAATGCATGAGCTCAGCCGAGTTCCTCTGCATCTCCCTCTTCACCTTCTGATAAGGAATCGACCACTTTCCCGCCAAAAGAACGCCAACAAGCCTTGCTAGCTGCAAATCGTGCGTTTGGCGTTTTTGGACGCTGCTGGAGCCCAGGAGGGACCAGGAGGTCGCAAATTGGACCTGAAGAGAGAGGGGTCGTCGAGCAAGACAAAGAGCCCTCACTGAAGCAGGTAGCACCCGGAGAAGTGCCAGAAACAGGCACTATGAGGATGCGTGAAACGGTGCTCACCGAAGTTGCACAAAGGAGTCCCACGTCGCCGGAGACCAACTTAGAAAGTCGTGCAATGCAGGTTAGAGTGCCGTGGACCCAGGCTTGGCTGTGCACAAAGGATTTCCGCCGGAAGTGCACAGGGGCCGGAGTAGCTGCAAAGTCGCGGTTCCCAGCAATGCAGTCCAGCGAGGTGAGGCAAGGACTTACCTCCACCAAACTTGGGCTGAAGAGTCCCTGGACTGTGGGGGTCACTTGGACAGAGTCTCTGGATTCGAGGGACCTCGCTCGTCATGCTGAGAGGAGACCCAAGGGACCGGTAATGCAGCTTTTTGGTGCCTGCGGTTGCAGGGGGAAGATTCCGTCGACCCACGGGAGATTTCTTCGGAGCTTCTAGTGCAGAGAGGAGGCAGGCTACCCCCACAGCATGCACAAGCAGGAAAACAGTCGAGAAGGCGGCAGGATCAGCGTTACAGAGTTGCAGTAGTCGTCTTTGCTACTATGTTGCAGGTTTGCAGGCTTCCAGCGCGGTCAGCAGTCGATTCCTTATAAGAAGGTGAAGAGAGAGATGCAGAGGAACTCGGATGAGCTCTTGCATTCGTTATCTAAAGTTTCCCCAGAGACAGAGACCCTAAATAGCCAGAAAAGAGGGTTTGGCTACCTAGGAGAGAGGATAGGCTACTAACACCTGAAGGAGCCTATCAGCAGGAGTCTCTGACGTCACCTGGTGGCACTGGCCACTCAGAGCAGTCCAGTGTGCCAGCAGCACCTCTGTTTCCAAGATGGCAGGAGTCTGGAGCACACTGGAGGAGCTCTGGACACCTCCCAGGGGAGGTGCAGGTCAGGGGAGTGGTCACTCCCCTTTCCTTTGTCCAGTTTCGCACCAGAGCAGGGGCTAAGCGGTCCCTGAACCGGTGTATACTGGCTTATGCAGAATTGGGCACATCTGTGCCCAACAAAGCATTTCCAGAGGCTGGGGGAGGCTACTCCTCCCCTGCCTTCACACCATTTTCCAAAGGGAGAGGGTGTCACACCCTCTCTCAGAGGAAGTTTTTTGCTCTGCCATCCTGGGCCAGGCCTGCCTGTCTGAGGGTTGGCAGCCATTTTCACTGCACTTAAGTAACTTATAAGTCACCTATATGTCTAACCTTTACCTGGTAAAGGTTAGGTGCAAAGTTACTTAGTGTGTGGGCACCCTGGCACTAGCCAAGGTGCTCCCACATAGTTCAGGGCAAATTCCCCGGACTTTGTGAGTGCGGGGACACCATTACACGCGTGCACTACACATAGGTCAATACCTATGTGTAGCTTCACAATGGTAACTCCGAATATGGCCATGTAACATGTCTAAGATCATGGAATTGCCCCCTCTATGCCATCCTGGCATTGTTGGCACAATCCCATGATCCCATGGGTCTGTAGCTCAGACCCTGGTACTGCCAAACTGCCTTTTCAGGGGTTTCACTGCAGCTGCTGCTGCTGCCAACCCCTCAGACAGGTTTCTGGCCTCCTGAGGTCCAGCCAGGCTTGGCCTAGGATGGCAGAACAAAGGACTTCCTCAGCGAGAGGGTGTTACACCATCTCCCTTTGGAAAAAGGTGTCAGGGCAGGGGAGGAGTAGCCTCCCCTAGCCTCTGGAAATGCTTTCATGGGCACAGATGGTGCCCATTTCTGCATAAGCCAGTCTACACCGGTTCAGGGACCCCTCAGCCCTCCTCTGGCGCGAAACTGGACAAAGGAAAGGGGAGTGACCACTCCCCTGACCTGCACCTCCCCTGGGAGGTGCTCCAGACCTCTGCCATCTTGGAAACAGAGGTGTTGCTGGCACACTGGACTGCTCTGAGTGGCCAGGGCCAGCAGGTGACGTCAGAGACTCCTTCTGATAGGCTCCTTCAGGTGTTGCTAGCCTATCCTCTTTCCTAAGTAGCCAAACCCTCTTTTCTGGCTATTTAGGGTCTCTGCTTTGGGGATTTCCTTAGATAACGAATGCAAGAGCTCATCAGAGTTCCTCTGCATCTCTCTCTTCACCTGCTGCCAAGGAATCGACTGCTGACCACGCTGGAAGCCTGCAAAACTGTAACAAAGTAGCTAAGACGACTACTGCAACTCTGTAACGCTGATCCTGCCGCCTTCTCGACTGTTTTCCTGGTGGTGCATGCTGTGGGGGTAGTCTGCCTCCTCTCTGCACTAGAAGCTCCGAAGAAATCTCCCGTGGGTCGACGGAATCTTCCCCCTGCTACAGCAGGCACCAAAGAACTGCATCACCGGTCCCCTGGGTCTCCTCTCAGCACGACGAGCGAGGTCCCTTGAATCCAGCAACTGTGTCAAAGTGACTGACACAGTCCAGTGACTCTTCAGTCCAAGTTTGGTGGAGGTAAGTCCTTGCCTCCCCACGCCAGACTGCATTGCTGGGAACCACAACTTTTGCAGCTACTCAGGCCTCTGTGCACTTCCGGCAGAAATCCTTTGTGCACAGCCAAGCCTGGGTCCACGGCACTCTAACCTGCATTGCACGACTTTCTAAGTTGTCCTCCGGCGGCGTGGGACTCCTTTGTGCATCTTCGGGTGAGCACCATTTCACTCTTCTTTGTAGTGCCTGTTTCTGGGCCTTCTTTGGGTTCTGCCTGCTTCTGAGAGGGCTCCTTGTCTTGCTCGACGCCCCCTCTGTCCCTAGACGCAACTGGCGACACCCTGGTCCCTCCTGGACCACAGCAGCATCCAAAAACCCTATCCGCACGATTAGCAGCTAGCAAGGCTTGTTGGCAGTCTTTAGGAGGAAAATCACTTCTGCACAACTTTCCACGGCTTGGGGGATTTATCCTCCAAAGGGGAAGTCTCTAGCCCTTGTCGTTCCTGCAGAATCCTCAGCTTCTACTGTCCAGTAGCAGCTTCTTTGCACCCACAGCTGGCATTTCCTGGGCATCTGCCCATCTCCGACTTGCTTGTGACTTTTGGACTTGGTTCTCTTGTTCCACAGGTACCCTCGACTGGAAATCCATTGTTGTTGCATTGCTGATTTGTGTCTTTCCTGCAGAATTCCCCTATCACGACTTCTATGTCCTTTGGGGAACTTTAGTGCACTTTGCACTCACTTTTCAAGTTTTGGGGTGGGCTATTTTTCTAACCCTTACTATTTTCTAATAGTCCCAGCGACCCTCTACAAGGTCAAATAGGTTTGGGGTCCATTCGTGTTTCGCATTCCACTTTTGGAGTATATGGTTTGTGTTGCCCCTATCCCTACGTGTCCACATTGCATCCTATTGTAACTATACATTGTTTGCACTGTTTTCTAAGACTATACTGCATATTTTTGGTATTGTGTACATATATCTTGTGTATATTTGCTATCCTCATACTGAGGGTACACTCTGAGATACTTTGGCATATTGTCATAAAAATAAAGTACCTTTATTTTTAGTATATCTGTGTATTGTGTTTTCTTATGATATTGAGCAAGTGACACTAGTGGTACTGTAGGAGCTTCACTCGTCTCCTAGTTCAGCCTAAGCTGCTCTGCTAAGCTATCATTATCTATCAGCCTAAGCTGCTAGACACCCTATACACTAATAAGGGATACCTGGGCCTGGTGCAAGGTGTAAGTACCCCTTGGTACTCACTACAAGCCAGTCCAGCCTCCTACACTATCCCTACCCTTTCCACTAAATGATAGCCTTAGGACAGCAGACCACTGCCTTTGAGGGACATCCTGTACAACACAGGCCCTCTCAAGTGCAGCAAACCACTTGTTAATGTCATCCCCCTCCTTATAAGGGGGAACTATCTTGTGCAGATTCCTAGAATCATGCTCTTTTGCAGGATGACTATTTGGAATACTGCTGCTGCCGCCATGGGATTCAAATCCCAGTTTCTGTCTTTCTCTTTCTATCTCCAAGGACTGCCTATCTAAATCCAGCTGTTGCTTCTTGAGCTTCAGTCTGGATTGTTCCACTCTCAATCTATTGAGCTCCTTTTCTAACATTCTGTCATCAGGGTGGGTGGGAGAGGCATGTCTAGAAACAGAAGTATGCTGAGATTGAACAGAAGGAGACCTGGCCCTAACAGATGGCACTCTAACAACCTGGCTAACAGAATGAACACTCCTACTATGATGAGAATGAACACTTTTACTGTGATGTGCAGCAACACTCACATCAGTGCCAGCTATGCTAGGTGGCTTGCTAGGGGGCAGGTTGGAAAGATTCCCTCCCACATCTTTTGCTAGGTGTGCCCCAGAATCAGAATGGAAACCATCAGCTAATTTCTCACCAGAAGTGCCAACTAAGGTCTTATCTTGTTCAATGAGCATATTAACCAACAGTTGTCTTGAAAGGATTCTTTCCTACCCCTAAACCTCTATCTATGCAGAGACTCCTTGCTTCCTTCCAGCTAAGGTTGTCATAAGCTATGTTGGACAGATCTAGAGGTAGGCCTGTACCAGACATGATAGAAAGTGTTTAAGGGACAGAAAAAGTGAGAAAAAAGTTTTCAGAACTTTTTAAAGAACAGAAAAAAAAACTTTAATCTTTTTAAGAACTTTTAGAAAGTTTAGAGGTACTTTTAAGCACTTAGCAAAGAAGTGAAAGAGGAAAAGTAAATCTTTTTGGTTATGTGTACATACACTGAACTTGTTTTGTATATTTTTTTCTTATGAAAAGTACAATATGACAAAAGTGGTAAGTAGTTGCAAAGTACTTATCCCACTGCTGCACAACCAATGTAGGAGGCTGGACTGGCTTGTAGTGAGTACCAAGGGGTACTTACACCTTGCACCAGGCCCAGGTATCCCTTATTAGTGTAGAGGGGTGTCTAGCAGCTTAGGCTGATAGAAAAGGTAGCTTAGCAGAGCAGCTTAGGCTGAACTAGGAGACGAGTGAAGCTCCTACAGTACCACTAGTGTCACTTGCACAATATCATAAGGAAACACAATACACAGATATACTAAAAATAAAGGTACTTTATTTTTATGACAATATGCCAAAGTATCTCAGTGAGTACCCTCAGTATGAGGACAGCAAATATACACAAGATATATGTACACAGTACCAAAATATGCAGTAATAGCAATAGAAAACAGTGCAAGCAATGTATAGTCACAATAGGATGCAATAGGGGCACATAGGAAAAGGGGTAACACAAACCATATACTCTAGAAGTGGAATGAGAACCACAAATGGACCCCAAACCTATGTGACCTTGTAGAGGGTCGCTGGGACTGTAAGAAAACAGTGAGGGTTAGAAAAATAGCCCACTCCAAGACCCTGAAAAGTGAGTGCAAAGTGCACTGAAGTTCCCCAAAGAGAACAGAAGTCGTGATAGGGGAATTCTGCAGGAAAGACTGACACCAGCAATGCAACAACAATGGATTTCCAGACGAGAGTACCTGTGGAACAAGCGGGCCAAGTCCAAAAGTCACGATCAAGTCGGGAGTGGACAGATGCCCAGGAAATGCCAGCTGTGGGTGCAAAGATGCTGCCACCAGACGGTAGAAGCTGTGGATTCTGCAAGAACGACAAGGGCTAGAATCTTCCCCTTTGGAGGATGGATGTCCCACGTCGTGAAGAGTCGTGCAGAAGTATTTTCCTGCAGAAAGACTGCAAAAAAGCCTTGCTAGCTGCAAACCTCACGGTTAGGGTTTTTGGATGCTGCTGTGGCCCAGGAGGGACCAGGATGTCGCCAATTGTGTGAGGAGACAGAGGGGGCGTCCAGCAAGACAAGGAGCTCACTCAGAAACAAGCAGCACCCAGAGAAGTGCCAGAATAGGCACTACAAAGAGGATTGAAACAGTGCTAACCCAAAGTGGCACAAGAGAGTCCCACGCCGCCGGAGGACAACTCAGGACGTCATGCAATGCAGGTTAGAGTGCCGTGGACACAGGCTTGGCTGTGCACAAAGGAAATCCTGGAAAAGTGCACAGGAGCCGGAGTAGCTGCAAAACACACGGTTCTCAGCAATTCAGTCTGGCGTGGGGAGGCAAGGACTTACCTCCACCAAACTTGGACTGAAGAGTCACTGGACTGTGAGAGTCACTCGGACAGAGTTGCTGAGTTCAAGAGACCTCGCTCGTCGTGCTGAGAGGAGACCCAGAGGACTGGTGATGCAGTTCTTTGGTGCCTGCGGTTGCAGGGGGAAGATTCCGTCGACCCACGGGAGATTTCTTTAGAGCTTCTATTGCAGAGAGGAGGCAGACTACCCCCACAGCATGCACCACAAGGAAAACAGTCGAGAAGGCGGCAGGATGAGCGTTACAAGGTCGCAGTAGTCGTCTTTGCTTCTTTGTTGCTGTTTTGCAGGCTTCCAGCACGGTCAGCAGTCGATTCCTTGGCAGAAGGTGAAGAGAGAGATGCAGAGGAACTCTGATGAGCTCGTGCATTCGTTATCTAAGGAATTCCCCAAAGCAGAGACCCTAAATAGCCAGAAAAGAGGATTTGGCTACTTAGGAGAGAGGATAGGCTAGTAACACCTGAGGAAGCCTATCAGAAGGAGTCTCTGACGTCACCTGCTGGCACTGGCCACTCAGAGCAGTCCAGTGTGCCAGCAGCACCTCTGTTTCCAAGATGGCAGAGGTCTGGAGCACACTGGAGGAGCTCTGGGTACCTCCCAGGGGAGGTGCAGGTCAGGGGAGTGGTCACTCCCCTTTCCTTTGTCCAGTTTTGCGCCAGAGCAGGGCTGAGGGATCCCTGAACCGGTGCAGACTGGCTTATGCAGATATGGGCACAATCTGTGCCCATCAAAACATTTCCAGAGGCTGGGGGAGGCTGCTCCTCCCCTGCCCTGACACCTTTTTCCAAAGGGAGAGGGTGTAACACCCTCTCTCTGAGGAAGTCCTTTGTTCTGCCTTCCTGGGCCAAGCCTGGCTGGACCCCAGGAGGGCAGAAACCTGTCTGAGGGATTGGCAGCAGCAGCTGCTGCAGTGAAACCCCTGTAAAGGCAGTTTGGCAGTACCCGGGTCTGTGCTAGAGACCCGTGGGATCATGGGATTGTGCCAACAATGCCAGGATGGCATAGAGGGGGCAATTCCATGATCTTAGACATGTTACATGGCCATATTCGGAGTTACCATTGTGAAGCTATACATAGTTAGTGACCTATGTATAGTGCACGCGTTTAATGGTGTCCCCGCACTCACAAAGTCCGGGGAATTTGCCCTGAACCATGTGGGGGCACCTTGGCTAGTGCCAGGGTGCCCACACACTAAGTAACTTAGCACCCAACCTTTACCAGGTAAAGGTTAGACATATAGGTGACTTATAAGTTACTTAAGTGCAGTGGTAAATGGCTGTGAAATAACGTGGACGTTATTTCACTCAGGGTGCAGTGGCAGGCCTGTGTAAGAATTGTCAGAGCTCCCTATGGGTGGCAAAAGAAATGCTGCAGCCCATAGGGGTCTCCTGGAACCCCAATACCCTGGGTACCTCATTACCATATACTAGGGTATTATAAGGGTGTTCCAGTATGCCAATGTAAATTGGTGAAATTGGTCACTAGCCTGTTAGTGACAATTTCGAAAGAAATGAGAGAGCATAACCACTGAGGTTCTGGATAGCAGAGCCTCAGTGAGACAGTTAGTCACTACACAGGTAACACATTCAGGCACACTTATGAGCACTGGGGCCCTGGCTGGCAGGGTCCCAGTGACACATACAACTAAAACAACATATATACAGTGAAAAATGGGGGTAACATGCCAGGCAAGATGGTACTTTCCTACACAACCCCCCCCCAAACGAAGGACAATAAGACTAGTCATTCCCTGATGGGTCTTCATTGTCTAAGTGGAAATATCTGGAGAGTCCATTTGCATTGGAGTGGCTACTCCCAGGTCTATGTTCCACTGTGTAGTCCATTCCCTGTAGGGATATGGACCACCTCAACAATTTAGGATTTTCACCTTTCATTTGTTTTAGCCAAAGTAGAGGTTTGTGGTCTGTCTGAACAATGAAGTGAGTGCCAAACAGGTATGGCCTCAACTTCTTCAGTGCCCAGACCACAGCAAAGGCCTCCCTCTCAATGGCAGACCAACGCTTTTCTCTAGTGGTCAACCTCCTACTACTAAAAGCAACAGGTTGATCCTGGCCCTCAGAATTAAGTTGTGATACGACTGCCCCTACTCCTAATTCAGATGCATCAGTTTGGACATAGAATTTTTTAGAGTAACAAGGGCTTTTCAGGACAGGTGCAGAGCACATGGCCTGCTTCAGCTACTCAAAAGCTTTCTGACAGTTTGCCGTCCATAACACCTTTTTAGGCATTTTCTTAGATGTGAGGTCATTAAGAGGGGCTGCCATGGAGCCATAGTTCTTAATGAACCTCCTTTAATACCCAGTGAGGCCTAGGAAGGTTCTCACCTGAGTATGAGTAGTAGGGGGAACCCAATCAATAATTCTTTGGATTTTCCCCTGTAGTGGTGCAATCTGTTCCCCACCAACAAGGTGTCCCAGATAAACCACCTTACCCTGCCCTATCTGGCACTTTGAAGCCTTGATAGTGAGGCCTGCCTTTTGCAGGGCCCCTAAAACTTTCCATAGGTGGACCAGGTGATCATCCCAACTGGATCTATAGACAGCTATATCGTGCAAATATGCTGCACTGAAAGCTTCCAGCCCTTGCAGGACTGTGTTCACCAACCTCTGAAAAGTGGCAGGTGCATTTTTCAATCCAAAAGGCATTACTGTGAACTGGTAATGTCCTCCAATGGTTGAAAATGCAGTTTTAGGTTTAGCATCTTCTGATAATTTGATCTGCCAATACCCTGCAGTCAAATCAAAAGTGCTTAGATACTTGGCAGATGCCAGTGTATCTATGAGCTCATCTGCCCTGGGTATAGGGTGAGCATCAGTTTTGGTTACCTGGTTGAGACCTCTGTAGTCTACACAAAACCGCATTTCCTTCTTTCCATCTTTGGAATGGGGTTTTGGTACAAGTACCACAGGAGAAGCCCATGGACTTTAGAATGCTCAACCACTCCCAGTTCTAACATTTTCTGCACCTCTTGCTTTATGCAGTCCATGATATGGTCAGGCTGCCTATAGATCTTACTTTTGACAGGCAAGCTGTCTCCAGTATCTATAGTGTGTTCACACCAAGAAGTGGTACCTGGCACTGTAGGAAAGTACCATCTTGCCTGGCATGTTACCCCCATTTTTCACTGTATATATGTTGTTTTAGTTGTATGTGTCACTGGGACCCTGGTAACCCAGGGCCCCAGTGCTCATAAGTGTGCCTGAATGTGTTACCTGTGTAGTGACTAACTGTCTCACTGAGGCTCTGCTAATCAGAACCTCAGTGGTTATGCTCTCTCATTTCTTTCCAAATTGTCACTGACAGGCTAGTGACCATTTTTACCAATTTACATTGGCTTACTGGAACACCCTTATAATTCCCTAGTATATGGTACTGAGGTACCCAGGGTATTGGGGTTCCAGGAGATCCCTATGGGCTGCAGCATTTCTTTTGCCACCCATAGGGAGCTCTGACAAATCTTACACAGGCCGGCCACTGCAGCCTGAGTGAAATAACGTCCACGTTATTTCACAGCCATTTTACACTGCACTTAAGTAACTTATAAGTCACCTATATGTCTAACCTTTACCTGGTAAAGGTTAGGTGCAAAGTTACTTAGTGTGAGGGCACCCTGGCACTAGCCAAGGTGCCCCCACATTATTCAGAGCCAATTCACTGAACTTTGTGAGTGCGGGGACACCATTACACGCGTGCACTACATATAGGTCACTACCTATATGTAGCTTCACCATGGTAACTCCGAATATGGCCATGTAACATGTCTATGATCATGGAATTGCCCCCTCTATGCCATCCTGGCATTGTTGGTACAATTCCATGATCCCAGTGGTCTGTAGCACAGACCCTGGTACTGCCAAACTGCCCTTCCTGGGGTTTCTCTGCAGCTGCTGCTGCTGCCAACCCCTCAGACAGGCAGCTGCCCTCCTGGGGTCCAGCCAGGCCTGGCCCAGGATGGCAGAACAAAGAACTTCCTCTGAGAGAGGGTGTGACACCCTCTCCCTTTGGAAAATGGTGTGAAGGCAGGGGAGGAGTAGCCTCCCCCAGCCTCTGGAAATGCTTTGTTGGGCACAGATGTGCCCAATTCTGCATAAGCCAGTCTACACCGGTTCAGGGACCCCTTAGCCCCTGCTCTGGCGCGAAACTGGACAAAGGAAAGGGGAGTGACCACTCCCCTGACCTGCACCTCCCCTGGGAGGTGTCTAGAGCTCCTCCAGTGTGCTCCAGACCTCTGCCATCTTGGAAACAGAGGTGCTGCTGGCACACTGGACTGCTCTGAGTGGCCAGTGCCACCAGGTGACGTCAGAGACTCCTTGTGATAGGCTACTTCAGGTGTTAATAGCCTTTCCTCTCTCCTAGGTAGCCAAAGCTTCTTTTCTGGCTATTTAGGGTCTCTGTCTCTGGGGAAACTTTAGATAACGAATGCATGAGCTCAGCCGAGTTCCTCTGCATCTCCCTCTTCACCTTCTGATAAGGAATCGACCGCTGACCGCGCTGGAAGCCTGCAAACCTGCAACATAGTAGCAAAGACGACTACTGCAACTCTGTAACGCTGATCCTGCCGCCTTCTCGACTGTTTTCCTGCTTGTGCATGCTGTGGGGGTAGTCTGCCTCCTCTCTGCACCAGAAGCTCCAAAGAAATCTCCTGTGGGTCGACGGAATCTTCCCCCTGCAACCGCAGGCACCAAAAAGCTGTATTACCGGTCCCTTGGGTCTCCTCTCAGCACGACGAGCGAGGTCCCTCGAATCCAGCGACACCGTCCAAGTGACCCCCACAGTCCAGTGACTCTTCAGCCCAAGTTTGGTGGAGGTAAGTCCTTGCCTCACCTCGCTGGGCTGCATTGCTGGGAACCGCAACTTTGCAAGCTACTCCGGCCCCTGTGCACTTCCGGCGGAAATCCTTCATGCACAGCCAAGCCTAGGTCCCCGGCACGCTAACCTGCATTGCACGACTTTCTAAGTTGGTCTCCGGCGACGTGGGACTCCTTTGTGCAACTTCGGCGAGCACCGTTTCACGCATCCTCGTAGTGCCTGTTTCTGGCACTTCTACGGGTGCTACCTGCTTCAGTGAGGGCTCTTTGTCTTGCTCGACGTCCCGTCTCTCTGCAGGTCCAATTTGCGACCTCCTGGTCCCTCTTGGGCCCCAGCAACGTCCAAAAACGTTAAACGCACGATTTGCGTGTAGCAAGGCTTGTTGGCGTCCATCCGGCGGGAAAACACTTCTGCACGACTCTCCAAGGCGTGTGGGATCCATCCTCCAAAGGGGAAGTCTCTAGCCCTTGTCGTTCCTGCAGTATTCACAGTTCTTCAGCCTAGTAAGAGCTTCTTTGCACCAACCGCTGGCATTTCTTGGGCATCTGCCCATCTCCGAGCTGCTTGTGACTTTTGGACTTGGTCCCCTTGTTCCACAGGTACCCTCAGTCAGGAATCCATCGTTGTTGCATTGCTGATTTGTGTTTTCCTTGCATTTTCCCTCTAACAAGACTATTTTGTCATTAGGGGAACTTTAGTGCACTTTGCACTCACTTTTCAGGGTCTTGGGGAGGGTTATTTTTCTAACTCTCACTATTTTCTAATAGTCCCAGCGACCCTCTACAAGGTCACATAGGTTTGGGGTCCATTCGTGGTTCGCATTCCACTTCTGGAGTATATGGTTTGTGTAGCCCCTATCCCTATGTTTCCCCATTGCATCCTATTGTAACTATACATTGTTTGCACTGTTTTCTAAGACTATACTGCATATTTTTGCTATTGTGTATATATATCTTGTGTATATTTCCTATCCTCTCACTGAGGGTACACTCTAAGATACTTTGGCATATTGTCATAAAAATAAAGTACCTTTATTTTTAGTATAACTGTGTATTGTGTTTTCTTATGATATTGTGCATATGACACTAAGTGGTACTGTAGTAGCTTCACACGTCTCCTAGTTCAGCCTAAGCTGCTCTGCTAAGCTACCATTATCTATCAGCCTAAGCTGCTAGACACCCTATACACTAATAAGGGATAACTGGGCCTGGTGCAAGGTGCAAGTACCCCTTGGTACTCACTACAAGCCAGTCCAGCCTCCTACATTGGTTGTGCAGCGGTGGGATAAGTGCTTTGAGACTACTTACCACTCTTGTCATTGTACTTTTCATAAGAGAAAAATATACAAAACAAGGTCAGTGTATATACACATAGCCAAAAAGTTTTGCATTTCCTCTTTTCACTCTTTTCTAAGTGCTGAAAAGTACTTCTAAACTTTCAAAAAGTTCTTAAAAGTTTAAAAAGTTTTTTTCTGTCTTTCCAAAAAGTTCTGAAAACTTTTTTCTCTTTTGCTATCACTTTAACTCTCTCTAAAAAATGTCTGGCACAGGAAAAAAAGTTGAACTGTCCAAACTTGCATATGATCACCTTAGCTGGAAAGGAGCAAGGAGTCTCTGCATAGAGAGAGGTTTGAGTGTAGGGAAGAATCCTTCCTTAGAACTGTTAATTAATATGCTTAGAGTACAGGATAAGGCCATAAGTGCCCAATCTGTAGAAAAAGTAGCTAATGGTTCTCAATCTGATCCAGGGACTCCCCCAGGAAAAGGTTCAGGAAATAAACTTCTCAGCCTGCCCATTACTAGACAGTCTAGCATAGTTGGTACAGAGGTTGAATCACATCATACTGATGATGTGCTCTCACATTATGCTGGTAGCCAAGCTGTTAGGGTGCCCTTTGTAAGGGACAGGTCTCCTTCTGTTCATTCCCATCATACCTCTGTATCTAGAAATGTCCCTCCCACCCACCCTGATGACAGATTGTTAGAAAGGGAGCTCAATAGATTGAGAGTGGAGCAAACCAGACTGAAGCTCAAGAAGCAACAGCTGGATTTGGATAGACAGTCTTTAGAAATAGAGAGGGAAAGACAGAAGATGGGTTTAGATACCCATGGTGGCAGCAGCAGTATTCCCCATAGTCATCCTGCAAAAGAGCATGATTCCAGGAATCTGCACAAGATAGTTCCCCCTTATAAGGAGGGGGATGACATTAACAAGTGGTTTGCTGCACTTGAGAGGGCCTGTGCTGTACAGGATGTCCCTCAAAAGCAGTGGGCTGCTATCCTATGGCTATCATTTACTGGAAAAGGTAGGGATAGGCTCCTTACTGTAAAAGAAAATGATGCTAACAATTTCCAAGTTCTTAAGAATGCACTCCTGGATGGTTATGGCTTAACCACTGAACAGTACAGGATAAAGTTCAGAGATACCAAAAAGGAGTCTTCACAAGACTGGGTTGATTTCATTGACCAGGCAGTGAAGGCCTTGGAGGGGTGGTTACATGGCAGTAAAGTTACTGATTATGACAGCCTGTATAACTTGATCCTGAGAGAGCATATTCTTAATAATTGTGTGTCTGATTTGTTGCACCAGTACTTGGAGGACTCTGATCTGACCTCTCCCCAAGAATTGGGAAAGAAGGCAGACAAATGGGTCAGAACAAGAGTGAACAGAAAAGTTCATACAGGGGGTGACAAAGATGGCAACAAAAAGAAGGATGGTAAGTCTTCTGACAAGGGTGGGGACAAATCTAAAAATGAGTCTTCATCAGGCCCACAAAAACACTCTGCTGGGGGTGGTGGGTCCAAATCCTCCTTTAATCAGAACAAGGAAAAGAAACCATGGTGCTATTTATGTAAAATAAAAGGCCATTGGACAACAGATCCCAGTTGTCCAAAGAAAGGCACCACAGCTCCTACCACTACAACCCCTACTGCTACACCTAGTGTCCCTACTAATAGCAGTGGTGGTGGGAGCAAACCTACTAATAGCCAATCCAAGGGAGTAGCTGGGCTCACTTTTGGTAATTTAGTTGGGGTTGGTCTGATTAGGGAGACCACAGAGGCTACTTTAGTCTCTGAAGGGGCTATTGATTTAGCCACTTTGGTTGCTTGCCCCCATAACTTGGAGAAGTACAAGCAACTAACCCTAATAAATGGTGTTGAGGTCCAGGCCTACAGGGACACAGGTGCCAGTGTCACAATGGTGATTGAGAAACTGGTGCACCCTGAACAACACATACTTGGACACCAGTACCAAGTAACCGATGCTCACAACATAACACAAAGCCACCCCATGGCTGTTGTAAATCTCAACTGGGGGGGGGGTATCTGGTCCAAAGAAAGTTGTGGTAGCTTCAGATTTACCTGTAGACTGTCTATTAGGGAATGATTTGGAGACATCAGCTTGGTCAGATGTGGAGTTGGAGGCCCATGCAGCAATGCTGGGCATTCCAGGGCATATTTTTGCTTTGACAAGGGCTCAGGCCAAAAAGCAAAAAGGACAGGGAAGCTTGGATCCTGGAACAATGGACCAAGTGCTCCCTAAAGCTAGGGCTAGTAGAAGCAAACCACTTCCTACTATCCCTCCCTCTACAGTGGATTCTACTTCTGAGGAAGAAGAATTCCCTCCCTGTGCAGAACCTACACCAGAGGAGCTGGAAGCAGACACTGCTGAGCTTTTGGGTGAAGGGGGGCCTGCCAGAGAGGAGCTGAGTGTGGCACAGCAAACCTGTCCCACATTAGAGGGTCTCAGACAGCAAGCTGTCAAAAAGGCTAATGGGGATGTCAGTGATTCTCACAGAGTTTACTGGGAGGACAACCTCTTGTACACTGAGCATAGGGATCCTAAACCTGGAGCTGCCAGGAGATTAGTGATTCCTCAGGAGTACAGAAAGTTCCTCCTAACACTGGCACTTGACATTCCCTTAGCTGGGCACCTGGGTCAAATGAAAACTTGGGACAGATTGGTAACATTGTTTCATTGGCCTAGGATGTCTGAGGACACAAAAGAATTTTGCAAGTCCTGTGAAACCTGTCAAGCCAGTGGCAAGACAGGTGGCACTCCAAAGGCACCCCTTATCCCACTGCCTGTGGTTGGGGTTCCCTTTGAAAGGGTAGGGGTTGACATAGTTGGCCCCCTTGACCCTCCTACTGCTTCAGGCAATAGGTTTATCTTGGTGGTAGTGGACCATGCCACAAGATATCCTGAAGCTATTCCTTTAAGGACCACTACAGCTCCTGCAGTGGCAAAGGCCCTCCTGGGAATATTTTCCAGGGTGGGCTTCCCAAAGGAAGTAGTATCAGACAGGGGAAGCAATTTCATGTCTGCATACTTAAAGGCCATGTGGAAGGAGTGTGGTGTAACTTACAAGTTCACAACACCCTATCATCCACAAACAAATGGACTGGTGGAGAGATTTAATAAAACTCTCAAAGGCATGATTATGGGACTCCCTGAAAAACTCCGCAGGAGATGGGATATCCTTCTACCATGCCTCCTTTTTGCCTACAGGGAGGTACCCCAGAAAGGAGTGGGCTTCAGCCCCTTTGAACTTCTTTTTGGACACCCTGTTAGGGGTCCACTCACACTTGTAAAGAAGGGTTGGGAACAACCTTTAAAAGCTCCTAAGCAGGATATTGTGGATTATGTACTTGGCCTCAGATCAAGGATGGCTGAGTACATGAAAAAGGCCAGTAAAAACCTTCAGGCCAGCCAAGAGCTCCAGAAGCAATGGCATGATCAGAAGGCTGTTTTGGTTCAGTACCAACCAGGGCAGAAAGTGTGGGTCTTGGAGCCTGTGGCCCCAAGAGCACTCCAAGATAAATGGAGTGGACCCCACACAATTGTTGAAAAGAAGGGTGAAGTCACCTACTTGGTTGACTTAGGCACTGCCAGGAGTCCCCTTAGGGTGCTCCATGTCAACCGCCTGAAACCCTACTATGACAGGGCTGATCTCACCCTGCTCATGGCAACAGATGAGGGACAGGAAGAAGACAGTGATCCTCTACCTGATCTCTTCTCTTCCACAGAACAAGATGCTCTTGTGGAAGGTGTAGTTTTGGCTGATTGTCTTACTGCTGAGCAGAAAGATAATTGCATAAATCTCCTAGGACAATTTTCAGAACTCTTCTCCATTGTGCCAGGCACCACTTCTTGGTGTGAGCACACTATAGATACTGGAGACAGTTTACCTGTCAAAAGTAAGATCTATAGGCAGCCTGACCATGTCAGGGACTGCATAAAGCAAGAAGTTCAGAAAATGTTGGAACTAGGAGTGGTTGAGCACTCTGACAGTCCATGGGCTTCTCCTGTGGTACTGGTACCAAAACCCAATTCTAAAGATGGAAAGAAGGAAATGCGGTTTTGTGTAGACTATAGAGGTCTCAACTTGGTAACCAAAACTGATGCTCACCCTATACCCAGGGCAGATGAGCTTATAGATACACTGGCATCTGCCAAGTATCTAAGCACTTTTGATTTGACTGCAGGGTATTGGCAGATCAAATTGTCAGAAGATGCTAAACCTAAGACTGCATTTTCTACCATTGGAGGACATTACCAGTTTACTGTAATGCCTTTTGGTTTGAAAAATGCACCTGCCACTTTTCAGAGGTTGGTGAACACAGTCCTGCAAGGGCTGGAAGCTTTCAGTGCAGCATATTTGGATGATATAGCTGTCTTTAGCTCCAGCTGGGATGATCACCTGGTCCACCTATGGAAAGTTTTGGAGGCCCTGCAAAAGGCAGGCCTCACTATCAAGGCTTCAAAGTGCCAGATAGGGCAGGGTAAGGTGGTTTATCTGGGACACCTTGTTGGTGGGGAACAGATTGCACCACTTCAGGGGAAAATCCAAACTATTATTGATTGGGTTCCCCCTACCACTCAGACTCAGGTGAGAGCCTTCCTAGGCCTCACTGGGTATTACAGGAGGTTCAATAAGAACTATGGCTCCATTGCAGCCCCTCTTAATGACCTCACATCCAAGAAAATGCCTAAAAAGGTATTATGGACAGCAAACTGTCAGAAAGCTTTTGAGGAGCTGAAGCAGGCCATGTGCTCTGCACCTGTCCTGAAAAGCCCTTGTTACTCTAAAAAATTCTATGTCCAAACTGATGCATCTGAATTAGGAGTAGGGGCAGTCCTATCACAACTTAATTCTGAGGGCCAGGATCAACCTGTTGCTTTTATTAGTAGAAGGTTGACCCCTAGAGAAAAGCGTTGGTCTGCCATTGAGAGGGAGGCCTTTGCTGTGGTCTGGGCTCTGAAGAAGTTGAGGCCATACCTGTTTGGCACTCACTTCATTGTTCAGACAGACCACAAACCTCTACTTTGGCTAAAACAAATGAAAGGTGAAAATCCTAAATTGTTGAGGTGGTCCATATCCCTACAGGGAATGGACTATACAGTGGAACATAGACCTGGGAGTAGCCACTCCAATGCAGATGGACTCTTCGGATATTTCCACTTAGACAATGAAGACTCATCAGGTAATGGCTAGTCTTATTGTCCTTCGTTTGGGGGGGGGTTGTGTAGGAAAGTACCATCTTGCCTGGCATGTTACCCCCATTTTTCACTGTATATGTGTTGTTTTAGTTGTATGTGTCACTGGGACCCTGGTAACCCAGGGCCCCAGTGCTCATAAGTGTGCCTGAATGTGTTACCTGTGTAGTGACTAACTGTCTCACTGAGGCTCTGCTAATCAGAACCTCAGTGGTTATGCTCTCTCATTTCTTTCCAAATTGTCACTGACAGGCTAGTGACCATTTTTACCAATTTACATTGGCTTACTGGAACACCCTTATAATTCCCTAGTATATGGTACTGAGGTACCCAGGGTATTGGGGTTCCAGGAGATCCCTATGGGCTGCAGCATTTCTTTTGCCACCCATAGGGAGCTCTGACAAATCTTACACAGGCCTGCCACTGCAGCCTGAGTGAAATAACGTCCACGTTATTTCACAGCCATTTTACACTGCACTTAAGTAACTTATAAGTCACCTATATGTCTAACCTTTACCTGGTAAAGGTTAGGTGCAAAGTTACTTAGTGTGAGGGCACCCTGGCACTAGCCAAGGTGCCCCCACATTGTTCAGAGCCAATTCACTGAACTTTGTGAGTGCGGGGACACCATTACACGCGTGCACTACATATAGGTCACTACCTATATGTAGCTTCACCATGGTAACTCCGAATATGGCCATGTAACATGTCTATGATCATGGAATTGCCCCCTCTATGCCATCCTGGCATTGTTGGTACAATTCCATGATCCCAGTGGTCTGTAGCACAGACCCTGGTACTGCCAAACTGCCCTTCCTGGGGTTTCTCTGCAGCTGCTGCTGCTGCCAACCCCTCAGACAGGCAGCTGCCCTCCTGGGGTCCAGCCAGGCCTGGCCCAGGATGGCAGAACAAAGAACTTCCTCTGAGAGAGGGTGTGACACACTCTCCCTTTGGAAAATGGTGAGAAGGCAGGGGAGGAGTAGCCTCCCCCAGCCTCTGGAAATGCTTTGTTGGGCACAGATGTGCCCAATTCTGCATAAGCCAGTCTACACCGGTTCAGGGACCCCTTAGCCCCTGCTCTGGCGCGAAACTGGACAAAGGAAAGGGGAGTGACCACTCCCCTGACCTGCACCTCCCCTGGGAGGTGTCCAGAGCTCCTCCAGTGTGCTCCAGACCTCTGCCATCTTGGAAACAGAGGTGCTGCTGGCACACTGGACTGCTCTGAGTGGCCAGTGCCACCAGGTGACGTCAGAGACTCCTTGTGATAGGCTCCTTCAGGTGTTAGTAGCCTTTCCTCTCTCCTAGGTAGCCAAACCCTCTTTTCTGGCTATTTAGGGTCTCTGTCTCTGGGGAAACTTTAGATAACGAATGCATGAGCTCAGCCGAGTTCCTCTGCATCTCCCTCTTCACCTTCTGATAAGGAATCGACCGCTGACCGCGCTGGAAGCCTGCAAACCTGCAACATAGTAGCAAAGACGACTACTGCAACTCTGTAACGCTGATCCTGCCGCCTTCTCGACTGTTTTCCTACTTGTGCATGCTGTGGGGGTAGTCTGCCTCCTCTCTGCACCAGAAGCTCCGAAGAAATCTCCCGTGGGTCGACGGAATCTTCCCCCTGCAACCGCAGGCACCAAAAAGCTGCATTACCGGTCCCTTGGGTCTCCTCTCAGCACGACGAGCGAGGTCCCTCGAATCCAGCGACACTGTCCAAGTGACCCTCACAGTCCAGTGACTCTTCAGCCCAAGTTTGGTGGAGGTAAGTCCTTGCCTCACCTCGCTGGGCTGCATTGCTGGGAACCGCAACTTTGCAAGCTACTCCGGCCCCTGTGCACTTCCGGCGGAAATCCTTCGTGCACAGCCAAGCCTGGGTCCACGGCACTCTAACCTGATTTGCACGACTTTCTAAGTTGGTCTCCGGCGACGTGGGACTCCTTTGTGCAACTTCGGCGAGCACCGTTTCACGCATCCTCGTAGTGCCTGTTTCTGGCACTTCTCAGGGTGCTACCTGCTTCAGTGAGGGCTCTTTGTCTTGATCGACGTCCCCTCTCTCTGCAGTTCCAAGTTGCGACCTCCTGGTCCCTCCTGGGCCCCAGCAGCGTCCAAAAACGCCAAACGCACGATTTGCGTGTAGCAAGGCTTGTTGGCGTCCTTCCGGCGGGAAATTACTTCTGCACGACTCTCCAAGGCGATCGGGATCCGTCCACCAAAGGGGAAGTCTCTAGCCCTTTTCGTTCCTGCAGAAACCTCAGCTTCTTCTGTTCAGTCGAAGCTTCTTTGCTCCCGCAGCTGGCATTTCCTGGGCATCTGCCCATCTCCGACTTGCTTGTGACTTTTGGACTTGGTCCCCTTGTTCCACAGGTACCCTAGATTGGAAATCCACAGTTGTTGCATTGCTGGTTTGTGTCTTTCCTGCATTATTCCTCTAACACGACTCTTTTGTCCTTAGGGGAACTTTAGTGCACTTTGCACTCACTTTTCAGGGTCTTGGGGAGGGTTATTTTGCTAACTCTCACTATTGTCTAATAGTCCCAGCGACCCTCTACAAGGTCACATAGGTTTGGGGTCCATTCGTGGTTCGCATTCCACTTTTGGAGTATATGGTTTGTGTTGCCCCTATCCCTATGTTTCCCCATTGCATCCTATTGTAACTATACATTGTTTGCACTGTTTTCTAAGACTATACTGCATATTTTTGCTATTGTGTATATATATCTTGTGTATATTTCCTATCCTCTCACTGAGGGTACACTCTAAGATACTTTGGCATATTGTCATAAAAATAAAGTACCTTTATTTTTAGTATAACTGTGTATTGTGTTTTCTTATGATATTGTGCATATGACACTAAGTGGTACTGTAGTAGCTTCACACGTCTCCTAGTTCAGCCTAAGCTGCTCTGCTAAGCTACCATTATCTATCAGCCTAAGCTGCTAGACACCCTATACACTAATAAGGGATTACTGGGCCTGGTGCAAGGTGCAAGTACCCCTTGGTACTCACTACAAGCCAGTCCAGCCTCCTACATTGGTTGTGCAGTGGTGGGATAAGTGCTTGAGACTACTTACCACTCTTGTCATTGTACTTTTCATAAGAGAAAAATATACAAAACAAGGTCAGTGTATATACACATAGCCAAAAAGTTTTGCATTTCCTCTTTTCACTCTTTTCTAAGTGCTGAAAAGTACTTCTAAACTTTCAAAAAGTTCTTAAAAGTTTAAAAAGTTTTTTCTGTCTTTCCAAAAAGTTCTGAAAACTTTTTTCTCTTTTTCTATCACTTTAACTCTCTCTAAAAAATGTCTGGCACAGGAAAAAATTTTGAACTGTCCAAACTTGCATATGATCACCTTAGCTGGAAAGGAGCAAGGAGTCTTTGCATAGAGAGAGGTTTGAGTGTAGGGGAGAATCCTTCTTTAGAACTGTTAATTAATATGCTTAGAGTACAGGATAAGGCCATAAGTGCCCAATCTGGTGAAAAAGTAGCTAATGGTTCTCAATCTGATCCAGGGACTCCCCCAGGAAAAGGTTCAGGAAAGAAACTTCTCAGCCTGCCCATTACTAGACAGTCTAGCATAGTTGGTACAGAGGTTGAATCACACCATACTAATGGTGTGCTCTCACATTATACTGGTAGCCAAGCTGTTAGGGTGCCCTCTGTAAGGGACAGGTCTCCTTCTGTTCATTCCCATCATACCTCTGTATCTAGAAATGTCCCTCCCACCCACCCTGATGACAGATTGTTAGAAAGGGAGCTCAATAGATTGAGAGTGGAACAAACCAGACTGAAGCTCAAGAAGCAACAGCTGGATTTGGATAGACAGTCTTTAGAAGTAGAGAGGGAAAGACAGAATTTGGGTTTAGAAACCCATGGTGGCGGCAGCAGCAGTATTCCCCATAGTCATCCTGCAAAAGAGCATGATTCCAGGAATCTGCACAAGATAGTTCCCCCTTATAAGGAGGGGGATGACATTGACAAGTGGTTTGCTGCACTTGAGAGGGCCTGTGCTGTACAGGATGTCCCTCAAAAGCAGTGGGCTCCTATCCTATGGCTATCATTTACTGGAAAAGGTAGGGATAGGCTCCTTACTGTAAAAGAAAATGATGCTAATAATTTCCAAGTTCTTAAGAATGCACTCCTGGATGGTTATGGCTTAACCACTGAACAGTACAGGATAAAGTTCAGAGAGACCAAAAAGGAGTCTTCACAAGACTGGGTTGATTTCATTGACCAGGCAGTGAAGGCCTTGGAGGGGTGGTTACATGGCAGTAAAGTTACTGATTATGACAGCCTGTATAACTTGATCGTGAGAGAGCATATTCTTAATAATTGTGTGTCTGATTTGTTGCACCAGTACTTGGTGGACTCTGATCTGACCTCTCCCCAAGAATTGGGAAAGAAGGCAGACAAATGGGTCAGAACAAGAGTGAACAGAAAAGTTCATACAGGGGGTGACAAAGATGGCAACAAAAAGAAGGATGGTAAGTCTTCTGACAAGGGTGGGGACAAATCTAAAAATGAGTCTTCATCAGGCCCACAAAAACACTCTGGTGGGGGTGGTGGGTCCAAATCCTCCTTTAATCAGAACAAGGAAAAGAAACCATGGTGCTATTTATGTAAAATAAAAGGCCATTGGACAACAGATCCCAGTTGTCCAAAGAAAGGCACCACAGCTCCTACCACTACAACCCCTACTGCTACACCTAGTGTCCCTACTAATAGCAGTGGTGGTGGGAGCAAACCTACTAATAGCCAATCCAAGGGAGTAGCTGGGCTCACTTTTGGTAATTTAGTTGGGGTTGGTCTGATTAGGGAGACCACAGAGGCTACTTTAGTCTCTGAAGGGGCTATTGATTTAGCCACTTTGGTTGCTTGCCCCCATAACTTGGAGAAGTACAAGCAACTAACCCTAATAAATGGTGTTGAGGTCCAGGCCTACAGGGACACAGGTGCCAGTGTCACAATGGTGATTGAGAAACTGGTGCACCCTGAACAACACATACTTGGACACCAGTACCAAGTAACCGATGCTCACAACATAACACAAAGCCACCCCATGGCTGTTGTAAATCTCAACTGGGGGGGGGTAACTGGTCCAAAGAAAGTTGTGGTAGCTTCAGATTTACCTGTAGACTGTCTATTAGGGAATGATTTGGAGACATCAGCTTGGTCAGATGTGGAGTTGGAGGCCCATGCAGCAATGCTGGGCATCCCAGGGCATATTTTTGCTTTGACAAGGGCTCAGGCCAAAAAGCAAAAAGGACAGGGAAGCTTGGATCCTGGAACAATGGACCAAGTGCTCCCTAAAGCTAGGGCTAGTAGAAGCAAACCACTTCCTACTATCCCTCCCTCTACAGTGGATTCTACTTCTGAGGAAGAAGAATTCCCTCCCTGTGCAGAACCTACACCAGAGGAGCTGGAAGCAGACACTGCTGAGCTTTTGGGTGAAGGGGGGCCTGCCAGAGAGGAGCTGAGTGTGGCACAGCAAACCTGTCCCACATTAGAGGGTCTCAGACAGCAAGCTGTCAAACAGGCTAATGGGGATGTCAGTGACTCTCACAGAGTTTACTGGGAGGACAACCTCTTGTACACTGAGCATAGGGATCCTAAACCTGGAGCTCCCAGGAGATTAGTGATTCCTCAGGAGTACAGAAAGTTCCTCCTAACACTGGCACATGACATTCCCTTAGCTGGGCACCTGGGTCAAATGAAAACTTGGGACAGATTGGTACCATTGTTTCATTGGCCTAGGATGTCTGAGGACACAAAGGAATTTTGTAAGTCCTGTGAAACCTGTCAAGCCAGTGGCAAGACAGGTGGCACTCCAAAGGCACCCCTTATCCCACTGCCTGTGGTTGGGGTTCCCTTTGAAAGGGTAGGGGTTGACATAGTTGGCCCCCTTGACCCTCCTACTGCTTCAGGCAATAGGTTTATCTTAGTGGTAGTGGACCATGCCACAAGATATCCTGAAGCTATTCCTTTAAGGACCACTACAGCTCCTGCAGTGGCAAAGGCCCTCCTGTGAATATTTTCCCGGGTGGGCTTCCCAAAGGAAGTAGTATCAGACAGAGGAAGCAATTTCATGTCTGCATACTTAAAGGCCATGTGGAAGGAGTGTGTGTAGGAGGCTGATTTGCTACTTTTTCTACAGATTGGGCACTTATGGCCTTATCCTGTACTCTAAGCATATTAATTAACAGTTCTAAAGAAGGATTCTTCCCTACACTCAAACCTCTCTCTATGCAGAGACTCCTTGCTCCTTTCCAGCTAAGGTGATCATATGCAAGTTTGGACAGTTCAACTTTTTGGCCTGTGCCAGACATTTTTTAGAGAGAGTTAAAGTGATAGACAAAGAGAAAAAAGTTTTCAGAACTTTTTGGAAAGACAGAAAAAAAACTTTTTAAACTTTTAAGAACTTTTTGAAAGTTTAGAAGTACTTTTCAGCACTTAGAAAAGAGTGAAAAGAGGAAATGCAAAACTTTTTGGCTATGTGTATATACACTGACCTTGTTTTGTATATTTTTCTCTTATGAAAGTACAATGACAAGAGTGGTAAGTAGTCTCAAAGCACTTATCCCACCACTGCACAACCAATGTAGGAGGCTGGACTGGCTTGTAGTGAGTACCAAGGGGTACTTGCACCTTGCACCAGGCCCAGTTATCCCTTATTAGTGTATAGGGTGTCTAGCAGCTTAGGCTGATAGGTAATGGTAGCTTAGCAAAGCAGCTCAGGCTGAACTAGGAGACGTGTGAAGCTACTACAGTACCACTTAGTGTCATATGCACAATATCATAAGAAAACACAATACACAGTTATACTAAAAATAAAGGTACTTTATTTTTATGACAATATGCCAAAGTATCTTAGAGTGTACCCTCAGTGAGAGGATAGGAAATATACACAAGATATATATACACAATAGCAAAAATATGCAGTATAGTCTTAGAAAACAGTGCAAACAATGTATAGTTACAATAGGATGCAATGGGGAAACATAGGGATAGGGGCAACACAAACCATATACTCCAGAAGTGGAATGCGAACCACGAATGGACCCCAAACCTATGTGACCTTGTAGAGGGTCGCTGGGACTATTAGAAAATACTGAGAGTTAGAAAAATAACCCTCCCCAAGACCCTGAAAAGTGAGTGCAAAGTGCACCAAAGTTCCCCTAAGGACAAAATAGTCGTGTTAGAGGGAAAATGCAAGAAAAACACAAATCAGCAATGCAACAACGATGGATTCCTGACTGAGGGTACCTGTGGAACAAGGGGACCAAGTCCAAAAATCACAAGCCGCTCGGAGATGGGCAGATGCCCAAGAAATGACAGCGGTTGGTGCAAAGAAGCTCTTTCTAGGCTGAAGAACTGTGAATACTGCAGGAACGACAAGGGCTAGAGACTTCCCCTTTGGAGGATGGATCCTCCACGCCTTGGAGAGTCGTGCAGAAGTGTTTTCCCGCCGGATGGACGCCAACAAGCCTTGCTACACGCAAATCGTGCGTTTGGCGTTTTTGGACGCTGCTGGGGCCCAGGAGGGACCAGGAGGTCGCAAATTGGACCTGCAGAGAGAGGGGACGTCGAGCAAGACAAAGAGCCCTCACTGAAGCAGGTAGCACCCGGAGAAGTGCCAGAAACAGGCACTACGAGGATGCGTGAAACGGTGCTCGCCGAAGTTGCACAAAGGAGTCCCACGTCGCCGGAGACCAACTTAGAAAGTCGTGCAATGCAGGTTAGAGTGCCGTGGACCCAGGCTTGGCTGTGCACACAGGATTTCCGCCGGAAGTGCACAGGGGCCGGAGAAGCTTGCAAAGTCGCGGTTCCCAGCAATGCAGCCCAGCGAGGTGAGGCAAGGACTTACCTCCACCAAACTTGGGCTGAAGAGTCACTGGACTGTGGGGGTCACTTGGTCGGTGTCGCTGGATTCGAGGGACCTCGCTCGTCGTGCTGAGAGGAGACCCAAGGGACCGGAGATGCAGCTTTTTGGTGCCTGCGGTTGCAGGGGGAAGATTCCGTCGACCCACGGGAGATTTCTTCGGAGCTTCTGGTGCAGAGAGGAGGCAGACTACCCCCACAGCATGCACAAGCAGGAAAACAGTCGAGAAGGCGGCAGGATCAGCGTTACAGAGTTGCAGTAGTCGTCTTTGCTACTATGTTGCAGGTTTGCAGGCTTCCAGCGCGGTCAGCGGTCGATTCCTTATCAGAAGGTGAAGAGGGAGATGCAGAGGAACTCGGCTGAGCTCATGCATTCGTTATCTAACGTTTCCCCAGAGACAGAGACCCTAAATAGCCAGAAAAGAGGGTTTGGCTACCTAGGAGAGAGGAAAGGCTACTAACACCTGAAGGAGCCTATCACAAGGAGTCTCTGACGTCACCTGGTGGCACTGGCCACTCAGAGCAGTCCAGTGTGCCAGCAGCACCTCTGTTTCCAAGATGGCAGAGGTCTGGAGCACACTGGAGGAGCTCTGGACACCTCCCAGGGGAGGTGCAGGTCAGGGGAGTGGTCACTCCCCTTTCCTTTGTCCAGTTTCGCGCCAGAGCAGGGGCTAAGGGGTCCCTGAACCGGTGTAGACTGGCTTATGCAGAATTGGGCACATCTGTGCCCAACAAAGCATTTCCAGAGGCTGGGGGAGGCTACTCCTCCCCTGCCTTCACACCATTTTCCAAAGGGAGAGGGTGTCACACCCTCTCTCAGAGGAAGTTCTTTGTTCTGCCATCCTGGGCCAGGCCTGGCTGGACCCCAGGAGGGCAGATGCCTGTCTGAGGGGTTGGCAGCAGCAGCAGCTGCAGAGAAACCCCAGGAAGGGCAGTCTGGCAGTACCAGGGTCTGTGCTACAGACCACTGGGATCATGGAATTGTACCAACAATGCCAGGATGGCATAGAGGGGGTAATTCCATGATCATAGACATGTTACATGGCCATATTCGGAGTTACCATGGTGAAGCTACATATAGGTAGTGACCAATATGTAGTGCACGCGTGTAATGGTGTCCCCGCACTCACAAAGTTCAGTGAATTGGCTCTGAACAATGTGGGGGCACCTTGGCTAGTGCCAGGGTGCCCTCACACTAAGTAACTTTGCACCTAACCTTTACCAGGTAAAGGTTAGACATATAGGTGACTTATAAGTTACTTAAGTGCAGTGTAAAATGGCTGTGAAATAACGTGGACGTTATTTCACTCAGGCTGCAGTGGCAGGCCTGTGTAAGAATTGTCAGAGCTCCCTATGGGTGGCAAAAGAAATGCTGCAGCCCATAGGGATCTCCTGGAACCCCAATACCCTGGGTACCTCAGTACCATATACTAGGGGATTATAAGGGTGTTCCAGTAAGCCAATGTAAATTGGTAAAAATGGTCACTAGCCTGTCAGTGACAATTTGGAAAGAAATGAGAGAGCATAACCACTGAGGTTCTGATTAGCAGAGCCTCAGTGAGACAGTTAGTCACTACACAGGTAACACATACAGGCACACTTATGAGCACTGGGGCCCTGGGTTACCAGGGTCCCAGTGACACATACAACTAAAACAACATATATACAGTGAAAAATGGGGGTAACATGCCAGGCAAGATGGTACTTTCCTACAGTGTGGTGTAACTTACAAGTTCACAACACCCTATCATCCACAAACAAATGGACTGGTGGAGAGATTTAATAAAACTCTCAAAGGCATGATTATGGGACTCCCTGAAAAACTCCGCAGGAGATGGGATATCCTTCTACCATGCCTCCTTTTTGCCTACAGGGAGGTACCCCAGAAAGGAGTGGGCTTCAGCCCCTTTGAACTTCTTTTTGGACACCCTGTTAGGGGTCCACTCACACTTGTAAAGGAGGGTTGGGAACAACCTTTAAAAGCTCCTAAGCAGGATATTGTGGATTATGTACTTGGCCTCAGATCAAGGATGGCTGAGTACATGAAAAAGGCCAGTAAAAACCTTCAGGCCAGCCAAGAGCTCCAGAAGCAATGGCATGATCAGAAGACTGTTTTGGTTCAGTACCAACCAGGGCAGAAAGTGTGGGTCTTGGAGCCTGTGGCCCCAAGAGCACTCCAAGATAAATGGAGTGGTCCCCACACAATTGTTGAAAAGAAGGGTGAAGTCACCTACTTGGTTGACTTAGGCACTGCCAGGAGTCCCCTTAGGGTGCTCCATGTCAACCGCCTGAAACCCTACTATGACAGGGCTGATCTCACCCTGCTCATGGCAACAGATGAGGGACAGGAAGAAGACAGTGATCCTCTACCTGATCTCTTCTCTTCCACAGAACAAGATGCTCTTGTGGAAGGTGTAGTTTTGGCTGATTGTCTTACTGCTGAGCAGAAAGATAATTGCATAAATCTCCTAGGACAATTTTCAGAAATCTTCTCTACTGTGCCAGGCACCACTTCTTGGTGTGAGCACACTATAGATACTGGAGACAGTTTACCTGTCAAAAGTAAGATCTATAGGCAGCCTGACCATGTCAGGGACTGCATAAAGCAAGAAGTTCAGAAAATGTTGGAACTAGGAGTGGTTGAGCACTCTGACAGTCCATGGGCTTCTCCTGTGGTACTGGTACCAAAACCCAATTCTAAAGATGGAAAGAAGGAAATGCGGTTTTGTGTAGACTATAGAGGTCTCAACTTGGTAACCAAAACTGATGCTCACCCTATACCCAGGGCAGATGAGCTTATAGATACACTGGCATCTGCCAAGTATCTAAGCACTTTTGATTTGACTGCAGGGTATTGGCAGATCAAATTGTCAGAAGATGCTAAACCTAAGACTGCATTTTCTACCATTGGAGGACATTACAAGTTTACTGTAATGCCTTTTGGTTTGAAAAATGCACCTGCCACTTTTCAGAGGTTGGTGAACACAGTCCTGCAAGGGCTGGAAGCTTTCAGTGCAGCATATTTGGATGATATAGCTGTCTTTAGCTCCAGCTGGGATGATCACCTGGTCCACCTATGGAAAGTTTTGGAGGCTCTGCAAAAGGCAGGCCTCACTATCAAGGCTTCAAAGTGCCAGATAGGGCAGGGTAAGGTGGTTTATCTGGGACACCTTGTTGGTGGGGAACAGATTGCACCACTTCAGGGGAAAATCCAAACTATTATTGATTGGGTTCCCCCTACCACTCAGACTCAGGTGAGAGCCTTCCTAGGCCTCACTGGGTATTACAGGAGGTTCATTAAGAACTATGGCTCCATTGCAGCCCCTCTTAATGACCTCACATCCAAGAAAATGCCTAAAAAGGTATTATGGACAGCAAGCTGTCAGAAAGCTTTTGAGGAGCTGAAGCAGGCCATGTGCTCTGCACCTGTCCTGAAAAGCCCTTGTTACTCTAAAAAATTCTATGTCCAAACTGATGCATCTGAATTAGGAGTAGGGGCAGTCCTATCACAACTTAATTCTGAGGGCCAGGATCAACCTGTTGCTTTTATTAGTAGGAGGTTGACCCTTAGAGAAAAGCGTTGGTCTGCCATTGAGAGGGAGGCCTTTGCTGTGGTCTGGGCTCTGAAGAAGTTGAGGCCATACCTGTTTGGCACTCACTTCATTGTTCAGACAGACCACAAACCTCTACTTTGGCTAAAACAAATGAAAGGTGAAAATCCTAAATTGTTGAGGTGGTCCATATCCCTACAGGGAATGGACTATACAGTGGAACATAGACCTGGGAGTAGCCACTCCAATGCAGATGGACTCTCCAGATATTTCCACTTAGACAATGAAGACTCATCAGGTCATGGCTAGTCTTATTGTCCTTCGTTTGGGGGGGGGTTGTGTAGGAAAGTACCATCTTGCCTGGCATGTTACCCCCATTTTTCACTGTATATATGTTGTTTTAGTTGTATGTGTCACTGGGACCCTGGTAACCCAGGGCCCCAGTGCTCATAAGTGTGCCTGAATGTGTTACCTGTGTAGTGACTAACTGTCTCACTGAGGCTCTGCTAATCAGAACCTCAGTGGTTATGCTCTCTCATTTCTTTCCAAATTGTCACTGACAGGCTAGTGACCATTTTTACCAATTTACATTGGCTTACTGGAACACCCTTATAATTCCCTAGTATATGGTACTGAGGTACCCAGGGTATTGGGGTTCCAGGAGATCCCTATGGGCTGCAGCATTTCTTTTGCCACCCATAGGGAGCTCTGACAAATCTTACACAGGCCTGCCACTGCAGCCTGAGTGAAATAACGTCCACGTTATTTCACAGCCATTTTACACTGCACTTAAGTAACTTATAAGTCACCTATATGTCTAACCTTTACCTGGTAAAGGTTAGGTGCAAAGTTACTTAGTGTGAGGGCACCCTGGCACTAGCCAAGGTGCCCCCACATTGTTCAGAGCCAATTCACTGAACTTTGTGAGTGCGGGGACACCATTACACGCGTGCACTACATATAGGTCACTACCTATATGTAGCTTCACCATGGTAACTCCGAATATGGCCATGTAACATGTCTATGATCATGGAATTGCCCCCTCTATGCCATCCTGGCATTGTTGGTACAATTCCATGATCCCAGTGGTCTGTAGCACAGACCCTGGTACTGCCAAACTGCCCTTCCTGGGGTTTCTCTGCAGCTGCTGCTGCTGCCAACCCCTCAGACAGGTAGCTGCCCTCCTGGGGTCCAGCCAGGCCTGGCCCAGGATGGCAGAACAAAGAACTTCCTCTGAGAGAGGGTGTGACACACTCTCCCTTTGGAAAATGGTGAGAAGGCAGGGGAGGAGTAGCCTCCCCCAGCCTCTGGAAATGCTTTGTTGGGCACAGATGTGCCCAATTCTGCATAAGCCAGTCTACACCGGTTCAGGGACCCCTTAGCCCCTGCTCTGGCGCGAAACTGGACAAAGGAAAGGGGAGTGACCACTCCCCTGACCTGCACCTCCCCTGGGAGGTGTCCAGAGCTCCTCCAGTGTGCTCCAGACCTCTGCCATCTTGGAAACAGAGGTGCTGCTGGCACACTGGACTGCTCTGAGTGGCCAGTGCCACCAGGTGACGTCAGAGACTCCTTGTGATAGGCTCCTTCAGGTGTTAGTAGCCTTTCCTCTCTCCTAGGTAGCCAAACCCTCTTTTCTGGCTATTTAGGGTCTCTGTCTCTGGGGAAACTTTAGATAACGAATGCATGAGCTCAGCCGAGTTCCTCTGCATCTCCCTCTTCACCTTCTGATAAGGAATCGACCGCTGACCGCGCTGGAAGCCTGCAAACCTGCAACATAGTAGCAAAGACGACTACTGCAACTCTGTAACGCTGATCCTGCCGCCTTCTCGACTGTTTTCCTGCTTGTGCATGCTGTGGGGGTAGTCTGCCTCCTCTCTGCACCAGAAGCTCCGAAGAAATCTCCCGTGGCTCGACGGAATCTTCCCCCTGCAACCGCAGGCACCAAAAAGCTGCATTACCGGTCCCTTGGGTCTCCTCTCAGCATGACGAGCGAGGTCCCTCGAATCCAGCGACACTGTCCAAGTGACCCTCACAGTCCAGTGACTCTTCAGCCCAAGTTTGGTGGAGGTAAGTCCTTGCCTCACCTCGCTGGGCTGCATTGCTGGGAAACGCAACTTTGCAAGCTACTCCGGCCCCTGTGCACTTCCGGCGGAAATCCTTCGTGCACAGCCAAGCCTGGGTCCACGGCACTCTAACCTGATTTGCACGACTTTCTAAGTTGGTCTCCGGCGACGTGGGACTCCTTTGTGCAACTTCGGCGAGCACCGTTTCACGCATCCTCGTAGTGCCTGTTTCTGGCACTTCTCCGGGTGCTACCTGCTTCAGTGAGGGCTCTTTGTCTTGATCGACGTCCCCTCTCTCTGCAGGTCCAAGTTGCGACCTCCTGGTCCCTCCTGGGCCCCAGCAGCGTCCAAAAACGCCAAACGCACGATTTGCGTGTAGCAAGGCTTGTTGGCGTCCTTCCGGCGGGAAATTACTTCTGCACGACTCTCCAAGGCGAGCGGGATCCGTCCACCAAAGGGGAAGTCTCTAGCCCTTTTCGTTCCTGCAGAAACCTCAGCTTCTTCTGTTCAGTCGAAGCTTCTTTGCACCCGCAGCTGGCATTTCCTGGGCATCTGCCCATCTCCGACTTGCTTGTGACTTTTGGACTTGGTCCCCTTGTTCCACAGGTACCCTAGATTGGAAATCCACAGTTGTTGCATTGCTGGTTTGTGTCTTTCCTGCATTATTCCTCTAACACGACTCTTTTGTCCTTAGGGGAACTTTAGTGCACTTTGCACTCACTTTTCAGGGTCTTGGGGAGGGTTATTTTGCTAACTCTCACTATTGTCTAATAGTCCCAGCGACCCTCTACAAGGTCACATAGGTTTGGGGTCCATTCGTGGTTCGCATTCCACTTTTGGAGTATATGGTTTGTGTTGCCCCTATCCCTATGTTTCCCCATTGCATCCTATTGTAACTATACATTGTTTGCACTGTTTTCTAAGACTATACTGCATATTTTTGCTATTGTGTATATATATCTTGTGTATATTTCCTATCCTCTCACTGAGGGTACACTCTAAGATACTTTGGCATATTGTCATAAAAATAAAGTACCTTTATTTTTAGTATAACTGTGTATTGTGTTTTCTTATGATATTGTGCATATGACACTAAGTGGTACTGTAGTAGCTTCACACGTCTCCTAGTTCAGCCTAAGCTGCTCTGCTAAGCTACCATTATCTATCAGCCTAAGCTGCTAGACACCCTATACACTAATAAGGGATTACTGGGCCTGGTGCAAGGTGCAAGTACCCCTTGGTACTCACTACAAGCCAGTCCAGCCTCCTACATTGGTTGTGCAGTGGTGGGATAAGTGCTTGAGACTACTTACCACTCTTGTCATTGTACTTTTCATAAGAGAAAATTATACAAAACAAGGTCAGTGTATATACACATAGCCAAAAAGTTTTGCATTTCCTCTTTTCACTCTTTTCTAAGTGCTGAAAAGTACTTCTAAACTTTCAAAAAGTTCTTAAAAGTTTAAAAAGTTTTTTCTGTCTTTCCAAAAAGTTCTGAAAACTTTTTTCTCTTTTTCTATCACTTTAACTCTCTCTAAAAAATGTCTGGCACAGGAAAAAATTTTGAACTGTCCAAACTTGCATATGATCACCTTAGCTGGAAAGGAGCAAGGAGTCTTTGCATAGAGAGAGGTTTGAGTGTAGGGGAGAATCCTTCTTTAGAACTGTTAATTAATATGCTTAGAGTACAGGATAAGGCCATAAGTGCCCAATCTGGTGAAAAAGTAGCTAATGGTTCTCAATCTGATCCAGGGACTCCCCCAGGAAAAGGTTCAGGAAAGAAACTTCTCAGCCTGCCCATTACTAGACAGTCTAGCATAGTTGGTACAGAGGTTGAATCACACCATACTAATGGTGTGCTCTCACATTATACTGGTAGCCAAGCTGTTAGGGTGCCCTCTGTAAGGGACAGGTCTCCTTCTGTTCATTCCCATCATACCTCTGTATCTAGAAATGTCCCTCCCACCCACCCTGATGACAGATTGTTAGAAAGGGAGCTCAATAGATTGAGAGTGGAACAAACCAGACTGAAGCTCAAGAAGCAACAGCTGGATTTGGATAGACAGTCTTTAGAAGTAGAGAGGGAAAGACAGAATTTGGGTTTAGAAACCCATGGTGGCGGCAGCAGCAGTATTCCCCATAGTCATCCTGCAAAAGAGCATGATTCCAGGAATCTGCACAAGATAGTTCCCCCTTATAAGGAGGGGGATGACATTGACAAGTGGTTTGCTGCACTTGAGAGGGCCTGTGCTGTACAGGATGTCCCTCAAAAGCAGTGGGCTCCTATCCTATGGCTATCATTTACTGGAAAAGGTAGGGATAGGCTCCTTACTGTAAAAGAAAATGATGCTAATAATTTCCAAGTTCTTAAGAATGCACTCCTGGATGGTTATGGCTTAACCACTGAACAGTACAGGATAAAGTTCAGAGAGACCAAAAAGGAGTCTTCACAAGACTGGGTTGATTTCATTGACCAGGCAGTGAAGGCCTTGGAGGGGTGGTTACATGGCAGTAAAGTTACTGATTATGACAGCCTGTATAACTTGATCGTGAGAGAGCATATTCTTAATAATTGTGTGTCTGATTTGTTGCACCAGTACTTGGTGGACTCTGATCTGACCTCTCCCCAAGAATTGGGAAAGAAGGCAGACAAATGGGTCAGAACAAGAGTGAACAGAAAAGTTCATACAGGGGGTGACAAAGATGGCAACAAAAAGAAGGATGGTAAGTCTTCTGACAAGGGTGGGGACAAATCTAAAAATGAGTCTTCATCAGGCCCACAAAAACACTCTGGTGGGGGGGGTGGGTCCAAATCCTCCTTTAATCAGAACAAGGAAAAGAAACCATGGTGCTATTTATGTAAAATAAAAGGCCATTGGACAACAGATCCCAGTTGTCCAAAGAAAGGCACCACAGCTCCTACCACTACAACCCCTACTGCTACACCTAGTGTCCCTACTAATAGCAGTGGTGGTGGGAGCAAACCTACTAATAGCCAATCCAAGGGAGTAGCTGGGCTCACTTTTGGTAATTTAGTTGGGGTTGGTCTGATTAGGGAGACCACAGAGGCTACTTTAGTCTCTGAAGGGGCTATTGATTTAGCCACTTTGGTTGCTTGCCCCCATAACTTGGAGAAGTACAAGCAACTAACCCTAATAAATGGTGTTGAGGTCCAGGCCTACAGGGACACAGGTGCCAGTGTCACAATGGTGATTGAGAAACTGGTGCACCCTGAACAACACATACTTGGACACCAGTACCAAGTAACCGATGCTCACAACATAACACAAAGCCACCCCATGGCTGTTGTAAATCTCAACTGGGGGGGGGTAACTGGTCCAAAGAAAGTTGTGGTAGCTTCAGATTTACCTGTAGACTGTCTATTAGGGAATGATTTGGAGACATCAGCTTGGTCAGATGTGGAGTTGGAGGCCCATGCAGCAATGCTGGGCATCCCAGGGCATATTTTTGCTTTGACAAGGGCTCAGGCCAAAAAGCAAAAAGGACAGGGAAGCTTGGATCCTGGAACAATGGACCAAGTGCTCCCTAAAGCTAGGGCTAGTAGAAGCAAACCACTTCCTACTATCCCTCCCTCTACAGTGGATTCTACTTCTGAGGAAGAAGAATTCCCTCCCTGTGCAGAACCTACACCAGAGGAGCTGGAAGCAGACACTGCTGAGCTTTTGGGTGAAGGGGGGCCTGCCAGAGAGGAGCTGAGTGTGGCACAGCAAACCTGTCCCACATTAGAGGGTCTCAGACAGCAAGCTGTCAAACAGGCTAATGGGGATGTCAGTGACTCTCACAGAGTTTACTGGGAGGACAACCTCTTGTACACTGAGCATAGGGATCCTAAACCTGGAGCTCCCAGGAGATTAGTGATTCCTCAGGAGTACAGAAAGTTCCTCCTAACACTGGCACATGACATTCCCTTAGCTGGGCACCTGGGTCAAATGAAAACTTGGGACAGATTGGTACCATTGTTTCATTGGCCTAGGATGTCTGAGGACACAAAGGAATTTTGTAAGTCCTGTGAAACCTGTCAAGCCAGTGGCAAGACAGGTGGCACTCCAAAGGCACCCCTTATCCCACTGCCTGTGGTTGGGGTTCCCTTTGAAAGGGTAGGGGTTGACATAGTTGGCCCCCTTGACCCTCCTACTGCTTCAGGCAATAGGTTTATCTTAGTGGTAGTGGACCATGCCACAAGATATCCTGAAGCTATTCCTTTAAGGACCACTACAGCTCCTGCAGTGGCAAAGGCCCTCCTGTGAATATTTTCCAGGGTGGGCTTCCCAAAGGAAGTAGTATCAGACAGAGGAAGCAATTTCATGTCTGCATACTTAAAGGCCATGTGGAAGGAGTGTGGTGTAACTTACAAGTTCACAACACCCTATCATCCACAAACAAATGGACTGGTGGAGAGATTTAATAAAACTCTCAAAGGCATGATTATGGGACTCCCTGAAAAACTCCGCAGGAGATGGGATATCCTTCTACCATGCCTCCTTTTTGCCTACAGGGAGGTACCCCAGAAAGGAGTGGGCTTCAGCCCCTTTGAACTTCTTTTTGGACACCCTGTTAGGGGTCCACTCACACTTGTAAAGGAGGGTTGGGAACAACCTTTAAAAGCTCCTAAGCAGGATATTGTGGATTATGTACTTGGCCTCAGATCAAGGATGGCTGAGTACATGAAAAAGGCCAGTAAAAAACTTCAGGCCAGCCAAGAGCTCCAGAAGCAATGGCATGATCAGAAGACTGTTTTGGTTCAGTACCAACCAGGGCAGAAAGTGTGGGTCTTGGAGCCTGTGGCCCCAAGAGCACTCCAAGATAAATGGAGTGGTCCCCACACATTTGTTGAAAAGAAGGGTGAAGTCACCTACTTGGTTGACTTAGGCACTGCCAGGAGTCCCCTTAGGGTGCTCCATGTCAACCGCCTGAAACCCTACTATGACAGGGCTGATCTCACCCTGCTCATGGCAACAGATGAGGGACAGGAAGAAGACAGTGATCCTCTACCTGATCTCTTCTCTTCCACAGAACAAGATGCTCTTGTGGAAGGTGTAGTTTTGGCTGATTGTCTTACTGCTGAGCAGAAAGATAATTGCATAAATCTCCTAGGACAATTTTCAGAAATCTTCTCTACTGTGCCAGGCACCACTTCTTGGTGTGAGCACACTATAGATACTGGAGACAGTTTACCTGTCAAAAGTAAGATCTATAGGCAGCCTGACCATGTCAGGGACTGCATAAAGCAAGAAGTTCAGAAAATGTTGGAACTAGGAGTGGTTGAGCACTCTGACAGTCCATGGGCTTCTCCTGTGGTACTGGTACCAAAACCCAATTCTAAAGATGGAAAGAAGGAAATGCGGTTTTGTGTAGACTATAGAGGTCTCAACTTGGTAACCAAAACTGATGCTCACCCTATACCCAGGGCAGATGAGCTTATAGATACACTGGCATCTGCCAAGTATCTAAGCACTTTTGATTTGACTGCAGGGTATTGGCAGATCAAATTGTCAGAAGATGCTAAACCTAAGACTGCATTTTCTACCATTGGAGGACATTACCAGTTTACTGTAATGCCTTTTGGTTTGAAAAATGCACCTGCCACTTTTCAGAGGTTGGTGAACACAGTCCTGCAAGGGCTGGAAGCTTTCAGTGCAGCATATTTGGATGATATAGCTGTCTTTAGCTCCAGCTGGGATGATCACCTGGTCCACCTATGGAAAGTTTTGGAGGCTCTGCAAAAGGCAGGCCTCACTATCAAGGCTTCAAAGTGCCAGATAGGGCAGGGTAAGGTGGTTTATCTGGGACACCTTGTTGGTGGGGAACAGATTGCACCACTTCAGGGGAAAATCCAAACTATTATTGATTGGGTTCCCCCTACCACTCAGACTCAGGTGAGAGCCTTCCTAGGCCTCACTGGGTATTACAGGAGGTTCATTAAGAACTATGGCTCCATTGCAGCCCCTCTTAATGACCTCACATCCAAGAAAATGCCTAAAAAGGTATTATGGACAGCAAGCTGTCAGAAAGCTTTTGAGGAGCTGAAGCAGGCCATGTGCTCTGCACCTGTCCTGAAAAGCCCTTGTTACTCTAAAAAATTCTATGTCCAAACTGATGCATCTGAATTAGGAGTAGGGGCAGTCCTATCACAACTTAATTCTGAGGGCCAGGATCAACCTGTTGCTTTTATTAGTAGGAGGTTGACCCTTAGAGAAAAGCGTTGGTCTGCCATTGAGAGGGAGGCCTTTGCTGTGGTCTGGGCTCTGAAGAAGTTGAGGCCATACCTGTTTGGCACTCACTTCATTGTTCAGACAGACCACAAAACTCTACTTTGGCTAAAACAAATGAAAGGTGAAAATCCTACATTGTTGAGGTGGTCCATATCCCTACAGGGAATGGACTATACAGTGGAACATAGACCTGGGAGTAGCCACTCCAATGCAGATGGACTCTCCAGATATTTCCACTTAGACAATGAAGACTCATCAGGTAATGGCTAGTCTTATTGTCCTTCGTTTGGGGGGGGGTTGTGTAGGAAAGTACCATCTTGCCTGGCATGTTACCCCCATTTTTCACTGTATATATGTTGTTTTAGTTGTATGTGTCACTGGGACCCTGGTAACCCAGGGCCCCAGGGTAGGAGGCTGGACTGGCTTGTAGTGAGTACCAAGGGGTACTTGCACCTTGCACCAGGCCCAGTTATCCCTTATTAGTGTATAGGGTGTCTAGCAGCTTAGGCTGATAGATAATGGTAGCTTAGCAGAGCAGCTTAGGCTGAACTAGGAGACGTGTGAAGCTACTACAGTACCACTTAGTGTCATATGCACAATATCATAAGAAAACACAATACACAGTTATACTAAAAATAAAGGTACTTTATTTTTATGACAATATGCCAAAGTATCTTAGAGTGTACCCTCAGTGAGAGGATAGGAAATATACACAAGATATATATACACAATAGCAAAAATATGCAGTATAGTCTTAGAAAACAGTGCAAACAATGTATAGTTACAATA
This sequence comes from Pleurodeles waltl, assembly GCF_031143425.1. NCBI lineage: Eukaryota > Metazoa > Chordata > Amphibia > Caudata > Salamandridae > Pleurodeles > Pleurodeles waltl. Next base: position 943,569 of record NW_027149813.1, on the reverse strand, counting down.
GGATGCAATGGGGAAACATAGGGATAGGGGCAACACAAACCATATACTCCAAAAGTGGAATGCGAACCACGAATGGACCCCAAACCTATGTGACCTTGTAGAGGGTCGCTGGGACTATTAGAAAATAGTGAGAGTTAGAAAAATAACCCTCCCCAAGACCCTGAAAAGTGAGTGCAAAGTGCACTAAAGATCCCCTAAGGACAAAATAGTCGTGTTAGATGGAAAATGCAAGGAAAACACAAATCAGCAATGCAACAACGATGGATTCCTGACTGAGGGTACCTGTGGAACAAGGGGACCAAGTCCAAAAGTCACAAGCAGCTCGGAGATGGGCAGATGCCCAAGAAATGCCAGCCATTGGTGCAAAGAAGCTCTTACTAGGCTGAAGAACTGTGAATACTGCAGGAACGACAAGGGCTAGAGACTTCCCCTTTGGAGGATGGATCCCTCACGCCTTGGAGAGTCGTGCAGAAGTGTTTTCCCGCCGGATGGACGCCAACAAGCCTTGCTACACGCAAATCGTGCGTTTGGCGTTTTTGGACGCTGCTGGGGCCCAGGAGGGACCAGGAGGTCGCAAATTGGACCTGCAGAGAGAGGGGACGTCGAGCAAGACAAAGAGCCCTCACTGAAGCAGGTAGCACCCGGAGAAGTGCCAGAAACAGGCACTACGAAGATGCGTGAAACGGTGCTCGCCGAAGTTGCACAAAGGAGTCCCACGTCGCCGGAGACCAACTTAGAAAGTCGTGCAATGCAGGTTAGAGTGCCGTGGACCCAGGCTTGGCTGTGCACGAAGGATTTCCGCCGGAAGTGCACAGGGGCCGGAGTAGCTTGCAAAGTCGCGGTTCCCAGCAATGCAGCTTTTTGGTGCCTGCGGTTGCAGGGGGAAGATTCCGTCGACCCACAGGAGATTTCTTCGGAGCTTCTGGTGCAGAGAGGAGGCAGGCTACCCCCACAGCATGCACAAGCAGGAAAACAGTCGAGAAGGCGGCAGGATCAGCGTTACAGAGTTGCAGTAGTCGTCTTTCCTACTATGTTGCAGGTTTGCAGGCTTCCAGCGCGGTCAGCGGTCGATTCCTTATCAGAAGGTGAAGAGGGAGATGCAGAGGAACTCGGCTGAGCTCATGCATTCCTTATCTAAAGTTTCCCCAGAGACAGAGACACTAAATAGCCAGAAAAGAGGGTTTGGCTACCTAGGAGAGAGGAAAGGCTACTAACACCTGAAGGAGCCTATCAGCAGGAGTCTCTGACGTCACCTGGTGGCACTGGCCACTCAGAGCAGTCCAGTGTGCCAGCAGCACCTCTGTTTCCAAGATGGCAGAGGTCTGGAGCACACTGGAGGAGCTCTGGACACCTCCCAGGGGAGGTGCAGGTCAGGGGAGTGGTCACTCCCCTTTCCTTTGTCCAGTTTCGCGCCAGAGCAGGGGCTAAGGGGTCCCTGAACCGGTGTAGACTGGCTTATGCAGAATTGGGCACATCTGTGCCCAACAAAGCATTTCCAGAGGCTGGGGGAGGCTACTCCTCCCCTGCCTTCACACCATTTTCCAAAGGGAGAGGGTGTCACACCCTCTCTCAGAGGAAGTTCTTTGTTCTGCCATCCTGGGCCAGCCCTGCCTGGACCCCAGGAGGGCAGCTGCCTGTATGAGGGGTTGGCAGCAGCAGCAGCTGCAGTGAAACCCCAGGAAGGGCAGTCTGGCAGTACCAGGGTCTGTGCTACAGACCACTGGGATCATGGGATTGTGCCAACTATGCCAGGATGGTATAGAGGGGGCAATTCCATGATCATAGACATGTTACATGGCCATATTCGGGGTTACCATGGTGAAGCTACATATAGGTAGTGACCTATATGTAGTGCACGCGTGTAATGGTGTCCCCGCACTCACAAAGTTCAGTGAATTGGCTCTGAACAATGTGGGGGCACCTTGGCTAGTGCCAGGGTGCCCTCACACTAAGTAACTTTGCACCTATTCTTTACCAGGTAAAGGTTAGACATATAGGTGACTTATAAGTTACTTAAGTGCAGTGTAAAATGGCTGTGAAATAACGTGGACGTTATTTCACTCAGGCTGCAGTGGCAGGCCTGTGTAAGAATTGTCAGAGCTCCCTATGGGTGGCAAAAGAAATGCTGCAGCCCATAGGGATCTCCTGGAACCCCAATACCCTGGGTACCTCAGTACCATATACTAGGGAATTATAAGGGTGTTCCAGTAAGCCAATGTAAATTGGTAAAAATGGTCACTAGCCTGTTAGTGACAATTTGAAAGTAATGAGAGAGCATAACCACTGAGGTTCTGGTTAGCAGAGCCTCAGTGAGACAGTTAGGCACCACACAGGGAACATATACATGCACACCTATGAGCACTGGGGCCCTGTGTGACAGGGTCCCAGTGACACATACATATAGGCCACAAAACTATGAGCACTGGGGTCCTGACCAGCAGGACCCCAGTGACACATAACAAACATACTGAAAACATAGTGTTTTCACTATGAGCACTGAGGCCTGGTTATCAGGATCCCAGTGAGACAGTGAAAACAGTGACAAACACCCTGACATACACTCACAAACAGGCCAAAAGTGGGGGTAACAAGGCTAGAAAGAGGCTACTTTCTCACACAACCCCCCCCCCCAAACGAAGGACAATAAGGCTAACCTTGGCCATTTGAGACTTTATTGTCTAAGTGGTGATAAGTAGAGAGTAGCTCTGCAATAGACTGGTTACTCCCTTTATCATCCACTATATGGTTTCTTCCCTGTGGGGATGTAAACCACCCTGTTTGAAGTTTTTTAGCTAACCAACAATGCAAAGATGTATTTTCAGAGTTTCTATCAGTAAGTTTTAGTTTAGAGCAGTGGGAATTATCCACTGAACCTATTTGTAATGATGGAAATGCCAGACAGGGATGCTGTCTCAGTAAAGCCATAGCTGGGCAAAAACTTTGTCCATTTGGCTGGAAGAGGGAACAGGGATGCTGTTTCTCTTGAGTTGGAGCAGGGCAGGGATGCTGTCCTATGAGCTCCACACTAGGGCAGGGATGCTGTCCTAAGTGTTGTGAGGCAGTACAGGGTTTCTGCACTAAAGTTTCTCTGGGAGGGTTGGAGGGATGCTCCATGTTAACTAAAATGGTGCTCTTTTTGTCACCAATGTTAGTTATCCCACAGAGAGGTACTTCTACCTCAGGGAGTCCAGCTATGCCAGCCGATGATTCCCTTGGAACAGGTGCCACCCCAGGAGAGGTTTCTCCCACCACAGGAATGGTATCCTGAATGGTAGGGTGGTTAGGGGATACTGTGATACCCTTTTTACCTGTTGATGGAGAGGGATCCTGAGTTTTCAGGCCTTCTCTCCTTTGCTTTTTCATTTCACTTGAAATGAGAGGGAACAATTCCTCAGGGATGCCCAGCATGGCTGCATGGGCATAAAACTCTACATCAGCCCAACCTGAGGCCTCTAGGTCATTACCTAAGAGACAGTCTACAGGTAAGCTAGGTGATACCACCACCTGCTTAGGGCCAGTAACTCCACCCCAACTAAACTGAATTATAGCTAAGGGAAGAAACTTAGTGGAGTTATGGACATCAATAATCTTATACTGTTGTCCAATGATGTGTTGTTCAGGAGGCACTAGGTTTTCAGTCACCAAAGTGAAACTGGCACCTGTGTCCCTGTAGGCCAAGGCCTCAACACCATTTATTGAAACTGTCTGCCTGTACTTATCCATTGTAAGGGGACAAGCAGCCAGTGTGGCAAGGCCAATGCCACTAGGTGTGACAGAAACTGTCTTGGGACTGATTACATCAGTTTCCACTATGGACCCATAAGTGAACCCAACTACACCCTTTGCTTGACTGTTGCCAGCAGTCCCACCACTATTACCACTACTGCTAGGGGCACTAGAGCTTGATGTATTAGTGGTGGTAGGCTCAGGGGGTTTACCTGGACAGGACTTATCCCCTGGCCTATGGCCTCTGTTTTTACACACAAAGCACCAAGGCTTTTTAATGTGTGCAGGTTGGGAAGAAGAGGAAGAATTTGTTTTATCCCCACCCTCTGAAGAGTGTTTAAGATTTGAAGTGGGATCTTTGGTTTTACCCTTATCCCCATGCTTATCTTGAGATTTTTCACCATCTTTCTTCTTATTGCCATCTTTGTCACCCCCTGTATGAACTTTTCTGTTCACCCTTGTTCTGACCCATTTGTCTGCCTTCTTTCCCAATTCTTGGGGAGAGGTCAGATCAGAGTCTACCAGGTACTGGTGCAACAAATCAGACACACAATTATTAAGTATATGCTCTCTCAGGATTGTGTTATACAGGCTTTCATAATCAGTAACTTTACTGCCATGTAACCACCCCTCCAAGGCCTTCACTGAATGGTCAATGAAATCAACCCAGTCTTGTGAAGACTCCTTTTTGGTCTCTCTGAACTTTATCCTGTACTGTTCAGTGGTTAAGCCATAACCATCCAGGAGTGCATTCTTAAGAACTGTAAAATTATTGGCATCATTTTCTTTCACAGTAAGGAGCCTATCCCTACCTTTTCCACTAAATGATAGCCATAGGATAGCAGCCCACTGCTTTTGAGGGACATCCTGTACAGCACAGGCCCTCTCAAGTGCAGCAAACCACTTGTTAATGTCATCCCCCTCCTTATAAGGGGGAACTATCTTGTGCAGATTCCTGGAATCATGCTCTTTTGCAGGATGACTATGGGGAATACTGCTGCTGCCACCATGGGTATCTAAACCCAACTTCTGTCTTTCCTTCTCTAATTCTAAAGACTGTCTATCCAACTCCAGCTGTTGCTTCTTGAGCTTCAGTCTGGTTTGTTCCACTCTCAATCTATTGAGCTCCCTTTCTAACAATCTGTCATCACGGTGGGTGGGAGGGACATTTCTAGATACAGAGGTATGATGGGAATGAACAGAAGGAGACCTGTCCCTTACAGAGGGCACCCTAACAGCTTGGCTACCAGTATAATGTGAGAGCACACCATCAGTATGGTGTGATTCAACCTCTGTACCAACTATGCTAGACTGTCTAGTAATGGGCAGGCTGAGAAGTTTCTTTCCTGAACCTTTTCCTGGGGGAGTCCCTGGATCAGATTGAGAACCATTAGCTACTTTTTCACCAGATTGGGCACTTATGGCCTTATCCTGTACTCTAAGCATATTAATTAACAGTTCTAAGGAAGGATTCTTCCCTACACTCAAACCTCTCTCTATGCAGAGACTCCTTGCTCCTTTCCAGATAAGGTGATCATATGCAAGTTTGGTCAGTTCAACATTTTTGCCTGCTGCCAGACATTTTTTAGAGAGAGTTAAAGTGATAGAAAAAGAAAAAAAAGTTTTCAGAACTTTTTGGAAAGACAGAAAAAACTTTTTAAACTTTTAAGAACTTTTTGAAAGTTTTAGAAGTACTTTTCAGCACTTAGAAAAGAGTGAAAAGAGGAAATGCAAAACTTTTTGGCTATGTGTATATACACTGACCTTGTTTTGTATATTTTTCTCTTATGAAAAGTACAATGACAAGAGTGGTAAGTAGTCTCAAGCACTTATCCCACCACTGCACAACCAATGTAGGAGGCTGGACTGGCTTGTAGTGAGTACCAAGGGGTACTTGCACCTTGCACCAGGCCCAGTTATCCCTTATTAGTGTATAGGGTGTCTAGCAGCTTAGGCTGATAGATAATGGTAGCTTAGCAGAGCAGCTTAGGCTGAACTAGGAGACGTGTGAAGCTACTACAGTACCACTTAGTGTCATATGCACAATATCATAAGAAAACACAATACACAGTTATACTAAAAATAAAGGTACTTTATTTTTATGACAATATGCCAAAGTATCTTAGAGTGTACCCTCAGTGAGAGGATAGGAAATATACACAAAATATATATACACAATAGCAAAAATATGCAGTATAGTCTTAGAAAACAGTGCAAACAATGTATAGTTACAATAGGATGCAATGGGGAAACATAGGGATAGGGGCAACACAAACCATATACTCCAAAAGTGGAATGCGAACCACGAATGGACCCCAAACCTATGTGACCTTGTAGAGGGTCGCTGGGACTATTAGAAAATAGTGAGAGTTAGAAAAATAACCCTCCCCAAGACCCTAAAAAGTGAGTGCAAAGTGCACTAAAGTTCCCCTAAGGACAAAATAGTCGTGTTAGAGGGAAAATGCAAGGAAAACACAAATCAGCAATGCAACAACGATGGATTCCTGACTGAGGGTACCTGTGGAACAAGGGGACCAAGTCCAAAAGTCACAAGCAGCTCGGAGATGGGCAGATGCCCAAGAAATGCCAGCGGTTGGTGCAAAGAAGCTCTTACTAGGCTGAAGAACTGTGAATACTGCAGGAACGACAAGGGCTAGAGACTTCCCCTTTGGAGGATGGATCCCTCACGCCTTGGAGAGTCGTGCAGAAGTGTTTTCCCGCCGGATGGACGCCAACAAGCCTTGCTACACGCAAATCGTGCGTTTGGCGTTTTTGGACGCTGCTGGGGCCCAGGAGGGACCAGGAGGTCGCAAATTGGACCTGCAGAGAGAGGGGACGTCGAGCAAGACAAAGAGCCCTCACTGAAGCAGGTAGCACCCGGAGAAGTGCCAGAAACAGGCACTACGAGGATGCGTGAAACAGTGCTCGCCGAAGTTGCACAAAGGAGTCCCACGTCGCCGGAGACCAACTTAGAAAGTCGTGCAATGCAGGTTAGAGTGCCGTGGACCCAGGCTTGGCTGTGCACGAAGGATTTCCGCCGGAAGTGCACAGGGGCCGGAGTAGCTTGCAAAGTCGCGGTTCCCAGCAATGCAGCTTTTTGGTGCCTGCGGTTGCAGGGGGAATATTCCGTCGACCCACGGGAGATTTCTTCGGAGCTTCTGGTGCAGAGAGGAGGCAGGCTACCCCCACAGCATGCACAAGCAGGAAAACAGTCGAGAAGGCGGCAGGATCAGAGTTACAGAGTTGCAGTAGTCGTCTTTGCTACTATGTTGCAGGTTTGCAGGCTTCCAGCGCGGTCAGCAGTCGATTCCTTGGCAGAAGGTGAAGAGAGAGATGCAGAGGAACTCGGATGAGCTCTTGCATTCGTTATCTAAAGTTTCCCCAGAGACAGAGACCCTAAATAGCCAGAAAAGAGGGTTTGGCTACCTAGGAGAGAGGAGAGGCTAGCAACAACTGAAGGAGCCTATCACAAGGAGTCTCTGACGTCACCTGGTGGCACTGGCCACTCAGAGCAGTCCAGTGTGCCAGCAGCACCTCTGTTTCCAAGATGGCAGAGGTCTGGAGCACACTGGAGGAGCTCTGGACACCTCCCAGGGGAGGTGCAGGTCAGGGGAGTGGTCACTCCCTTTTCCTTTGTCCAGTTTCGCGCCAGAGCAGGGCGAAGGGGTCCCCTGAACCGGTGTTGACTGGCTTATGCAGAATTGGGCACATCTGTGCCCAACAAAGCATTTCCAGAGGCTGGGGGAGGCTACTCCTCCCCTGCCTTCACACCATTTTCCAAAGGGAGAGGGTGTAACACCCTCTCTCAGAGGAAGTCCTTTGTTCTGCCATCCTGGGCCAGGCCTGGCTGGACCCCAGGAGGGCAGATGCCTGTCTGAGGGGTTGGCAGCAGCAGCAGCTGCAGTTAAACCCCAGGAAGGGCATTTTGGCAGTACCAGGGTCTGTGCTACAGACCACTGGGATCATGGGATTGTGCCAACTATGCCAGGATGGTAAAGAGGGGGCAATTCCATGATCATAGACATGTTACATGGCCATATTCAGAGTTACCATTGTGAAGCTACATATAGGTAGTGACCTATATGTAGTGCACGCGTGTAATGGTGTCCCCGCACTCACAAAGTTCAGGGAATTGGCTCTGAACAATGTGGGGGCACCTTGGCTGGTGCCAGGGTGCCCTCACACTAAGTAACTTTGCACCTAACCATTACCAGGTAAAGGTTAGACATATAGGTGACTTATAAGTTACTTAAGTGCAGTGTAAAATGGCTGTGAAATAACGTGGACGTTATTTCACTCAGGCTGCAGTGGCAGGCCTGTGTAAGAATTGTCAGAGCTCCCTATGGGTGGCAAAAGAAATGCTGCAGCCCATAGGGATCTCCTGGAACCCCAATACCCTGGGTACCTCAGTACCATATACTAGGGAATTATAAGGGTGTTCCAGTAAGCCAATTTAAATTGGTAAACATGGTCACTAGCCTGTTAGTGACAATTTGAAAAGAAATGATAGAGCATAACCACTGAGGTTCTGATTAGTAGAGCCTCAGTGAGACAGTTAGTCACTACACAGGTAACACATTCAGGCACACTTATGAGCACTGGGGCCCTGGGTTACCAGGGTCCCAGTGACACATACAACTAAAACAACATATATACAGTGAAAAATGGGGGTAACATGCCAGGCAAGATGGTACTTTCCTACAATGTGTCACTGGGACCCTGTTCTCCAGGGCCCCAGTGCTCATAAGTGTGCCTGAATGTGTTACCTGAGTAGTGACTAACTGTCTCACTGAGGCTCTGCTAATCAGAACCTCAGTGGTTATGCTCTCTCATTTCTTTCAAATTGTCACTAACAGGCTAGTGACCAATTTTACCAATTTACATTGGCTTACTGGAACACCCTTATAATTCCCTAGACTATGGTACTGAGGTACCCAGGGTATTGGGGTTCCAGGAGATCCCTATGGGCTGCAGCATTTCTTTTGCCACTCATAGGGAGCTCTGACAATTATTGCACGGGCCTGCCACTGCAGCCTGAGTGAAATAACGTCCACGTTATTTCACAGCCATTTTACACTGCACTTAAGTAACTTATAAGTCACCTATATGTCTAACCTTTACCTGGTAAAGGTTAGGTGCAAAGTTACTTAGTGTGAGGGCACCCTGGCACTAGCCAAGGTGCCCCCACATTGTTCAGGGCCAATTCCCCGGACTTTGTGAGTGCGGGGACACCATTACAAGCATGCACAACATATAGGTCACTACCTATATGTAGCTTCACAATGGTAACTCCGAATATGGCCATGTAACATGTCTATGATCATGGAATTGCCCCCTCTATGCCATCTTGGCATAGTTGGCACAATCCCATGATCCCAGTGGTCTGTAGCACAGACCCTGGTACTGCCAAACTGCCTTTCCTGGGGTTTCACTGCAGCTGCTGCTGCTGCCAACCCCTCAGACAGGTTTCTGCCCTCCTGGGGTCAAGCCAGGCTTGTCCCAGGATGGCAGAACAAAGGACTTCCTCTGAGAGACGGTGTTACACCCTCTCCCTTTGGAAAATGGTGTGAAGGCAGGGGAGGAGTAGCCTCCCCCAGCCTCTGGAAATGCTTTCTTGGGCACAGATGTGCCCAATTCTGCATAAGCCAGTCTACACCGGTTCAGGGGACCCCTTAGCCCTGCTCTGGCGCGAAACTGGACAAAGGAAAGGGGAGTGACCACTCCCCTGACCTGCACGTCCCCTGGGAGGTGTCCAGAGCTCCTCCAGTGTGCTCCAGACCTCTGCCATCTCGGAAACAGAGGTGCTGCTGGCACACTGGACTGCTCTGAGTGGCCAGTGCCACCAGGTGACGTCAGAGACGCCTTCTGATAGGCTCCTTCAGGTGTTGCTAGCCTATCCTCTCTCCTAGGTAGCCAAACCCTCTTTTCTGGCTATTTAGGGTCTCTGTCTCTGGGGAAACTTTAGATAACGAATGCAAGAGCTCATCAGAGTTCCTCTGCATCTCTCTCTTCACCTTCTGCCAAGGAATCGACTGCTGACCGCGCTGGAAGCCTGCAAACCTGCAACATAGTAGCAAAGACGACTACTGCAACTCTGTAACGCTGATCCTGCCGCCTTCTCGACTGTTTTCCTGGTGGTGCATGCTGTGGGGGTAGTCTGCCTCCTCTCTGCACTAGAAGCTCCAAAGAAATCTCCCGTGGGTCGACGGAATCTTCCCCCTGCAACCGCAGGCACCAAAAAGCTGCATTACGGGTCCCTTGGGTCTCCTCTCAGCACGACGAGCGAGGTCCCTCGAATCCAGTGACTCTGTCCAAGTGACCCCCACAGTCCAGTGACTCCTCAGTCCAAGTTTGGTGGAGGTAAGTCCTTGCCCCACCTCGCTAGACTGCATTGCTGGGAACCGCGACTTTTGCAGCTACTCCGGTCCCTGTGCACTTCCGGCGGAAATCCTTTGTGCACAGCCAAGCCTGCATCCACAGCACTCTAACCTGCATTGCACGACTTTCTAAGTTGGTCTCCGGCGACGTGGGACTCCTTTGTGTAACTTCAGGTGAGCACCATTTCATGCATCCTTGTAGGGCCTGTTTCTGGCACTTCTCCAGGAGCTACCTGCTGCTAAGAGGGCTCCTTTTCTTGAGCGACGTCCCCTCTACCTCCTGGTCCAATTTGCGACCTCCTCGTCCCTCCTAGGCCACACCAGCATCCAAAAATGCTAACCACATGATTTGAAGCTAGCAAGGCTTGTTGGCGTTCTTTCGGTGGGAAAACACTTCTGAACGACTCTCCACGGCAAGAGGAATCGGTCCACCAAAGGGAAAGTCTCTAGCCCTTTTCGTTCCTGCAGAAACATCAGCTTCTTCTGTCCAGTAGAAGCTTCTTTGCACCCACAGCTGGCATTTCCTGGGCATCTGCCCATCTCCGACTTACTTGTGACTTTTGGACTTGGTCCCCTTGTTCCACAGGCACCACAGATTGGAAATCCATCGTTGTTGCATTGTTGGTTTGTGTCTTTCCTGCATTATTCCTCTATCACGACTTCTATGTCCTTGGGGGAACTTTAGTGCACTTTGCACTCACTTTTCAGGGTCTTGGGGTTGGCTATTTTTCTAACCCTCACTATTTTCTAATAGTCCCAGCGACCCTCTACAAGGTCACATAGGTTTGGGGTCCATTCGTGGTTCGCATTCCACTTTTGGAGTATATGGTTTGTGTTGCCCCTATCCCTATGTGTCCCCATTGCATCCTATTGTAACTATACATTGTTTGCACTGTTTTCTAAGACTATACTGCATTTTTTTGGTATTGTGTACATATATCTTGTGTATATTTCCTATCCTCTCACTGAGGGTACACTCTGAGATACTTTGGCATATTGTCATAAAAATAAAGTACCTTTATTTTTAGTATAACTGTGTATTGTGTTTTCTTATGATATTGTGCAAGTGACACTTGTGGTACTGTAGTAGCTTCACACGTCTCCTAGTTCAGCCTAAGCTGCTCTGCTAAGCTACCATTATCTATCAGCCTAAGCTGCTAGACACCCTATACACTAATAAGGGATACCTGGGCCTGGTGCAAGGTGTAAGTACCCCTTGGTACTCACTACAAGCCATACCAGCCTCCTACATTGGTTGTGCAGCGGTGGGATAAGTGCTTTGAGACTACTTACCACTCTTGTCATTGTACTTTTCATAAGAGAAAAATATACAAAACAAGTTCAGTGTGTGTACACATAGCTAAAAAGTTTTGCATTTCCTCTTTTCACTCTTTTCTAAAGTGCTGAAAAGTGCTTCTAAACTTTCAAAAAGTTCTTAAAAGTTTAAAAAGTTTTTCTCTCTGTCTTTCTAAAAAGCTCTGACAAACTTTTTTCTCTTTTTCTATCACTTTAACTCTCTCTAAAAATGTCTGGCACAGGCCAAAATGTTGACCTGTCCAAAATTGCATATGATCACCTTAGCTGGAAAGGAGCAAGGAGTCTCTGCATAGAGAGAGGTTTGAGTGTAGGGAAGAATCCTTCCTTGGAATTGTTACTTAACATGCTTAGAGAACAAGATAAGGCTAAAAGTGCCCCATCTGTTGAAAAAGTAGCTAATGGTTCCCAATCTGATCCAGGGACTCCCCCAGGAAAAGGTTCAGGAAAGAAACTTCTTAGCCTGCCCATTACAAGACAGTCTAGCATAGTTGTTACTGAGGTGGAGTCACATCATACAGATGATGTGCTCTCACATTACACTGTCAGCCAAGCTGTTAGGGTGCCCTCTGTAAGGGACAGGTCTCCTTCTGTTCATTCCCATCATACCTCTGTATCTAGAAATGTCCCTCCCACCAACCCTGATGACAGATTGTTAGAAAGGGAACTCAATAAGTTGAGGGTGGAACAAACCAGACTGAAACTTAAAAAGCAACAGCTGGATTTGGATAGACAGTCATTAGAACTAGAGAAGGAAAGACAGAAGTTGGGTTTAGAAACCCATGGTGGCAGCAGCAGTATTCCCCAGAGTCATCCTGCAAAAGAGCATGATTCCAGGAATCTGCACAAGATAGTTCCCCCTTATAAGGAGGGGGATGACATTAACAAGTGGTTTGCTGCACTTGAGAGGGCCTGTGTTGTACAGGACGTCCCTCAAAGGCAGTGGGCTGCTATCCTATGGCTATCATTTAGTGGAAAAGGTAGGGATAGGCTCCTTACTGTGAAAGAAAGTGATGCCAATAATTTTACAGTACTTAAGAATGCACTCCTGGATGGTTATGGCTTAACCACTGAACAATACAGGATAAAGTTCAGAGAGACCAAAAAGGAGTCTTCACAAGACTGGGTTGATTTCATTGACCATTCAGTGAAGGCCTTGGAGGGGTGGTTACATGGCAGTAAAGTTACTGATTATGACAGCCTGTATAACTTGATCCTGAGAGAGCATATTCTTAATAATTGTGTGTCTGATTTGTTGCACCAGTACTTGGTGGACTCTGATCTGACCTCTCCCCAAGAATTGGGAAAGAAGGCAGACAAATGGGTCAGAACAAGGGTGAACAGAAAAGTTCATACAGGGGGTGACAAAGATGGCAACAAAAGGAAGGATGGTAAGTCTTCTGACAAGGGTGGGGACAAATCTAAGAATGAGTCTTCATCAGGCCCACAAAAACACTCTGGTGGGGGTGGTGGGCCCAAATCCTCTTTTAATCAAAACAAAGAAAATAAACCATGGTGCTATTTATGAAAAGTAAAAGGCCATTGGACAACAGATCCCAGTTGTCCAAAGAAAAGCACCAAGCCTCCTACCACTACAACCCCTACTGCTACACCTAGTGTCCCTACTAATAGCAGTGGTGGTGGGAGCAAACCTACTAATAGCCAATCCAAGGGAGTAGCTGGGCTCACTATTGGTAACTTAGTCGGGGTTGGTCTTGTTAGGGAGACCACAGAGTCTGTGTTAGTCTCTGAGGGGGCTATTGATTTAGCCACCTTAGTTGCTTGTCCTCTTAATATGGATAAGTACAAGCAGCTACCCCTAATAAATGGTGTTGAGGTTCAGGCCTACAGGGACACTGGTGCCAGTGTGACTATGGTCATAGAGAAACTAGTTCACCCTGAACAACACCTACTTGGTCACCAGTACCAAGTAACCGATGCTCACAACAACACACTTAGCCACCCCATGGCTGTTGTAAATCTCAACTGGGGGGGGGGGTTACTGGTCCAAAGAAAGTTGTGGTAGCCACAGACTTACCTGTAGACTGTCTACTAGGAAATGATTTGGAGACATCAGCTTGGTCAGATGTGGAGTTGGAGGCCCATGCAGCAATGCTGGGCATCCCAGGGCATATTTTTGCTTTAACCAGGGCTCAGGCCAAAAAGCAAAAAGGACAGGGAAGCTTGGATCCTGGAACAATGGACCAAGTGCTCCCTAAAGCTAGGGCTAGTAGAAGCAAACCACTTCCTACTATCCCTCCCTCTACAGTGGATTCAACTTCAGAGGAAGAAGAATTCCCTCCCTGTGCAGAACCTACACCAGAGGAGCTTGCAGCAGACACTGCCGAGCTTTTGGGTGAAGGGGGGCCTGCCAGGGGGGAGCTGAGTGTGGCACAGCAAACCTGTCCCACATTAGAGGGTCTAAGACAGCAAGCTAACAAACAGGCTAATGGGGATGTCAGTGACTCTCACAGAGTTTACTGGGAGGACAACCTCTTGTACACTGAGGAAAGGGATCCTAAACCTGGAGCTGCCAGGAGATTAGTGATTCCTCAGGAGTACAGAAAGTTTCTCCTAACTCTTGCCCACGACATTACCCTAGCTGGACATCTGGGACAAATGAAAACTTGGGACAGACTTGTTCCCTTGTTTCATTGGCCCAGGATGTCTGAGGACACAAAAGAGTTTTGTAAGTCCTGTGAAACCTGTCAAGCCAGTGGAAAGACAGGTGGAACACCAAAGGCACCCCTTATTCCACTGCCTGTGGTTGGGGTTCCCTTTGAAAGGGTAGGGGTTGACATAGTTGGCCCCCTTGACCCTCCTACTGCTTCAGGCAATAGGTTTATCTTGGTGGTAGTGGACCATGCCACAAGATATCCTGAAGCTATTCCTTTAAGGACCACTACAGCTCCTGCAGTGGCAAAGGCCCTCCTGGGAAAATTTTCCAGGGTGGGCTTCCCAAAGGAAGTAGTATCAGACAGGGGAAGCAATTTCATGTCTGCATACTTAAAGGCCATGTGGAAGGAGTGTGGTGTAACTTATAAATTCACTACACCCTATCATCCACAAACAAATGGACTGGTGGAGAGATTTAACAAAACTCTCAAAGGCATGATTATGGGTCTCCCTGAAAAACTCCGCAGGAGATGGGATATCCTTCTACCATGCCTCCTTTTTGCCTACAGGGAGGTACCCCAGAAAGGAGTGGGCTTCAGCCCCTTTGAACTTCTTTTTGGTCACCCTGTTAGGGGTCCACTCACACTTGTCAAGGAGGGTTGGGAACAACCTTTAAAAGCTCCAAAACAAGATATTGTGGATTATGTACTTGGCCTCAGAACAAGGATGGCTGAGTATATGAAAAAGGCCAGTAAAAACCTTCAGGCCAGCCAAGAGCTCCAGAAGCAATGGCATGACCAGAAGGCTGTTTTGGTTCAGTACAAACCAGGGCAGAAAGTGTGGGTCTTGGAGCCTGTGGCCCCAAGAGCACTCCAAGATAAATGGAGTGGACCCCACACAATTGTTGAGAAAAAGGGTGAAGTCACCTATTTAGTTGACTTAGGCACTGCCAGGAGTCCCCTTAGGGTGCTCCATGTCAACCGCCTGAAACCCTACTATGACAGGGCTGATCTCACCCTGCTCATGGCAACTGATGAGGGACAGGAAGAGGACTGTGATCCTCTACCTGATCTCTTCTCTTCCACAGAACAAGATGCTCTTGTGGAAGGTGTAGTTTTGGCTGATTGTCTTACTGCTGAGCAGAAAGGCCATTGCATAAATCTCCTAGATCAATTCTCTGAACTCTTCTCTACTGTGCCAGGTACCACTTCTTGGTGTGAGCACACTATAGATACTGGAGACAGCTTGCCTGTCAAAAGTAAGATCTATTGGCAGCCTGACCATGTCAGGGACTGCATAAAGCAAGAGGTGCAGAAAATGTTAGAACTAGGAGTGGTTGAGCACTCTGAAAGTCCATGGGCTTCTCCTGTGGTACTTGTACCAAAACCCCATTCCAAAGATGGAAAGAAGGAAATGCGGTTTTGTGTAGACTATAGAGGTCTCAACCTGGTAACCAAAACTGATGCTCACCCTATACCCAGGGCAGATGAGCTCATTGATACACTGGCATCTGCCAAGTATCTAAGCACTTTTGATTTGACTGCAGGGTATTGGCAGATCAAATTATCAGAAGATGCTAAACCTAAAACTGCATTTTCAACCATTGGAGGACATTACCAGTTCACAGTAATGCCTTTTGGATTGAAAAATGCACCTGCCACTTTTCAGAGGTTGGTGAACACAGTCCTGTAAGGGCTGGAAGCTTTCAGTGCAGCATATTTGGACGATATAGCTGTCTATAGATCCAGTTGGGATGATCACCTGGTCCACCTATGGAAAGTTTTGGAGGCCCTGCAAAAGGCAGGCCTCACTATCAAGGCTTCAAAGTGCCAGATAGGGCAGGGTAAGGTGGTTTATCTGGGACACCTTGTTGGTGGGGAACAGATTGCACAACAACAGGGGAAAATCCAAACAATTATTGATTGGGTTCCCCCTACTACTCAGACTCAGGTGAGAGCCTTCCTAGGCCTAACTGGGTATTACAGGAGGTTCATTAAGAACTATGGCTCCATGGCAGCCCCTCTTAATGACCTCACATCCAAGAAGATGCCTAAAAAGGTATTATGGACAGCAAACTGTCAGAAAGCTTTTGAGGAGCTGAAGCAGGCCATGTGCTCTGCACCTGTCCTGAAAAGCCCTTGTTACTCTAAAAAATTCTATGTCCAGACTGATGCATCTGAATTAGGAGTAGGGGCAGTCCTATCACAACTTAATTCTGAGGTCCAGGATCAACCTGTTTCTTTTATTAGTAGGAGTTTGACCCCTAGAGAAAAGCGTTGGTCTGCCATTGAGAGGGAGGCCTTTGCTGTGGTCTGGGCACTGAAGAAGTTGAGGCCATACCTGTTTGGCACTCACTTCATTGTTCAGACAGACCACAAACCTCTACTTTGGCTAAAACAAATGAAAGGTGAAAATCCTAAATTGTTGAGGTGGTCCATATCCCTACAGGGAATGGACTATACAGCGGAACATAGACCTGGGAGTAGCCACTCCAATGCAGATGGACTCTCCAGATATTTCCACTTAGACAATGAAGACCCATCAGGGAATGACTAGTCTTATTGTCCTTCGTTTGGGGGGGGGTTGTGTAGGAAAGTACCATCTTGCCCGGCATGTTACCCCCATTTTTCACTGTATATATGTTGTTTTAGTTGTATGTGTCACTGGGACCCTGTTCTCCAGGGCCCCAGTGCTCATAAGTGTGCCTGAATGTGTTACCTGTGTAGTGACTAACTGTCTCACTGAGGCTCTGCTAATCAGAACCTCAGTGGTTATGCTCTCTCATTTCTTTCAAATTGTCACTAACAGGCTAGTGACCAATTTTACCAATTTACATTGGCTTACTGGAACACCCTTATAATTCCCTAGTATATGGTACTGAGGTACCCAGGGTATTGGGGTTCCAGGAGATCCATATGGGCTGCAGCATTTCTTTTGCCACCCATAGGGAGCTCTGACAATTCTTACACAGGCCTGCCACTGCAGCCTGAGTGAAATAACGTCCACGTTATTTCACAGCCATTTTACACTGCACTTAAGTAACTTATAAGTCACCTATATGTCTAACCTTTACCTGGTAAAGGTTAGGTGCAAAGTGACTTAGTGTGAGGGCACCCTGGCACTAGCCAAGGTGCCCCCACATTGTTCAGGGCCAATTCCCTGAACTTTGTGAGTGCGGGGACACCATTACACGCGTGTACAACATATAGGTCACTACCTATATGTAGCTTCACAATGGTAACTCCGAATATGGCCATGTAACATGTCTAAGATCATGGAATTGCCCCCTCTATGCCATCCTGGCATTGTTGGCACAATTCCATGATCCCAATGGTCTGTAGCACAGACCCTGGTACTGCCAAACTGCCTTTCCTGGGGTTTCACTGCAGCTGCTGCTGCTGCCAACCCCTCAGACATGTTTCTGCCCTCCTGGGGTCAAGCCAGGCTTGTCCCAGGATGGCAGAACAAAGGACTTCCTCTGAGAGAGGGTGTTACACCCTCTCCCTTTGGAAAATGGTGTGAAGGCAGGGGAGGAGTAGCCTCTCTCAGCCTCTGGAAATGCTTTCTTGGGCACAGATGTGCCCAATTCTGCATAAGCCAGTCTACACCGGTTCAGGGACCCCTTAGCCCCTGCTCTGGTGCGAAACTGGACAAAGGAAAGGGGAGTGACCACTCCCCTGACCTGCACCTCCCCTGGGAGGTGTCCAGAGCTCCTCCAGTGTGCTCCAGACCTCTGCCATCTTGGAAACAGAGGTGCTGCTGGCACACTGGACTGCTCTGAGTGGCCAGTGCCACCAGGTGACGTCAGAGACTCCTTCTGATAGGCTCCTTCAGGTGTTAGTAGCCTATCCTCTCTCCTAGGTAGCCAAACCCTCTTTTCTGGCTGTTTAGGGTCTCTGTCTCTGGGGAAACTTTAGATAACGAATGCAAGAGCTCATCAGAGTTCCTCTGCATCTCTCTCTTCACCTTCTGCCAAGGAACGGACTGCTGACCGCGCTGGAAGCCTGCAAAACTGTAACATAGTATTAAAGACGACTACTGCAACTCTGTAACGCTGATCCTGCCGCCTTCTCAACTGTTTTCCTGTTGGTGCATGCTGTGGGGGTAGTCTGCCTCCTCTCTGCACTAGAAGCTCTGAAGAAATCTCCCGTGGGTCGACGGAATCTTCCCCCTGCTACCGCAGGCACCAAAAAGCTGCATTACCGGTCCATTGGGTCTCCTCTCAGCACAACGAGCGAGGTCCCTTGAATCTAGCAACTCTGTCCAAGAGACTCCCACAGTCCAGTGACTCTTCAGTCCAAGTTTGGTGGAGGTAAGTCCTTGCCTCCCCACGCCCGACTGCATTGTTGGTATCCGCGACTTTTGCAACTACTCCGGCGTCTTTGCACTTCCGGCGGAAATCCTTTGTGTACGGCCAAGCCTGGGTCCACGGCACTCTAACCTGCATTGCACGACTTTCTAAGTTGGTCTCCGGCGACATGGGACTCCTTTGTGTAATTTCGGTGAGCACCGTTTCACACATCCTCGTAGTGCCTGTTTCTGGCACTTCTCCGGGTGCTACCTGCTGCTGAGAGGGCTCTTTGTCTTGCTCGATGTCCCCTCTACCTCCTGGTCCAATTTGCGACCTCCTGGTCCCTCCTGGGCCACAGCAGCATCCAAAAACGCTAACCGCACGATTTGCAGCTAGCAAGGCTTGTTGGCATTCTTTCTGAGGGGAAAATACTTCTGCACGACTCTCCACGGCGATAGTGATCCGTCCACGAAAGAGGAAGTCTCTAGCCCTTTTCGTTTCTGCAGAAACCTCAGCTTCTTCTGTCCAGTAGAAGCTTCTTTGCACCCACAGCTGGCATTTCCTGGGCATCTGCCCATCTCCGACTTGCTTGTGACTTTTGGACTTGGTCCCCTTGTTCCACAGGTACCCTAGATTGGAAATCCATCGCTGTTGCATTGTTGGTTTGTGTCTTTCCTGCATTATTCCTCTATCACGACTTCTTTGTCTTTTGGGGAACTTTAGTGCACTTTGCACTCACTTTTCAGGGTCTTGGGGAGGGCTAATTTTCTAGCTCTCACTATTTTCTAATAGTCCCAGCGACCCTCTACAAGGTCACATAGGTTTGGGGTCCATTCGTGGTTCGCATTCCACTTTTGGAGTATATGGTTTGTTTTGCCCCTATCCCTATGTGTCCCCATTGCATCCTATTGTAACTATACATTGTTTGCTCTGTTTTCTAAGACTATACTGCATATTTTTGGAATTGTGTACATATAACTTGTGTATATTTGCTATCCTCATACTGAGGGTACTCACTGAGATACTTTGGCATATTGTCATAAAAATAAAGTACCTTTATTTTTAGTATAACTGTGTATTGTGTTTTCTAATGATATTGTGCAAGTGACACTTGTGGTACTGTAGGAGCTTCACTCGTCTCCTAGTTCAGCCTAAGCTGCTCTGCTAAGCTACCATTATCTATCAGCCTATGCTGCTAGACACCCTATACACTAATAAGGGATAACTGGGCCTGGTGCAAGGTGTAAGTATCCCTTGGTACTCACTACAAGCCAGTCCAGCCTCCTACACTTGGTCCCCTTGCCTTGCAGGTCCTCACGTCTAGGAATCCGTCTTCAGTGCTTTGCTGGTGCTTGTGGTTCTTGCAGGATCCCCTATCACGACTATTCTGTCTTTCTGGGGTAGTAGGATAACTTTACTCCTACTTTTCAGGGTCTTGGGGTGGGATATTTTGTACACGCTGACTGTTTTCTCACAGTCCCAGCGACCCTCTACAATCTCCGATAGGTCTGGCGTCCATTCGTGATTCACATTCCACTCTTGGAGTATATGGTTTGTGTTGCCCCTTGACCTATGTCTACCTATTGCATCCTATTGTGTTTCTACATTGTTTGCACTACTTTTCTTACTGTTACTTACCTGTTTTGGGTTTGTGTACATATAATTTGTGTATATTACTTACCTCCTAAGTGAGGGTATCCTCTGAGTTACTTTTGGCATATTGTCACTAAAAGAAAGTAGCTTTGTTTTTAGTAACTCTGAGTATTGTGTTTTCTTATGTTACTGTGCTATATGATATAAGTGGTATAGTAGGAGCTTTGCATGTCTCCTAGTTCAGCCTAAGCTGCTTTGCCATAACTACTTTCTATCAGCCTAAGCTGCTAGAAACACCTCTATTCAACTAATAAGGGATAACTGGACCTGGCACAGAGTGTAAGTACCACAAGGTGCCCACTATAAGCCAGGCCAGCCTCCTACACATGCACCGCATGTTTTGCAGTTGCCAAGGCTTGTTAGCATTCTTCCATTAAGTTCTTTGTGCACTGTGCAGCTCTGGCCCCCAGCGCTCCTTCCTGCGATGCACTTTGTGTAGTGCGTGCTGCATGGGCCTCCTTTTGCACCTTCTTTGTCCCTGTACTGTGGGACTCATGTGTGCACTGCCTGGTCTGCTGAGGGCTCTCGAAGTTGCTGAGAGCCCCCTCTGTCTCCCGCTTCTTATTAGAGGCCACCAGGTACCTCCGGGTCCAGGGCAGTGCCATTCTCTGCTAACCGCAAGCTTTGCATGTGCCAAGGCTTGTTGGTGGAATCCAGCGACGCAAACCAGATTGCAATCATCTGTCCAGCGTGGGACATCATCTGCACCAACCATGCTTCTTCATGGGTACAATACTGACTGTTCTTCTTCAGTGGAGGTTCTTCTTTTGCACCTTCATCAGGGTTAGCAGGTGCTTCTGTTCTCCTTGGACTCTTCAGTGCTTCTTGGACTTGGTCCCCTTCTTCCACAGTTCTTCAGGTCCAGGAATCCATCATTGGTGTCTTGCAGTCCCTTCTGGTTCTTGTATTTATCTTCTGTCACACGTTCTGGTTTGTTCTAGGAATGTTTCTGTGAGTTACTCCTGTTTTGCTGGGCTCTGTGGTGGGTTCTATTACTTAGCTTTGGTGTTTTCTAATACTCACAGCACCCCTCTACACACTACACTTGCTTAGGTGGGAAACCGACTTTTGCATTCCAATATTTTAGTATATGGTTTATGTTCCCCCAGGCCCATTTCTAACTATTGTGATTTTCATTATTTGAACTGTTTTCGCACTGTTTTTATAGCTATTTCTGCATTCTAGTGTACATACTGCGTATATTACTTACCTCCCAAGGGAGTACAGTCTCTAAGGTATTTTTGGCATTTGTGTCACCAAAATGAAGTACCTTTATTTTTGTAACACTGAGTATTCTCCTTCATGTGTGTGAGTACTGTGTGACTACAGTGGTATTACATGAGCTTTGATGTCTCCTAGTTAGACCTTGGCTGCTCATCCACACTACTCCTAGAGAGCATAGCTTCTAGACACTGACTACATTTCACTAATAAGGGATAACTGGACCTGGTATAAGGTGTAAGTACCTTAAGTACCCACTACAAACTAGGCCAGCCTCCTACAAGTAGGTGTTGGTTTTAACATGGTTTGGTATGGTGTTGTTATCAATGTTATGGATGGCGTTGGTGGTGGTGTTGTTTCTGATTTTGGTTGCTATTGTTAATGGTAGTTTTGTTCAGGTGTTGTTTTTGGTATTGTTTGCTGGCATTGTTGTTGGAGCTGATGCTGGTGTTGGTATTATTTTTGTTTCTGGAGTGCTTTTGATGGTGTTGTTGGTGCTAGTTTTTGTGCAGGTGTTGGTTCTGGTGGATATCTTGGTGGGGTGATGTAGTCTGTGTTGTTGATGGTGTTGTTGGTGCTGTTGTTATTAATTTTGGTGCTGGTGTTGGTGTTAAGTGCTGTGCAGATGTTGGTTTTGGTGTTGTTGCTAGTATTGGTGTTAGTTTGACGCAGGTGGTGGCTTTGTTGCAGGTGTTAATGTTGTTGCTGGTGTTGGTGTTAGTGTTGGTGCAGCAGTGGGTACTGATGTTGGTACTGGTGATGGTATTGACACTGGTACTAGATATGCTTAAATACAGCACCATACACAGTAGTGAAGTTGAGGGGCTTCGTCCATAAAGTACAAATGTGTGGGTGTTTGAGAGGGACAGGCTGCTGCAATGTGTAGTGGTCCAGTATAACTGGCTGGTTCCTTTCCCATGGCCATAGTTTCAAGTCTGGTGATCATGTAGCTCTTTGACTAGCAAGTTGCAGAGATGCTTCATGTTTTCATGGGGCGGGTGGGGTGATGTGGGGTGGTGCAATGTTGGACTATGGCAACATTTCTGATATGGATGTGGGAACTTTGAGGTGATCTGCTGCCACATACAGTAGGTGGAAGCAGCACATTTAGGTTATCAGAACCTAGGATGAAGCAGAGAGAGCAAGGGAAGCTGCAGCAATGCTCTTGAAATGATCAGTTTCCTACAACAGTACAACAAATACCTCCTGTACAGTTCATTTCTCTATATTCCTGTTTCGATACCTATGTTGAAAGCAGTGACAAAGCTGTAATTTTCTGATGTGCTTCATGCTCTTTCAGGAGTTCATTTCAGCAGGTTCTGCAGGTCCTGGTCTTCATCTACGCCATGGAGGAGACTAACCGAAACCCCGCTCTTTTACCAAACCTCACCCTGGAGTACCATATATTTGACTCCTGTGCTAGTGAGATGAAGGCTCTTCAGAGCACCCTGAGCATCATGTCTCAGCAAAATGAGGCAGTTCCAAACTACAGGTGTCAGAGCGAAGGTGCCCTGGTGGGTTTCATTGGCGACCTGTCCTCTTTGACCACCTACTCCATGGTCCAGCTCTTGGGGCTGTACAAGTATCCGCAGGTAGGCGGCTGTAGGAAAGTACCATCTTGCCTGGCATGTTACCCCCATTTTTCACTGTATATATGTTGTTTTAGTTGTATGTGTCACTGGGACCCTGGTAACCCAGGGCCCCAGTGCTCATAAGTGTGCCTGAATGTGTTACCTGTGTAGTGACTAACTGTCTCACTGAGGCTCTGCTAATCAGAACCTCAGTGGTTATGCTCTCTCATTTCTTTCCAAATTGTCACTGACAGGCTAGTGACCATTTTTACCAATTTACATTGGCTTACTGGAACACCCTTATAATTCCCTAGTATATGGTACTGAGGTACCCAGGGTATTGGGGTTCCAGGAGATCCCTATGGGCTGCAGCATTTCTTTTGCCACCCATAGGGAGCTCTGACAATTCTTACACAGGCCTGCCACTGCAGCCTGAGTGAAATAACGTCCACGTTATTTCACAGCCATTTTACACTGCACTTAAGTAACTTATAAGTCACCTATATGTCTAACCTTTACCTGGTAAAGGTTAGGTGCAAAGTTACTTAGTGTGAGGGCACCCTGGCACTAGCCAAGGTGCCCCCACATTGTTCAGAGCCAATTCACTGAACTTTGTGAGTGCGGGGACACCATTACACGCGTGCACTACATATAGGTCACTACCTATATGTAGCTTCACCATGGTAACTCCGAATATGGCCATGTAACATGTCTATGATCATGGAATTGCCCCCTCTATGCCATCCTGGCATTGTTGGTACAATTCCATGATCCCAGTGGTCTGTAGCACAGACCCTGGTACTGCCAGACTGCCCTTCCTGGGGTTTCACTGCAGCTGCTGCTGCTGTCAACCCCTCAGACAGGCAGCTGCCCTCCTGGGGTCCAGCCAGGCCTGGCCCAGGATGGCAGAACAAAGAACTTCCTCTGAGAGAGGGTGTGACACCCTCTCCCTTTGGAAAATGGTGTGAAGGCAGGGGAGGAGTAGCCTCCCCCAGCCTCTGGAAATGCTTTGTTGGGCACAGATGTGCCCAATTCTGCATAAGCCAGTCTACACCGGTTCAGGGACCCCTTAGCCCCTGCTCTGGCGCGAAACTGGACAAAGGAAAGGGGAGTGACCACTCCCCTGACCTGCACCTCCCCTGGGAGGTGTCCAGAGCTCCTCCAGTGTGCTCCAGAGCTCTGCCATCTTGGAAACAGAGGTGCTGCTGGCACACTGGACTGCTCTGAGTGGCCAGTGCCACCAGGTGACGTCAGAGACTCCTGCTGATAGGCTCCTTCAGGTGTTAGTAGCCTTTCCTCTCTCCTAGGTAGCCAAACCCTCTTTTCTGGCTATTTAGGGTCTCTGTCTCTGGGGAAACTTTAGATAACGAATGCATGAGCTCAGCCGAGTTCCTCTGCATCTCTCTCTTCACCTTCTGATAAGAAACGACCGCTGACCGCGCTGGAAGCCTGCAAACCTGCAACATAGTAGCAAAGACGACTACTGCAACTCTGTAACGCTGATCCTGCCGCCTTCTCGACTGTTTTCCTGCTTGTGCATGCTGTGGGGGTAGCCTGCCTCCTCTCTGCACCAGAAGCTCCGAAGAAATCTCCCGTGGGTCGACGGAATCTTCCCCCTGCAACCGCAGGCACCAAAAAGCTGCATCACCGGTCCCTTGGGTCTCCTCTCAGCACGACGAGCGAGGTCCCTCGAATCCAGCGACTCTGTCCAAGTGACCCCCACAGTCCAGTGACTCTTCAGCCCAAGTTTGGTGGAGGTAAGTCCTTGCCTCACCTCGCTGGGCTGCATTGCTGGGAACCGCGACTTTGCAAGCTACTCCGGCCCCTGTGCACTTCCGGCGGAAATCCTTCGTGCACAGCCAAGCCTGGGTCCACGGCACTCTAACCTGCATTGCACGACTTTCTAAGTTGGTCTCCGGCGACGTGGGACTCCTTTGTGCAACTTCGGCGAGCACCGTTTCACGCATCCTCGTAGTGCCTGTTTCTGGCACTTCTCCGGATGCTACCTGCTTCAGTGAGGGCTCTTTGTCTTGCTCGATGTCTCCTCTCTCTGCAGGTCCAATTTGCGACCTCCTGGTCCCTCCTGGGCCCCAGCAGCGTCCAAAAACGCCAAACGCACGATTTGCGTGTAGCAAGGCTTGTTGGCGTCCATCCGGCGGGAAACCACTTCTGCACGACTCTCCCAGGCGTGGGGGATCCATCCTCCAAAGGGGAAGTCTCTAGCCCTTGTCGTTCCTGCAGTATTCACAGTTCTTCAGCCTAGTAAGAGCTTCTTTGCACCAACCGCTGGCATTTCTTGGGCATCTGCCCATCTCCGAGCTGCTTGTGACTTTTGGACTTGGTCCCCTTGTTCCACAGGTACCCTCAGTCAGGAATCCATCGTTGTTGCATTGCTGATTTGTGTTTTCCTTGCATTTTCCCTCTAACACGACTATTTTGGCCTTAGGGGAACTTTGGTGCACTTTGCACTCACTTTTCAGGGTCTTGGGGAGGGTTATTTTGCTAACTCTCACTATTTTCTAATAGTCCCAGCGACCCTCTACAAGGTCACATAGGTTTGGGGTCCATTCGTGGTTCGCATTCCACTTCTGGAGTATATGGTTTGTGTAGCCCCTATCCCTATGTTTCCCCATTGCATCCTATTGTAACTATACATTGTTTGCACTGTTTTCTAAGACTATACTGCATATTTTTGCTATTGTGTATATATATCTTGTGTATATTTCCTATCCTCTCACTGAGGGTACACTCTAAGATACTTTGGCATATTGTCATAAAAATAAAGTACCTTTATTTTTAGTATAACTGTGTATTGTGTTTTCTTATGATATTGTGCATATGACACTAAGTGGTACTGTAGTAGCTTCACACGTCTCCTAGTTCAGCCTAAGCTGCTCTGCTAAGCTACCATTATCTATCAGCCTAAGCTGCTAGACACCCTATACACTAATAAGGGATAACTGGGCCTGGTGCAAGGTGCAAGTACCCCTTGGTACTCACTACAAGCCAGTCCAGCCTCCTACATTGGTTGTGCAGCGGTGGGATAAGTGCTTTGAGACTACTTACCACTCTTGTCATTGTACTTTTCATAAGAGAAAAATATACAAAACAAGGTCAGTGTATATACACATAGCCAAAAAGTTTTGCATTTCCTCTTTTCACTCTTTTCTAAGTGCTGAAAAGTACTTCTAAACTTTCAAAAAGTTCTTAAAAGTTTAAAAAGTTTTTTTCTGTCTTTCCAAAAAGTTCTGAAAACTTTTTTCTCTTTTGCTATCACTTTAACTCTCTCTAAAAAATGTCTGGCACAGGAAAAAAAGTTGAACTGTCCAAACTTGCATATGATCACCTTAGCTGGAAAGGAGCAAGGAGTCTCTGCATAGAGAGAGGTTTGAGTGTAGGGAAGAATCCTTCCTTAGAACTGTTAATTAATATGCTTAGAGTACAGGATAAGGCCATAAGTGCCCAATCTGTAGAAAAAGTAGCTAATGGTTCTCAATCTGATCCAGGGACTCCCCCAGGAAAAGGTTCAGGAAAGAAACTTCTCAGCCTGCCCATTACTAGACAGTCTAGCATAGTTGGTACAGAGGTTGAATCACATCATACTGATGATGTGCTCTCACATTATGCTGGTAGCCAAGCTGTTAGGGTGCCCTTTGTAAGGGACAGGTCTCCTTTTGTTCATTCCCATCATACCTCTGTATCTAGAAATGTCCCTCCCACCCACCCTGATGACAGATTGTTAGAAAGGGAGCTCAATAGATTGAGAGTGGAGCAAACCAGACTGAAGCTCAAGAAGCAACAGCTGGATTTGGATAGACAGTCTTTAGAAATAGAGAGGGAAAGACAGAAGATGGGTTTAGATACCCATGGTGGCAGCAGCAGTATTCCCCATAGTCATCCTGCAAAAGAGCATGATTCCAGGAATCTGCACAAGATAGTTCCCCCTTATAAGGAGGGGGATGACATTAACAAGTGGTTTGCTGCACTTGAGAGGGCCTGTGCTGTACAGGATGTCCCTCAAAAGCAGTGGGCTGCTATCCTATGGCTATCATTTACTGGAAAAGGTAGGGATAGGCTCCTTACTGTAAAAGAAAATGATGCTAACAATTTCCAAGTTCTTAAGAATGCACTCCTGGATGGTTATGGCTTAACCACTGAACAGTACAGGATAAAGTTCAGAGATACCAAAAAGGAGTCTTCACAAGACTGGGTTGATTTCATTGACCAGGCAGTGAAGGCCTTGGAGGGGTGGTTACATGGCAGTAAAGTTACTGATTATGACAGCCTGTATAACTTGATCCTGAGAGAGCATATTCTTAATAATTGTGTGTCTGATTTGTTGCACCAGTACTTGGTGGACTCTGATCTGACCTCTCCCCAAGAATTGGGAAAGAAGGCAGACAAATGGGTCAGAACAAGAGTGAACAGAAAAGTTCATTCAGGGGGTGACAAAGATGGCAACAAAAAGAAGGATGGTAAGTCTTCTGACAAGGGTGGGGACAAATCTAAAAATGAGTCTTCATCAGGCCCACAAAAACACTCTGGTGGGGGTGGTGGGTCCAAATCCTCCTTTAATCAGAACAAGGAAAAGAAACCATGGTGCTATTTATGTAAAATAAAAGGCCATTGGACAACAGATCCCAGTTGTCCAAAGAAAGGCACCACAGCTCCTACCACTACAACCCCTACTGCTACACCTAGTGTCCCTACTAATAGCAGTGGTGGTGGGAGCAAACCTACTAATAGCCAATCCAAGGGAGTAGCTGGGCTCACTTTTGGTAATTTAGTTGGGGTTGGTCTGATTAGGGAGACCACAGAGGCTACTTTAGTCTCTGAAGGGGCTATTGATTTAGCCACTTTGGTTGCTTGCCCCCATAACTTGGAGAAGTACAAGCAACTAACCCTAATAAATGGTGTTGAGGTCCAGGCCTACAGGGACACAGGTGCCAGTGTCACAATGGTGATTGAGAAACTGGTGCACCCTGAACAACACATACTTGGACACCAGTACCAAGTAACCGATGCTCACAACATAACACAAAGCCACCCCATGGCTGTTGTAAATCTCAACTGGGGGGGGGGGTATCTGGTCCAAAGAAAGTTGTGGTAGCTTCAGATTTACCTGTAGACTGTCTATTAGGGAATGATTTGGAGACATCAGCTTGGTCAGATGTGGAGTTGGAGGCCCATGCAGCAATGCTGGGCATTCCAGGGCATATTTTTGCTTTGACAAGGGCTCAGGCCAAAAAGCAAAAAGGACAGGGAAGCTTGGATCCTGGAACAATGGACCAAGTGCTCCCTAAAGCTAGGGCTAGTAGAAGCAAACCACTTCCTACTATCCCTCCCTCTACAGTGGATTCTACTTCTGAGGAAGAAGAATTCCCTCCCTGTGCAGAACCTACACCAGAGGAGCTGGAAGCAGACACTGCTGAGCTTTTGGGTGAAGGGGGGCCTGCCAGAGAGGAGCTGAGTGTGGCACAGCAAACCTGTCCCACATTAGAGGGTCTCAGACAGCAAGCTGTCAAAAAGGCTAATGGGGATGTCAGTGATTCTCACAGAGTTTACTGGGAGGACAACCTCTTGTACACTGAGCATAGGGATCCTAAACCTGGAGCTGCCAGGAGATTAGTGATTCCTCAGGAGTACAGAAAGTTCCTCCTAACACTGGCACATGACATTCCCTTAGCTGGGCACCTGGGTCAAATGAAAACTTGGGACAGATTGGT
This sequence comes from Pleurodeles waltl, assembly GCF_031143425.1. Lineage (NCBI taxonomy): Eukaryota > Metazoa > Chordata > Amphibia > Caudata > Salamandridae > Pleurodeles > Pleurodeles waltl. Next base: position 915,074 of record NW_027149813.1, on the reverse strand, counting down.
AACATTGTTTCATTGGCCTAGGATGTCTGAGGACACAAAAGAATTTTGCTAGTCCTGTGAAACCTGTCAAGCCAGTGGCAAGACAGGTGGCACTCCAAAGGCACCCCTTATCCCACTGCCTGTGGTTGGGGTTCCCTTTGAAAGGGTAGGGGTTGACATAGTTGGCCCCCTTGACCCTCCTACTGCTTCAGGCAATAGGTTTATCTTGGTGGTAGTGGACCATGCCACAAGATATCCTGAAGCTATTCCTTTAAGGACCACTACAGCTCCTGCAGTGGCAAAGGCCCTCCTGGGAATATTTTCCAGGGTGGGCTTCCCAAAGGAAGTAGTATCAGACAGGGGAAGCAATTTCATGTCTGCATACTTAAAGGCCATGTGGAAGGAGTGTGGTGTAACTTACAAGTTCACAACACCCTATCATCCACAAACAAATGGACTGGTGGAGAGATTTAATAAAACTCTCAAAGGCATGATTATGGGACTCCCTGAAAAACTCCGCAGGAGATGGGATATCCTTCTACCATGCCTCCTTTTTGCCTACAGGGAGGTACCCCAGAAAGGAGTGGGCTTCAGCCCCTTTGAACTTCTTTTTGGACACCCTGTTAGGGGTCCACTCACACTTGTAAAGGAGGGTTGGGAACAACCTTTAAAAGCTCCTAAGCAGGATATTGTGGATTATGTACTTGGCCTCAGATCAAGGATGGCTGAGTACATGAAAAAGGCCAGTAAAAACCTTCAGGCCAGCCAAGAGCTCCAGAAGCAATGGCATGATCAGAAGGCTGTTTTGGTTCAGTACCAACCAGGGCAGAAAGTGTGGGTCTTGGAGCCTGTGGCCCCAAGAGCACTCCAAGATAAATGGAGTGGACCCCACACAATTGTTGAAAAGAAGGGTGAAGTCACCTACTTGGTTGACTTAGGCACTGCCAGGAGTCCCCTTAGGGTGCTCCATGTCAACCGCCTGAAACCCTACTATGACAGGGCTGATCTCACCCTGCTGATGGCAACAGATGAGGGACAGGAAGAAGACAGTGATCCTCTACCTGATCTCTTCTCTTCCACAGAACAAGATGCTCTTGTGGAAGGTGTAGTTTTGGCTGATTGTCTTACTGCTGAGCAGAAAGATAATTGCATAAATCTCCTAGGACAATTTTCAGAACTCTTCTCCATTGTGCCAGGCACCACTTCTTGGTGTGAGCACACTATAGATACTGGAGACAGTTTACCTGTCAAAAGTAAGATCTATAGGCAGCCTGACCATGTCAGGGACTGCATAAAGCAAGAAGTTCAGAAAATGTTGGAACTAGGAGTGGTTGAGCACTCTGACAGTCCATGGGCTTCTCCTGTGGTACTGGTACCAAAACCCAATTCTAAAGATGGAAAGAAGGAAATGCGGTTTTGTGTAGACTATAGAGGTCTCAACTTGGTAACCAAAACTGATGCTCACCCTATACCCAGGGCAGATGAGCTTATAGATACACTGGCATCTGCCAAGTATCTAAGCACTTTTGATTTGACTGCAGGGTATTGGCAGATCAAATTGTCAGAAGATGCTAAACCTAAGACTGCATTTTCTACCATTGGAGGACATTACCAGTTTACTGTAATGCCTTTTGGTTTGAAAAATGCACCTGCCACTTTTCAGAGGTTGGTGAACACAGTCCTGCAAGGGCTGGAAGCTTTCAGTGCAGCATATTTGGATGATATAGCTGTCTTTAGCTCCAGCTGGGATGATCACCTGGTCCACCTATGGAAAGTTTTGGAGGCCCTGCAAAAGGCAGGCCTCACTATCAAGGCTTCAAAGTGCCAGATAGGGCAGGGTAAGGTGGTTTATCTGGGACACCTTGTTGGTGGGGAACAGATTGCACCACTTCAGGGGAAAATCCAAACTATTATTGATTGGGTTCCCCCTACCACTCAGACTCAGGTGAGAGCCTTCCTAGGCCTCACTGGGTATTACAGGAGGTTCAATAAGAACTATGGCTCCATTGCAGCCCCTCTTAATGACCTCACATCCAAGAAAATGCCTAAAAAGGTATTATGGACAGCAAACTGTCAGAAAGCTTTTGAGGAGCTGAAGCAGGCCATGTGCTCTGCACCTGTCCTGAAAAGCCCTTGTTACTCTAAAAAATTCTATGTCCAAACTGATGCATCTGAATTAGGAGTAGGGGCAGTCCTATCACAACTTAATTCTGAGGGCCAGGATCAACCTGTTGCTTTTATTAGTAGAAGGTTGACCCCTAGAGAAAAGCGTTGGTCTGCCATTGAGAGGGAGGCCTTTGCTGTGGTCTGGGCTCTGAAGAAGTTGAGGCCATACCTGTTTGGCACTCACTTCATTGTTCAGACAGACCACAAACCTCTACTTTGGCTAAAACAAATGAAAGGTGAAAATCCTAAATTGTTGAGGTGGTCCATATCCCTACAGGGAATGGACTATACAGTGGAACATAGACCTGGGAGTAGCCACTCCAATGCAGATGGACTCTTCGGATATTTCCACTTAGACAATGAAGACTCATCAGGTAATGGCTAGTCTTATTGTCCTTCGTTTGGGGGGGGGTTGTGTAGGAAAGTACCATCTTGCCTGGCATGTTACCCCCATTTTTCACTGTATATGTGTTGTTTTAGTTGTATGTGTCACTGGGACCCTGGTAACCCAGGGCCCCAGTGCTCATAAGTGTGCCTGAATGTGTTACCTGTGTAGTGACTAACTGTCTCACTGAGGCTCTGCTAATCAGAACCTCAGTGGTTATGCTCTCTCATTTCTTTCCAAATTGTCACTGACAGGCTAGTGACCATTTTTACCAATTTACATTGGCTTACTGGAACACCCTTATAATTCCCTAGTATATGGTACTGAGGTACCCAGGGTATTGGGGTTCCAGGAGATCCCTATGGGCTGCAGCATTTCTTTTGCCACCCATAGGGAGTTCTGACAAATCTTACACAGGCCTGCCACTGCAGCCTGAGTGAAATAACGTCCACGTTATTTCACAGCCATTTTACACTGCACTTAAGTAACTTATAAGTCACCTATATGTCTAACCTTTACCTGGTAAAGGTTAGGTGCAAAGTTACTTAGTGTGAGGGCACCCTGGCACTAGCCAAGGTGCCCCCACATTGTTCAGAGCCAATTCACTGAACTTTGTGACTGCGGGGACACCATTACATGCGTGCACTACATATAGGTCACTACCTATATGTAGCTTCACCATGGTAACTCCGAATATGGCCATGTAACATGTCTATGATCATGGAATTGCCCCCTCTATGCCATCCTGGCATTGTTGGTACAATTCCATGATCCCAGTGGTCTGTAGCACAGACCCTGGTACTGCCAAACTGCCCTTCCTGGGGTTTCTCTGCAGCTGCTGCTGCTGCCAACCCCTCAGACAGGCAGCTGCCCTCCTGGGGTCCAGCCAGGCCTGGCCCAGGATGGCAGAACAAAGAACTTCCTCTGAGAGAGGGTGTGACACACTCTCCCTTTGGAAAATGGTGAGAAGGCAGGGGAGGAGTAGCCTCCCCCAGCCTCTGGAAATGCTTTGTTGGGCACAGATGTGCCCAATTCTGCATAAGCCAGTCTACACCGGTTCAGGGACCCCTTAGCCCCTGCTCTGGCGCGAAACTGGACAAAGGAAAGGGGAGTGACCACTCCCCTGACCTGCACCTCCCCTGGGAGGTGTCCAGAGCTCCTCCAGTGTGCTCCAGACCTCTGCCATCTTGGAAACAGAGGTGCTGCTGGCACACTGGACTGCTCTGAGTGGCCAGTGCCACCAGGTGACGTCAGAGACTCCTTGTGATAGGCTCCTTCAGGTGTTAGTAGCCTTTCCTCTCTCCTAGGTAGCCAAACCCTCTTTTCTGGCTATTTAGGGTCTCTGTCTCTGGGGAAACTTTAGATAAGGAATGCATGAGCTCAGCCGAGTTCCTCTGCATCTCCCTCTTCACCTTCTGATAAGGAATCGACCGCTGACCGCGCTGGAAGCCTGCAAACCTGCAACATAGTAGGAAAGACGACTACTGCAACTCTGTAACGCTGATCCTGCCGCCTTCTCGACTGTTTTCCTACTTGTGCATGCTGTGGGGGTAGTCTGCCTCCTCTCTGCACCAGAAGCTCCGAAGAAATCTCCCGTGGGTCGACGGAATCTTCCCCCTGCAACCGCAGGCACCAAAAAGCTGCATTACCGGTCCCTTGGGTCTCCTCTCAGCACGACGAGCGAGGTCCCTCGAATCCAGCGACACTGTCCAAGTGACCCTCACAGTCCAGTGACTCTTCAGCCCAAGTTTGGTGGAGGTAAGTCCTTGCCTCACCTCGCTGGGCTGCATTGCTGGGAACCGCAACTTTGCAAGCTACTCCGGCCCCTGTGCACTTCCGGCGGAAATCCTTCGTGCACTGCCAAGCCTGGGTCCACGGCACTCTAACCTGATTTGCACGACTTTCTAAGTTGGTCTCCGGCGACGTGGGACTCCTTTGTGCAACTTCGGCGAGCACCGTTTCACGCATCCTCGTAGTGCCTGTTTCTGGCACTTCTCAGGGTGCTACCTGCTTCAGTGAGGGCTCTTTGTCTTGATCGACGTCCCCTCTCTCTGCAGGTCCAAGTTGCGACCTCCTGGTCCCTCCTGGGCCCCAGCAGCGTCCAAAAACGCCAAACGCACGATTTGCGTGTAGCAAGGCTTGTTGGCGTCCTTCCGGCGGGAAATTACTTTTGCACGACTCTCCAAGGCGATCGGGATCCGTCCACCAAAGGGGAAGTCTCTAGCCCTTTTCGTTCCTGCAGAAACCTCAGCTTCTTCTGTTCAGTCGAAGCTTCTTTGCACCCGCAGCTGGCATTTCCTGGGCATCTGCCCATCTCCGACTTGCTTGTGACTTTTGGACTTGGTCCCCTTGTTCCACAGGTACCCTAGATTGGAAATCCACAGTTGTTGCATTGCTGGTTTGTGTCTTTCCTGCATTATTCCTCTAACACGACTCTTTTGTCCTTAGGGGAACTTTAGTGCACTTTGCACTCACTTTTCAGGGTCTTGGGGAGGGTTATTTTGCTAACTCTCACTATTGTCTAATAGTCCCAGCGACCCTCTACAAGGTCACATAGGTTTGGGGTCCATTCGTGGTTCGCATTCCACTTTTGGAGTATATGGTTTGTGTTGCCCCTATCCCTATGTTTCCCCATTGCATCCTATTGTAACTATACATTGTTTGCACTGTTTTCTAAGACTATACTGCATATTTTTGCTATTGTGTATATATATCTTGTGTATATTTCCTATCCTCTCACTGAGGGTACACTCTAAGATACTTTGGCATATTGTCATAAAAATAAAGTACCTTTATTTTTAGTATAACTGTGTATTGTGTTTTCTTATGATATTGTGCATATGACACTAAGTGGTACTGTAGTAGCTTCACACGTCTCCTAGTTCAGCCTAAGCTGCTCTGCTAAGCTACCATTATCTATCAGCCTAAGCTGCTAGACACCCTATACACTAATAAGGGATTACTGGGCCTGGTGCAAGGTGCAAGTACCCCTTGGTACTCTCTACAAGCCAGTCCAGCCTCCTACATTGGTTGTGCAGTGGTGGGATAAGTGCTTGAGACTACTTACCACTCTTGTCATTGTACTTTTCATAAGAGAAAAATATACAAAACAAGGTCAGTGTATATACACATAGCCAAAAAGTTTTGCATTTCCTCTTTTCACTCTTTTCTAAGTGCTGAAAAGTACTTCTAAACTTTCAAAAAGTTCTTAAAAGTTTAAAAAGTTTTTTCTGTCTTTCCAAAAAGTTCTGAAAACTTTTTTCTCTTTTTCTATCACTTTAACTCTCTCTAAAAAATGTCTGGCACAGGAAAAAATTTTGAACTGTCCAAACTTGCATATGATCACCTTAGCTGGAAAGGAGCAAGGAGTCTTTGCATAGAGAGAGGTTTGAGTGTAGGGGAGAATCCTTCTTTAGAACTGTTAATTAATATGCTTAGAGTACAGGATAAGGCCATAAGTGCCCAATCTGGTGAAAAAGTAGCTAATGGTTCTCAATCTGATCCAGGGACTCCCCCAGGAAAAGGTTCAGGAAAGAAACTTCTCAGCCTGCCCATTACTAGACAGTCTAGCATAGTTGGTACAGAGGTTGAATCACACCATACTAATGGTGTGCTCTCACATTATACTGGTAGCCAAGCTGTTAGGGTGCCCTCTGTAAGGGACAGGTCTCCTTCTGTTCATTCCCATCATACCTCTGTATCTAGAAATGTCCCTCCCACCCACCCTGATGACAGATTGTTAGAAAGGGAGCTCAATAGATTGAGAGTGGAACAAACCAGACTGAAGCTCAAGAAGCAACAGCTGGATTTGGATAGACAGTCTTTAGAAGTAGAGAGGGAAAGACAGAATTTGGGTTTAGAAACCCATGGTGGCGGCAGCAGCAGTATTCCCCATAGTCATCCTGCAAAAGAGCATGATTCCAGGAATCTGCACAAGATAGTTCCCCCTTATAAGGAGGGGGATGACATTGACAAGTGGTTTGCTGCACTTGAGAGGGCCTGTGCTGTACAGGATGTCCCTCAAAAGCAGTGGGCTCCTATCCTATGGCTATCATTTACTGGAAAAGGTAGGGATAGGCTCCTTACTGTAAAAGAAAATGATGCTAATAATTTCCAAGTTCTTAAGAATGCACTCCTGGATGGTTATGGCTTAACCACTGAACAGTACAGGATAAAGTTCAGAGAGACCAAAAAGGAGTCTTCACAAGACTGGGTTGATTTCATTGACCAGGCAGTGAAGGCCTTGGAGGGGTGGTTACATGGCAGTAAAGTTACTGATTATGACAGCCTGTATAACTTGATCGTGAGAGAGCATATTCTTAATAATTGTGTGTCTGATTTGTTGCACCAGTACTTGGTGGACTCTGATCTGACCTCTCCCCAAGAATTGGGAAAGAAGGCAGACAAATGGGTCAGAACAAGAGTGAACAGAAAAGTTCATACAGGGGGTGACAAAGATGGCAACAAAAAGAAGGATGGTAAGTCTTCTGACAAGGGTGGGGACAAATCTAAAAATGAGTCTTCATCAGGCCCACAAAAACACTCTGGTGGGGGTGGTGGGTCCAAATCCTCCTTTAATCAGAACAAGGAAAAGAAACCATGGTGCTATTTATGTAAAATAAAAGGCCATTGGACAACAGATCCCAGTTGTCCAAAGAAAGGCACCACAGCTCCTACCACTACAACCCCTACTGCTACACCTAGTGTCCCTACTAATAGCAGTGGTGGTGGGAGCAAACCTACTAATAGCCAATCCAAGGGAGTAGCTGGGCTCACTTTTGGTAATTTAGTTGGGGTTGGTCTGATTAGGGAGACCACAGAGGCTACTTTAGTCTCTGAAGGGGCTATTGATTTAGCCACTTTGGTTGCTTGCCCCCATAACTTGGAGAAGTACAAGCAACTAACCCTAATAAATGGTGTTGAGGTCCAGGCCTACAGGGACACAGGTGCCAGTGTCACAATGGTGATTGAGAAACTGGTGCACCCTGAACAACACATACTTGGACACCAGTACCAAGTAACCGATGCTCACAACATAACACAAAGCCACCCCATGGCTGTTGTAAATCTCAACTGGGGGGGGGTAACTGGTCCAAAGAAAGTTGTGGTAGCTTCAGATTTACCTGTAGACTGTCTATTAGGGAATGATTTGGAGACATCAGCTTGGTCAGATGTGGAGTTGGAGGCCCATGCAGCAATGCTGGGCATCCCAGGGCATATTTTTGCTTTGACAAGGGCTCAGGCCAAAAAGCAAAAAGGACAGGGAAGCTTGGATCCTGGAACAATGGACCAAGTGCTCCCTAAAGCTAGGGCTAGTAGAAGCAAACCACTTCCTACTATCCCTCCCTCTACAGTGGATTCTACTTCTGAGGAAGAAGAATTCCCTCCCTGTGCAGAACCTACACCAGAGGAGCTGGAAGCAGACACTGCTGAGCTTTTGGGTGAAGGGGGGCCTGCCAGAGAGGAGCTGAGTGTGGCACAGCAAACCTGTCCCACATTAGAGGGTCTCAGACAGCAAGCTGTCAAACAGGCTAATGGGGATGTGAGTGACTCTCACAGAGTTTACTGGGAGGACAACCTCTTGTACACTGAGCATAGGGATCCTAAACCTGGAGCTCCCAGGAGATTAGTGATTCCTCAGGAGTACAGAAAGTTCCTCCTAACACTGGCACATGACATTCCCTTAGCTGGGCACCTGGGTCAAATGAAAACTTGGGACAGATTGGTACCATTGTTTCATTGGCCTAGGATGTCTGAGGACACAAAGGAATTTTGTAAGTCCTGTGAAACCTGTCAAGCCAGTGGCAAGACAGGTGGCACTCCAAAGGCACCCCTTATCCCACTGCCTGTGGTTGGGGTTCCCTTTGAAAGGGTAGGGGTTGACATAGTTGGCCCCCTTGACCCTCCTACTGCTTCAGGCAATAGGTTTATCTTAGTGGTAGTGGACCATGCCACAAGATATCCTGAAGCTATTCCTTTAAGGACCACTACAGCTCCTGCAGTGGCAAAGGCCCTCCTGTGAATATTTTCCCGGGTGGGCTTCCCAAAGGAAGTAGTATCAGACAGAGGAAGCAATTTCATGTCTGCATACTTAAAGGCCATGTGGAAGGAGTGTGTGTAGGAGGCTGATGTGCTACTTTTTCTACAGATTGGGCACTTATGGCCTTATCCTGTACTCTAAGCATATTAATTAACAGTTCTAAAGAAGGATTCTTCCCTACACTCAAACCTCTCTCTATGCAGAGACTCCTTGCTCCTTTCCAGCTAAGGTGATCATATGCAAGTTTGGACAGTTCAACTTTTTGGCCTGTGCCAGACATTTTTTAGAGAGAGTTAAAGTGATAGACAAAGAGAAAAAAGTTTTCAGAACTTTTTGGAAAGACAGAAAAAAAACTTTTTAAACTTTTAAGAACTTTTTGAAAGTTTAGAAGTACTTTTCAGCACTTAGAAAAGAGTGAAAAGAGGAAATGCAAAACTTTTTGGCTATGTGTATATACACTGACCTTGTTTTGTATATTTTTCTCTTATGAAAGTACAATGACAAGAGTGGTAAGTAGTCTCAAAGCACTTATCCCACCACTGCACAACCAATGTAGGAGGCTGGACTGGCTTGTAGTGAGTACCAAGGGGTACTTGCACCTTGCACCAGGCCCAGTTATCCCTTATTAGTGTATAGGGTGTCTAGCAGCTTAGGCTGATAGGTAATGGTAGCTTAGCAAAGCAGCTCAGGCTGAACTAGGAGACGTGTGAAGCTACTACAGTACCACTTAGTGTCATATGCACAATATCATAAGAAAACACAATACACAGTTATACTAAAAATAAAGGTACTTTATTTTTATGACAATATGCCAAAGTATCTTAGAGTGTACCCTCAGTGAGAGGATAGGAAATATACACAAGATATATATACACAATAGCAAAAATATGCAGTATAGTCTTAGAAAACAGTGCAAACAATGTATAGTTACAATAGGATGCAATGGGGAAACATAGGGATAGGGGCAACACAAACCATATACTCCAGAAGTGGAATGCGAACCACGAATGGACCCCAAACCTATGTGACCTTGTAGAGGGTCGCTGGGACTATTAGAAAATACTGAGAGTTAGAAAAATAACCCTCCCCAAGACCCTGAAAAGTGAGTGCAAAGTGCACCAAAGTTCCCCTAAGGACAAAATAGTCGTGTTAGAGGGAAAATGCAAGAAAAACACAAATCAGCAATGCAACAACGATGGATTCCTGACTGAGGGTACCTGTGGAACAAGGGGACCAAGTCCAAAAGTCACAAGCCGCTCGGAGATGGGCAGATGCCCAAGAAATGCCAGCGGTTGGTGCAAAGAAGCTCTTACTAGGCTGAAGAACTGTGAATACTGCAGGAACGACAAGGGCTAGAGACTTCCCCTTTGGAGGATGGATCCCCCACGCCTTGGAGAGTCGTGCAGAAGTGTTTTCCCGCCGGATGGACGCCAACAAGCCTTGCTACACGCAAATCGTGCGTTTGGCGTTTTTGGACGCTGCTGGGGCCCAGGAGGGACCAGGAGGTCGCAAATTGGACCTGCAGAGAGAGGGGACGTCGAGCAAGACAAAGAGCCCTCACTGAAGCAGGTAGCACCCGGAGAAGTGCCAGAAACAGGCACTACGAGGATGCGTGAAACGGTGCTCGCCGAAGTTGCACAAAGGAGTCCCACGTCGCCGGAGACCAACTTAGAAAGTCGTGCAATGCAGGTTAGAGTGCCGTGGACCCAGGCTTAGCTGTGCACACAGGATTTCCGCCGGAAGTGCACAGGGGCCGGAGAAGCTTGCAAAGTCGCGGTTCCCAGCAATGCAGCCCAGCGAGGTGAGGCAAGGACTTACCTCCACCAAACTTGGGCTGAAGAGTCACTGGACTGTGGGGGTCACTTGGTCGGTGTCGCTGGATTCGAGGGACCTCGCTCGTCGTGCTGAGAGGAGACCCAAGGGACCGGAGATGCAGCTTTTTGGTGCCTGCGGTTGCAGGGGGAAGATTCCGTCGACCCACGGGAGATTTCTTCGGAGCTTCTGGTGCAGAGAGGAGGCAGACTACCCCCACAGCATGCACAAGCAGGAAAACAGTCGAGAAGGCGGCAGGATCAGCGTTACAGAGTTGCAGTAGTCGTCTTTGCTACTATGTTGCAGGTTTGCAGGCTTCCAGCGCGGTCAGCGGTCGATTCCTTATCAGAAGGTGAAGAGGGAGATGCAGAGGAACTCGGCTGAGCTCATGCATTCGTTATCTAAAGTTTCCCCAGAGACAGAGACCCTAAATAGCCAGAAAAGAGGGTTTGGCTACCTAGGAGAGAGGAAAGGCTACTAACACCTGAAGGAGCCTATCACAAGGAGTCTCTGACGTCACCTGGTGGCACTGGCCACTCAGAGCAGTCCAGTGTGCCAGCAGCACCTCTGTTTCCAAGATGGCAGAGGTCTGGAGCACACTGGAGGAGCTCTGGACACCTCCCAGGGGAGGTGCAGGTCAGGGGAGTGGTCACTCCCCTTTCCTTTGTCCAGTTTCGCGCCAGAGCAGGGGCTAAGGGGTCCCTGAACCGGTGTAGACTGGCTTATGCAGAATTGGGCACATCTGTGCCCAAGAAAGCATTTCCAGAGGCTGGGGGAGGCTACTCCTCCCCTGCCTTCACACCATTTTCCAAAGGGAGAGGGTGTCACACCCTCTCTCAGAGGAAGTTCTTTGATCTGCCATCCTGGGCCAGGCCTGGCTGGACCCCAGGAGGGCAGATGCCTGTCTGAGGGGTTGGCAGCAGCAGCAGCTGCAGAGAAACCCCAGGAAGGGCAGTCTGGCAGTACCAGGGTCTGTGCTACAGACCACTGGGATCATGGAATTGTACCAACAATGCCAGGATGGCATAGAGGGGGTAATTCCATGATCATAGACATGTTACATGGCCATATTCGGAGTTACCATGGTGAAGCTACATATAGGTAGTGACCTATATGTAGTGCACGTGTGTAATGGTGTCCCCGCACTCACAAAGTTCAGTGAATTGGCTCTGAACAATGTGGGGGCACCTTGGCTAGTGCCAGGGTGCCCTCACACTAAGTAACTTTGCACCTAACCTTTACCAGGTAAAGGTTAGACATATAGGTGACTTATAAGTTACTTAAGTGCAGTGTAAAATGGCTGTGAAATAACGTGGACGTTATTTCACTCAGGCTGCAGTGGCAGGCCTGTGTAAGAATTGTCAGAGCTCCCTATGGGTGGCAAAAGAAATGCTGCAGCCCATAGGGATCTCCTGGAACCCCAATACCCTGGGTACCTCAGTACCATATACTAGGGGATTATAAGGGTGTTCCAGTATGCCAATGTAAATTGGTAAAAATGGTCACTAGCCTGTCAGTGACAATTTGGAAAGAAATGAGAGAGCATAACCACTGAGGTTCTGATTAGCAGAGCCTCAGTGAGACAGTTAGTCACTACACAGGGAACACATTCAGGCACACTTATGAGCACTGGGGCCCTGGGTTACCAGGGTCCCAGTGACACATACAACTAAAACAACATATATACAGTGAAAAATGGGGGAACACCAGGCCCGAAAAATAGATAATAATTACTAAAGCAACAAAAATCCAACATACACAAGTCAAGATATGAATTTTCAAAAGAATAAGGCCCTGATTTAAACTTTTTTTGCGCTGCATTACCGTCATTTATTATGAGCGGCACAAACTTACAAAATACAATTTTACATCAGAAAATGACAGTAATGAAGCACAAAAAAAGTATAAATCAGGGCCTAAGAGTCTTAGGGGGTCATTATGACCCCGGCAGACGGCGTTAATATGGAGGAAAGTACTTTTCTCCATAATAAGACATTGGCAGTTTGGCTCAAGCCAAACCGCCAATGTACCACACCGCCCGCCACGGCAGTAATTACTGCCGGGCTGGAGACTTCAGTCTTCGGCCAAGCGGCTGTCACTAGCCCGCCAGCGGAATTATGACCCTGCCTACCGCCATGGTTTTCGTGGCTTCCTTACCGCCATGAAAACCATAGCAGTAGGCAATATCAGTGACAGGGAATTCGTTCCCTGTCACTGATAGGGGCCTTCCCCGCCCCCCTCTCCCTCCCCAGGGTTCCCCCCACCTCCCCTCCCTCTCCAGACCCCCCTTCATTCATGCACCTTCATGCACACGCACACATGCATTCACACACTCATTCCCACATTCATCTACACATGCATACATCCATTCACACACATCCAAACACACTTACATACATACAAACACACACGCATTCACACAACATACACGCACTCACACATCCATACATGCACACACACAACATGCAACACACACTCGCATTCCGGCACGCACAGAATACACACACACACCCAGACACACACACAACACCTCCACCTGGAGCACCCAACTTACCTTTTGTGAGGGTGTCCTCCGGCAGGAGACGGGACAGGGCGCTGCTGCCAGCAGCACCATCCGCCAGCAGAACACTGCCATGCCGTATCATGGGTCATGGAAGAATTGGTAGGCATGTGGGCTTTTGGCACCATTTCCTTATCTCCCCGGGATATTCGTAACACCTCTATCTGCTCCCCAAAGCTAACTGGGACCATCTCCCCATCCGAGCGTTACACTAGCCAACCCTGGTGTCTGACCTCCAGTGGGGAGCTGTGCCCTCTTGGGACACTGGGAGTCGCCCTTAGAGTGTCCAAACTTGAGGCACTCTACACATTTGGGGCTAAACGTCCCTTTCTTCTTGTCAAAGTATCCTGTCTTCCTGTCAGATTCAGGTGGGGACTTGTTACCACCCCCACGGGCATTGTTTTGAGGGCCTTTTGAGAACTCCTTATTTTTCAGTTTTTCTCCCTCCTTTTACTTTTAGTAGGAACCCGGACCACCTTTGTGGATGTCCCCCCCAGGTACCTTCTTGGACACTCTGGTGCTAACCCAGAGGTCTGCCTCCTCAGCCAGCTTTCTAGGATCAGTTAGCTTACTGTCAACTAGGTGATGGTGCAACTCTGTAAAGCAAACACTGAACATATGCTCTTTCAGGATCAAATGATATAACCCCAAATAGTCATCTACTTTACTGCCCCGCACCCATCCTTTCAGTGCCTTACTGGAGAAATCCAGTTCTGGGTGGAGCATTTGGTGCTGTCCCTGAATCTCTGACAGTATTTCTCAGGTGTCAGCCCAAACCTGGCAAGCAAAGCAGTTTTCATGGGTGTGTATGTGTTTTAATCCCTTGGATCCAATGCAAGGAGTGGGTCCCTCCCCACTACTGGTGCATACCACCACAAGGCTGTCCCCCATTGCTCTTCAGAAACCCAGCGAGCCCTTATTGCCACTTCATAAGCAGCCACCCACTTATCAATGTCATCTCCCACCACATAACTTGGCACCACATTTTTGGGTATACGAACCTTCCTTTCCTCAGCAGGTCCTGCATGTATGCTGCCACCATCACTGCTGGACTCAAACTGCCTCGCCTTGATATCCAGCTCTTTGAGACTCAGTTCATGAGTCACAAGAATCTTCTTCTCAACCAAAGCCCTTTCAGCTTCAGCATACTTGGCTTCCATCTCGAATTTCCTTTCCTCTGCCTCCATGTTTATTTTTGCATTTTGCAGTTGAAATTATCTCTCCTCCCTCCTTTCCTCTGTGGTCAGGCCATGACTAGAGACACTGCTCCCTGGTTTGGCAGGGGGCACAATTTCAGTGGTAACATCCCCCACTGCTGGAAAAAAAGCCTCTAAGGGGCCACTCTCTGGCTCCTCCTCCTCAACTTTCCCCTCTGAATGGGCTTCTGCCCAGGCCCTCAGCGCCTGTTGGTATTCCTCCTTTCTGGAGGCACCCCGGGGACGTACTCCCATCCCCTTGCAGAAACCCTTCAGCTGGTTAACATTGCATGTCTCCAGCTTGGCTAGGTCAAAACCTTCAGCTCCTGCTTGAGACCCAGCCAGAGACATGTTAAATGAGGATTAAGTTAAAATGTCAGGTAGAAAATGAAATTGCGGAAAAAGATAAAAAATCAAGTTGACCTTCAACTGTGGGTAGGTAGTGTATGTCACTGCACAAAAACAAGTCCTATCATCACTGCTGATTACCAATGTTAGAAATGGGGTCTTTGGTTGACAGTCAGGTTACTCCCTGTCCAAGCAAGGACCCACACTCTAGTCAGGGTAAGTCACACACAATCCAAATTATCCTGTGTACACCTTCTGGTAGCTTGGCACTGAGCAGTCAGGTTTAACTTAGAAGGCAAAGTGTAAAGTACTTGTGCAATAAATCATGCAATAACAGAGTATAAACACAACAAAAATACATCATTCAGGCTTAGAAAAATACAGAATATTTATCTGATTAAATGCAGGTACACGTTGAAATACCACTGTAGAAAATGATAAAAAGAGTCTTAAGTTCTTTAAAAACAAGAAGTGCCTCTTGCAAGCAAAAAGTACCTGGATTGTGTCTAAATTATCCGCAAGGTGCACAGAGGAGGAGATGATTGGAAAACGGGGAGGTGTGCTTGGGTTTCTCCTGGCACACACAGATAATGCGTTGATATTTTTCCATGCAGTAAGGGCTTTGCATCGATTTCCGGCTCTCAGGCTTGGATCCTGTTTGGGTTGTGGGGAATTTGGACGATGAAGAGAAATCCTGGGCCTGCAGGACAAAGTCACAGGAGCTGCGTCGATCCAGTGGACGATGCAGGGAACTTTCTGTTGCAATGCAGGCACTGCATCGATTCCTCTTCGCAGGAAGTCAGGCTGCATTGTTCCGGCACGGCAATGCATTGATCCCGTGGGCCTTGCATCGACGTTCCGGTCGCAATGCTGGCGCTGCGTCAATCTCCGCTCGGGGAGCCGGGCTGCGTTGTTCCATTTCGACATGTGGTGATTTTCTTAACGCAGTGCAGGCTATGCGTCAATTTTGGCATTCTGCACTTCGATTTTCACCACACAGGGAGTTCTTTGCGGAGATGAAGTCTTTTTGGCCCTGAAACTTCAGGAAACAGGAGGAAAGCTCAATCCAAGCCCTTGGAGAGCACTTCTCAGCAGAGCCAAAAGGCAGCCAGGCACAATGGCAACAGCAAGGCAGCACTCCTTTACAGCCAAGCAGTCAGGTGAGTAATTTGGGCAGCCAGGCAGCTTCTCTTTGCAGGTTGCTGCAGGAAGCTGGCCTGGCTTGTAGTGGGTACCAAGGGGTACTTACACTCTGTACCAGGTCCAGTTATCCCTTATAAGTAGAATAGAGGTGTTTCTAGCAGCTTAGACTGATAGAAGGTAGCTATGGCAAAGCAACTTAGGCTGAACAAGGAGACATGCAAAACTCCTACTATACCACTTATATCATATGCACAATATCATAAGAAAACACAATACACAGAGTTACTAAAAATAAAGGTACTTTATTTTTATGACAATATGCCACAAGTATCTCAGTGAGTACCCTCAGTAAGAAGGTAAGTGATATACACAAGTTATATGTACACAAACCCAAAACAGGTAAGTAAGAATCAGAAAAGTAATGCAAACAGTGTAGAATTACAATAAGTTGTAATAGGTGAACATAGGTCTAGGGGCAACACAAACCATATACTCCAAAAGTGAAATGCGAATCACGAATGGACCCCAGACCTATGGGAGCTTGTAGAGGGTCGCTGGGACTGTAAGAAAACAGTTAGGGTGTCCAAGATACCCCACCCCAAGACCCTGAAAAGTAGGAGTAAAGTACACTTACTACCCCAAAAGAGCACAATAATCGTGATGGGGTATTCTGCAAGAACAACAAACACCAGCAGTGCACTGAAAACGGATTCCTGGACCTGAGGACCTGCAAAGCAAGGGGACCAAGTCCAAGAGCCGCGATAGTGTTGAGAGTGGGCAGGAGCCCAAGAAATACCAGCTGAGGGTGCAAGGAAGCTGCCAACTGTTGGAAGAAGCTTGGTGTACTGCAAGAACGAAGAGAACTAAAACAAAATATATACAGTGAAATATGGGGGTAACATGCCAGGCAAGATGGTACTTTCCTACACTGAACCCCAGAAACTTGGCCTCTAAGAATAAAGACTTCCCTACTGTGATGGGAACCTCCATTACTACCAACATTACTGGGTGTCCTGCTAGGGGTCAGATCCTGTTTGAAGGAAAGTACCATCTTGCCTGGCATGTTACCGCCATATTTCACTGTATATATGTTGTTTTAGTCCATGTGTCACTGGGACCCTGCCAGGCAGGGCCCCAGTGCTCATAAGTATGTGCCCTGAATGTGTTCCCTGAGTGATGACTAACTGTCTCACTGAGGCTATGCTAACCAGAACCTCAGTGGTTATGCTCTCTCTGCTTTCCAGATTGTCACTAACAGGCTAGTGACCAATTTCACAATTCACATTGGCATACTGGAACACCCATATAATTCCCTAGTAACTGGTACTGAGGTTCCCAGGGTATTGGGGTTCCAGGAGATCCCCATGGGCTGCAGCATTTCTTTTGCCACCCATAGGGAGATCTGACAATTCTTACACAGGCCTGCCAGTGCAGCCTGAGTGAAATAACATCCACGTTATTTCACAGCATTTACCACTGCACATAAGTAACTTATAAGTCACCTTTATGTCTAACCTTTACCTGGTGAAGGTTGGGTGCAAAGTTACTTAGTGTGTGGGCACCCTGGCACTAGCCAAGGTGCCCCCATGTCATTCAGGGCAAATTCCCCGGACTTTGTGAGTGCGGGGACACCATTACACGCATGCACTATACATAGGTCACTACCTATGTATAGCGTCACAATGGTAAGTCCGAACACGGCCATCCAACATGTCTAAGATCATGGAATTGTCACCCCAATACCATTCTGGTATTGGGGGGACACTTCCATGATCCCCCGAGTCTCTAGCACGAACCCAGGTACTGCCAAACTGCCTTTCCGGGGTTTCCACTGCAGCTGCTGCCAACCCCTCAGACAGCTTTCTGCCCTCCTGGGGTCCAGGCAGCCTTGGCCCAGGAAGCCAGAAAAAAGGATTTCCTCTGAGAGAGGGTGTTACACCCTCTCCCTTTGGAAATAGGTGTGAAGGGCAGGGTAGAAGTAGCCTCCCCCAGCCTCTGGAAATGCTTTGATGGGCACAGATGGTGCCCATCTCTGCAAAAGCCATTCTACACCGGTTCAGGGATCCCCCAGCCCTGCTCTGGCGCGAACCTGGACAAAGGAAAGGGGAGTGACCACTCCCCTGACCTGCACCTCCAAGGGGAGGTACCCAGAGCTCCTCCAGTGTGTCCCAGACCTCTGCCATCTTGGAAACAGAGGTGTTGGGGGCACACTGGACTGCTCTGAGTGTCCAGTGCCAGCAGGTGACATCAGAGGCTCCTTCTGATAGGCTCTTACCTGTCTTGGTAGCCAATCCTTCTTTGTTGGTAGCCAAACCTCCTTTTCTGGCTATTTAGGGTCTCTGCTTTGGGGAATTCTTCAGATAACGGATGCAAGAGCTCACCAGAGTTCCTCTGCATCTCCCTCATCACCCTCTACCAAGGATTGACCGCTGACTGTTTCAGGATGCCTGCAAAACAGCAACAAAGTAGCAAGACGACTACCAGCAACATTGTAGCGCCTATTCCTGCCGGCTTTCTCAACTGTTTCCTGGTGGTGCATGCTCTGGGGGTATCCTGCCTTCACCCTGCACCAGAAGCTCCGAAGAAATCTCCCTTGGGTCGACGGAATCTTCCACCTGCTAACACAGGCACCAAAAGACTGCAACACTAGTCCTCTGGGTCCCCTCTCAGCACAACGAGCGTGGTCCCTGGAACTCAGCAACTCTGTCCAAGTGACTCCCACAGTCCAGTGACTCTTCAGTCCAAGTTTGGTGGAGATAAGTCCTTGCCTCCCCACGCTAGATTGCAAAGCTGTGTACCGTGTGATTTGCAGCTGCTCCGGCTCCTGTGCACTCTTCCAGGATTTCCTTTGTGCACGTCCAAGCCTGGGTCCCCAGCACTCCATCCTGCAGTGCACATCCTTCTGGGTTGTCCTCCAGCGTCGTGGGACTCCCTTTTGTAACTTTGCATGGACTCTGGTTCACTCTTCTTCTAAGTGCCTATTGGGGTACTTCTGTGGGTGCTGCCTGCTTCTGTCAGGGCTCTCTCAGTTGCTGAGTGCCCCCTCTGTCTCCTCCTCCAAAAAGTGACATCCTGGTCCTTCCTGGTCTTCAGCAGCACCCAAAAACCTCTACCGCAACCCTTGCAGCTAGCAAGGCTTGTTTGTGGTCTTTCTGCGTGGTAACACCTCTGCAAGCTGCATAGCAATGTGTGACATCTGTGTTCCAAAGGAAAAGTTCCTAGTCATCTTCTTTCTTGCAGAACTACAAGCTTCTTCCAACTGTTGGCAGCTTCCTTGCACCTTCCGCTGGGGTTTCCTGGGCTCCTGCCCCCCCTGTACACTGTCGCGACTATTGGACTTGGTCCCCTTGTCTTACAGGTACTCAGGTCCGGAAATCTATTGTCAGTGCACTGCGGGTGTGTGTTCTTCCTGCAAGAACCTAGGAATTTTAAAATAACGCTAACATTCCATAACACAGTATATTTAGCTTGAGGAGGTTTTGAAAGACGTGCCCCCTCAAAAGCTTGCAAATTAGTGGATGTTCTCCAATGGGCTTACCTTCTAACTGGAAATGTCCTGCTGAAATAGCAGATCTAAAATTGTTGATCGTCCGATAAGCTAAACCCGAACTAGCTAGTTCTGCTAGAAAGTTAACAATCAAACCAATGTGTGCTTCCACTGGATTGGCACCCCTTCCATCACACCAACTAGACCATCTGCGCCAGGTTGAATCATATCTCTTATGGGTACTACTGGCCCAGACCTGTGAAATGTACTCCGCAGCTTGTTGCGAAACATCTGGGGTACTCCATCTCGACCTGAAATTAACCAGACTTAACTTCCCTGACAAGACCAGTGGATGTTGAAGGCCCTCTGGACTCAAGAGAAGATTCGTACGAGGAGGAATCAGAAGAGGAGAGGCACAGGCTAAATGAAGAGCACTGGGGAACCAAGGCTGTGCTCTCCAAAACGGAGTCACCTTAACAATCTCTGTTTTCTGTCTCCGCACTTGAGACAAAACTCTGGCAATCATCAGAAATAGAGGAAATGCATAACCTCGAAATTGGGACCAGTCCTGAAGAAAGGCATCTGTCTTTAATGCATAAGTGTCTGGACGCCAACTGTAAAATCTTTGAATTTGACAATTGAGCCGGGAGGCAAACAGGCCCACCTCGCAATTGCCCCATTCCTTGATTATCTGAGCAAAAATCAGGGGATCCAGTTTCCAGTCGCTGGAGTCTGAATTCCAGTCTGCTATGATATTCTGGTCCCTAGGCAGGTATTCCTCTATGACTACTAATCGTTGAGTTAGGCAATAATGCCAGAAATCCTTGACAATCTCCGCCAGTATTCTGGACTTCGTGCCTCCCAATTTGTTGACATACCTTACTGCAGATACATTGTCCATCCGTAATAGTATGCAACAATCTGTTTTCTGCGGGGAGAGGTTCTTTATAACAAAGGAACCCGCTAGAAGTTCCAGGCAATTGATGTGAAGGGATTGTTCCCATTCTGACCAATCGTCCTGCCATTCCAAGCTTCCATGTGATGAAGCCACCACTGAACTTCCGATCTTCCTTCAGCAGTCAAAGGGATTTGTTCTGAGTAACTCAGACCCTGTTGCAAATGTCTGATCTTGAGTCTTTGAAGTGCTCGATAATGTAGGGGTGCAGGAAATATCGCCTGAATAGATGAAGCTAGTAGGCCCACTACTCTGGCAATATTGCTCAATGAGACAGTCTGACTGGATAGAACTGCTCTCAATTCCCTCTTGATGTTGCGGATGTTCTGAGAGGGAAGAAGAAGTTGACATAAAATGGAATTTATCTGACATCCCAGAAACTCTATTACCTGCGAAGGTTTCAACAATGACTTCTGTACATTGATCAGGAAACCTAAGTCTTGCAGGAGACTGATGGTCCAATCCACGTGTGAGACTAGGACTTGAGGGGACTGAGCCATCAGCAGAATATCGTCCAGATATATAATCAATCTGACTCCCTTGGTTCTGAGGCATTCCATCACTGGTCTCAGTAGCTTCGTGAAGCACCAAGGGGCTGACATTAGACCGAATGGGAGTGCCAGGAACTCCAGGCACTGACCCTTCCACTGGAATTGTAGGAATCTCCTGTGGGGAGGAAAAATTGGAATCGACAAATAGGCATCTTTTAGATCCAGACGAACCATCCAATCCCCTTCTAACAGGATGTCCCTTAGCATGCGGATACCCTCCATCTTGAAGTGTCTGTGTTGGATCCACTGGTTGAACTCCTTTAGGTTCAAGACTAAGCGGTGACCTCCTCCCTTTTTGTCTACTACAAAAATAGGACTGAGGAAACCAGAAAGATGAGGGGAAGCAAATTGTACGGCCCCTTTGTCTAATAGAGCTTGCACTTCTTTGTCTATAAAATCTTGATTTGCTTGGGAAAAACACATTAGTAAAGGAGGGGAGAGTTGTTTGGGAGTACTGACGAACCCCAGTCGAAATCCCTCTACTGTTTGGAGAACCCATGGATCTCTGGATATCCGTTTCCAATTTGCTAAGCAAGATGCAACTCTGCCCCCAAGTTTTACCTGAGAAAAATGAGTAATGCTCACCTGTGAAACTTGAGTCTTGAATGGCCCCTTGTTGCCCTCTGCGATGACCCCTGCGTAAACGGGGTCAACCCCCTCTGGGTCGCGTGCGGTAGAAGGTGGGGTCTTGATCTCCGTACCAGCCACCTCTGCCTCTCGGGTAGTAGTTTTGGGGACTGTTAAAGGAGCTGAGGCCGGACACACGTCCCCCGTAACGACCGGCCCTGCCAAAAAGGCCTTGTTTGAAAACCTTCTTGAGTGACATTTGTGCTTTGTCAAGGGAAGAAAAAGTGGAGCAGAACTTGGCTAAGTCTTTGATAAATGACGATCCAAAGAGCAGTCCTTCAGCCGAAGGTCCCGCTTCTGAGGACGCAAGATCTGATAATTTGGGATCAATGCGCAAAAGCACAGATTTCCTTCGTTCTGCTGAAATGGCACAGTTAGAGTTTCCTAATAAGCACACAGCTCTTTGTGCCCATCCGATAAGGACATCGGTGTCCACCGGAGAACCAGATTCCTTGGCTACATATGCCAACTCAAGGATCTTAGTCAACGGTCCTGAAAGATCCAACAGTTTGTCTTAGCAACTACGCCAGGAGCGGTCTAACCTTTTTTGGGATCCTTAGCGAATTTTTTTCATGAAGGTGACCATGGTGGGGTCTATCTCTGGAGTATCAGAAACCTCCAGGTCAGGTCTGGGACACTCCGCTTTCAAGCGTGACCTAACTTCTTTATCGAAACTCTTTCGCAAATTGGCTTGAACATATTGCGCTACTTCGAGAGGGGGAACCCAATTGCAGGACCTGGGGTGAATGATTTCCGTAGGATCAAAGTCCAAAACCTGGAGCGGAGGGGGCGCTTTCTTACTTTTCAGAATCATCTGAATCGTCAGAGGAGGAATTCTTATCAGATGAAGAGGTAGAAAGGGTGGTTCCTTTTTTCGAACTGTAATTATGTTCGCCGCTGCGTTTTTTACGCAGTTTCTCAAAAGCGTCGGCATGAACACCACTGTCCTCTGCTCCAGATTCCAGATTTTTTGCTTTATCTTTTACTTTTTTAAGTTCTTGTTGAGGTTGTTTTCCCTGAGTCCAACCCTGTGATCGAGCGAAGTCAAATATTTGCCCTGAAAATGGGCCCAGAGCTCTCACTACAGCATCATTAACAGATTGTTGGTCCCTGGTATCAAGGGCTACCACCAGATCAACTTCAAGTTGATTGCCTAACTCCTCTGTATAGTACTCGGCTTCTTGTTCATCCCATTGAGCTATGGTTAATATTGAGGAGAAATTTTTTAAAACAGGAATCCAACTGGGGAGTGCAAAAACCCCAGGTTCAGGCAAGGAAAAAAGGAGCCTTTGAATTAAAGTGTGGAGAGAGCAGCCTGAAAGGCACTCTAGGCAGCAGCCTGATAGATATGTTACAACCCAGTCAGCTTTTTTAAACTGCTGGGCGTCAGGGAGCAAGATTTTGTTATAGAGGAAGGCACAGACGAGCAGGCAGCAGACATAAGCCGATCGATTCCAAAACTGGAAGTTGATTGGCTCGATAAGGCGTGCGCGCACGTATGCGCGCGAAAAATAGAAAGGAGACTGCCTGAGTGCAGCTCCGCTCCTGCTCCCGTTCCACGAACAAGTCGGGCTAAATCTTTTGGCAAAACGCCAAAAATACGAAGCGCGAGGGCGCTTAAACAAATAAAACTAAAGCGCTCTGAATTGCGACGCTTAACCAGGCAATTTCTTACAGTTTAAACACTCATAAATATTACAGAATACAATAGAGAAAATAAACGTGTACTTATCTGCTGCGAAGCAGCAAAGAAAGAGGAAGTGACTTCATAGGTCAAAGGACTCCTAGCAGAGGACATGGATGGTGATTTGACCATGTGACAGGATGGGACCCTGCCTGGCAGGGTCCCAGTGACACAAGGACTAAAACAACATATATACAGTGAAATATGGGGGTAACATGCAAGGCAAGATGGTACTTTTCTACACCAGCCTCCTTCTTTACACTGCTTGCATTACTTCCTTTTGCTATTACTGCATAATTTTGGTATTGTGTACATATATCTTGTGTATATTTGGCATCCTCATACTGAGGGTACTCACTGAGCTACTTCTGGCATATTGTCATAAAAATTAAGTACCTTTATTTTTAGTATATCTGTGTATTGTGTTTTCTTATGATTTTGTACATACAACACCAGTAGTATAGTAGGAGCTTTGCATGTCTCCTAGTTCAGGCTAAGCTGCTATGCTATAGCTAACTTCTATCAGCCTAAGCTGCTAGAAACACCTCTTCTACACTAATAAGGGATAACTGGACCTAGCACAAGGTGTAAGTACCTTTGGTACCCACTACAAGCCAGACCAGCCTCCTACAGTGGTCCTTAGAGGAATTGCTTCAGGATATCCTGTGGCATGGTCCAAAACCACCAAGATGAACCTATTGCCGGAAGCAGTAGGAGGGTCAAGGGGGCCAACCATGTCAACCCCTACCCTTTCAAAGGGAACCTCAACCACAGGTAGTGGAATAAGGGGAGCCTTTGTAGTGCCACCAGTCTTGCCACTGGCTTGGCAGGTCACGCAAGACTTACAAAAATCTTTTGTGTCCTCTGACATCCTTTCCCATGTTTTAATCTGGCCCAAATGCCCAGCCAAGGGAATGTCATGTGCCAGAGATAGGAGGAACTCTCTGTACTGCAGGGGAGTGACCAATCTCCTGGTGGCTCCAGGTTTTGGGTCCCTTGCCTCTGTGTACAAGAGGTTGTC
Organism: Pleurodeles waltl; assembly: GCF_031143425.1. Lineage (NCBI taxonomy): Eukaryota > Metazoa > Chordata > Amphibia > Caudata > Salamandridae > Pleurodeles > Pleurodeles waltl. The sequence goes on along the minus strand of NW_027149813.1, from coordinate 891,120 downwards.
CTCCCAGTAAACTCTATGTGACTCACTGACATCCCCATTTTGCTGCTTGACAGCTTGCTGTCTGAGACCCTCTAATGCGGGACAGGATTGCTGTGCCACACTCAGCTCTTCCCTGGCAGGCCCCCCTCCACCCAAAAGCTCAGCAGTGTCTGCTGCCAGCTCATCTGGTGAAGGTTCTGCACAGGGAGGAAATTGTTCTTCCTCAGAAGGAGAATCATCTGTAGAGGGAAGGATAGTGGGTAGGGATTTACCCTTGCTACCCCTAGCTTTAGGGAGCACTTGGTCCATTGTTCCAGGATCCAAGTCACCCTGTCCTTTTTGGTTTTTGGCCTGAGCCCTTGTCAAAGCAAAAATATGCCCAGGAATGCCCAGCATTGCTGCATGAGCCTCCAACTCCACTTCTGCCCAAGCTGATGTCTCTAAATCATTCCCTAGTAGACCGTCTACAGGTAAATCTGAGGCAACCACAACTTTCTTTGGATCAGTAACCCCCCCCCAGTTGAGATTCACAACATCCATGGGGTGGCTAAGAGTGTTGTTATGAGCGTCTGTCAATTGGTACTGGTGACCAAGTAGGTGCTGTTCAGGGTGTACCAGTTTCTCTATCACCATGGTAACATTGGCACTTGTGTCCCTGTAGGCCTGAAACTCCACACCATTTATTAGGGGAAGTTGCTTGTACTTATCCATACTAAGGGGACAAGCAACCAAGGTGGCCAAATCAATGGCACCTTCAGAGACTAACACAGCCTCTGTTGTCTCCCTAACAAGACCAACCCCAACTATATTACCAAAAGTGAACCCAGCTACTCCCTTGGATTGGCTATTAGAGGTTTGCTCCCACAACTACTGCTATTACTAGGGGCACTAGAGGTTGCAGTAGGGGTTGTGGTAGTGGGAGGTTTTGGCATATTGTCATAAAAATAAAGTACTTTTTAGTATACCTGTGTATTGTGTTTTCTTATGATATTGTGCATATGATATAAGTGGTATAGCAGGAGCTTTGCATGTCTCCTAGTTCAGCCTAAGCTGCTTTGCCATAGCTACCTTCTATCAGCCTAAGCAGCTAGAAACACCTCTTCTACACTAATAAGGGATAACTGAACCTGACACAAGGTGTAAGTACCTCTGGTACCTACTACAAGCTAGGCCAGCCTCCTACACATAGATGTTTTGAGGTACTGTAGGAGGCTGGACTGGCTTGTAGTGAGTACCAAGAGGTACTTGCACCTTGCACCAGGCCCAGTTATCCCTTATTAGTGTATAGGGTGTCTAGCAGCTTAGGCTGATAGATAATGGTAGCTTAGCACAGCAGCTTAGGCTGAACTAGGAGACGTGTGAAGCTACCACAGTACCACAAGTGTCACTTGCACAATATCATAAGAAAACACAATACACAGTTATACTAAAAATAAAGGTACTTTATTTTTATGACAATATGACAAAGTATCTCAGAGTGTACCCTCAGAGTGAGGATAGCAAATATACACAAGTTATATGTACACAGTACTAAAAATATGCAGTATAGTCTTAGAAAACAGTGCAAACAATGTATAGTTACAATAGGATGTAATGGGGACACATAGGGATAGGGGCAACACAAACCATATACTCCAAAAGTGGAATGCGAACCACGAATGGACCCCAAACCTATGTGACCTTGTAGAGGGTCGCAGGGACTATTAGAAAATAGTGAGAGTTAGAAAATTAGCCCTCCCCAAGACCCTGAAAAGTGAGTGCAAAGTGCACTAAAGTTCCCCCAAAGACAAAGAAGTCGTGATAGAGGAATAATGCAGGAAAGACACAAACCAACAATGCAACAACGATAGATTTCCAATCTGGGGTACCTGTGGAACAAGGGGACCAAGTCCAAAAGTCACAAGCAAGTCGGAGATGGGCATATGCCCAGGAAATGCCAGCTGTGGGTGCAAAGAAGCTTCTACTGGACAGAAGAAGCTGAGGTTTCTGCAGGAACGAAAAGGGCTAGAGACTTCCCCTTTGGTGGACGGATCCCTCTCACCGTGGAGAGTCGTGCAGAAGTGTTTTCCCGCCAAAAGAACGCCAACAAGCCTTGTTAGCTGCAAATGGTGCGGTTAGCGTTTTTGGACGCTGCTGTAGCCCAGGAGGGACCATGAGGTCGCAACTTGGACCAGGAGGTAGAGGGGACGTCGAGCAAGACAAGGAGCCCTCTCAGTAGCAGGTAGCACCCAAAGAAGTGCCAGAAACAGGCACTATGAGGATGCGTGAAACGGTACTCACCCGAAGTTACACAAAGGAGTCCCACGTCGCCGGAGACCAACTTAGAAAGTCGTGCAATGCAGGTTAGAGTACCGTGGACCCAGGCTTGGCTGTGCACAAAGGATTTCGGCCGGAAGTGCACAGGGGCCGGAGTAGCTGCAAAAGTCATGGTTCCCAGCAATGCAGTCTAGCGAGGTGAGGCAAGGACTTACCTCCACCAAACTTGGACTGAAGAGTCACTGGACTGTGGGAGTCACTTGGACAGAGTTGCTGGATTTGAAGGACCTCGCTCGTCGTGCTGAGAGGAGACCCAAGGGACCGGTAATGCAGCTTTTTGGTGCCTGCGGTTGCAGGGGGAAGATTCCATCGACCCACGGGAGATTTCTTCGGAGCTTCTAGTGCAGAGAGGAGGCAGACTACCCCCACAGCATGCACCACCAGGAAAACAGTCGAGAAGGCGGCAGGATCAGCGTTACAGAGTTGCAGTAGTCGTCTTTGCTACTTTGTTGCAGTGTTGCAGGATTCCAGCGCGGTCAACAGTTGATTCCTTGGCAGAAGGTGAAGAGAGAGATGCAGAGGAACTCTGATGAGCTCTTGCATTCGTTATCTAAAGTTTCCCCAGAGACAGAGACCCTAAATAGCCAGAAAAGAGGGTTTGGCTACCTAGGAGAGAGGATAGGCTAGCAACACCTGAAGGAGCCTATCAAAAGGAGTCTCTGACGTCACCTGGTGGCACTGGCCACTCAGAGCAGTCCAGTGTGCCAGCAGCACCTCTGTTTCCAAGATGGCAGAGGTCTGGAGCACACTGGAGGAGCTCTGGACACCTCCCAGGGGAGGTGCAGGTCAGGGGAGTGGTCACTCCCCTTTCCTTTGTCCAGTTTCGCGCCAGAGCAGGGCTAAGGGGTCCCTGAACCGGTGTAGACTGGATTATGCAGAACTGGGCACATCTGTGCCCAAGAAAGCATTTCCAGAGGCTGGGGGAGGCTACACCTCCCCTGCCTTCACACCATTTTCCAAAGGGAGAGGGTGTAACACCCTCTCTCAGAGGAAGTCCTTTGTTCTGCCATCCTGGGACAAGCCTGGCTTGACCCCAGGGGGGCAGAAACCTGTCTGAGGGGTTGGCAGCAGCAGCAGCTGCAGTGAAACCCCAGAAAAGGCAGTTTGGCAGTACCAGGGTCTGTGCTACAGACCACTGGGATCATGGAATTGTGCCAACAATGCCAGGATGGCATAGAGGGGGCAATTCCATGATCTTAGACATGTTACATGGCCATATTTGGAGTTACCATTGTGAAGCTACATATAGGTATTGACCTATATGTAGTGCACACGTGTAATGGTGTCCCCGCACTCACAAAGTTCAGGGAATTGGCCCTGAACAATGTGGGGGCACCTTGGCTAGTGCCAGGGTGCCCTCACACTAAGTAACTTTGCACCTAACCTTTACCAGGTAAAGGTTAGACATATAGGTGACTTATAAGTTACTTAAGTGCAGTGTAAAATGGCTGTGAAATAACGTGGACGTTATTTCACTCAGGCTGCAGTGGCAGGCCTGTGTAAGAATTGTCAGAGCTCCCTATGGGTGGCAAAAGAAATGCTGCAGCCCATAGGGATCTCCTGAAACCCAATACCCTGGGTACCTCAGTACTATATACTAGGGAATTATAAGGGTGTTCCAGTAAGCCAATGTAAATTGGTAAAATTGGTCACTAGCCTGTTAGTGACAATTTGGAAAGAAATGATAGAGCATAACCACTGAGGTTCTGATTAGCAGAGCCTCAGTGAGACAGTTAGTCACTACACAGGCAACACATTCAGGCACACTTATGAGCACTGGGGCCCTGGTGAACAGGGTCCTAGTGACACATACAACTAAAACAACATATATACAGTGAAAAATGGGGTTAACATGCCAGGCAAGATGGTACTTTCCTACACAACCCCCCCCCAAACGAAGGACAATAAGACTAGCCATGACCTGATGAGTATTCATTGTCTAAGAGGAAATATCTGGAGAGTCCATCTGCATTGGAGTGGCTACTCCCAGGTCTATGTTCCACTGTATAGTCCATTCCCTGTAGGGATATGGACCACCTCAACAATTTAGGATTTTCACCTTTCATTTGTTTTAGCCAAAGTAGAGGTTTGTGGTCTGTCTGAACAATGAAGTGAGTGCCAAACAGGTATGGCCTCAACTTCTTCAGAGCCCAGACCACAGCAAAGGCCTCCCTCTCTATGGCAGACCAACGCTTTTCTCTAGGGGTCAACCTCCTACTAATAAAAGCAAGAGATTGATCCTGGCCCTCAGAATTAAGTTGTGATAGGACTGCCCCTACTCCTAATTCAGATGTTTCAGTTTGGACATAGAATTTTTTAGAGTAACAAGGGCTTTTCAGGACAGGTGCAGAGCACATGGCCTGCTTCAGCTCCTCAAAAGCTTTCTGACAGTTTGCTGTCCATAATACCTTTTTAGGCATCTTCTTGGAAGTGAGGTCATTAAGAGGGGCTGCAATGGAGCCATAGTTCTTAATGAACCTCCTGTAATACCCAGTGAGGCCTAGGAAGGCTCTCACCTGAGTCTGTGTAGTAGGGGGAACGCAATCAATAATTGTTTGGATTTTCCGCTGTAGTGGTTGTGAGAAGGTAGCCTCTTTCTAGCCTTGTTACCCCCACTTTTGGCCTGTTTGTGAGTGTATGTCAGGGTGTTTGTCACTGTTTTCACTGTCTCACTGGGATCCTGATAGCCAGGCCTCAGTGCTCATAGTGAAAACACTATGTTTTCAGTATGGTTGTTATGTGTCACTGGGATCCTGCTGGTCAGGACCCCAGTGCTCATAGGTTTGTGGCCTATATGTATGTGTCGCTGGGACCCTGTCACACAGGGCCCCAGTGCTCATAGGTGTGCACGTATATGTTCCCTGTGTGGTGCCTAACTGTCTCACTGAGGCTCTGCTAACCAGAACCTCAGTGGTTATGCTCTCTCATTACTTTCAAATTGTCACTAACAGGCTAGTGACCAATTTTACCAATTTACATTGGCTTACTGGAACACCCTTATAATTCCCTAGTATATGGTACTGAGGTACCCAGGGTATTGGGGTTCCAGGAGATCCCTATGGGCTGCAGCATTTCTTTTGCCACCCATAGGGAGCTCTGACAATTCTTACACAGGCCTGCCACTGCAGCCTGAGTGAAATAACGTCCACGTTATTTCACAGCCATTTTACACTGCACTTAAGTAACTTATAAGTCACCTATATGTCTAACCTTTACCTGGTAAAGGTTAGGTGCAAAGTTACTTAGTGTGAGGGCACCCTGGCACTAGCCCAGGTGCCCCCACATTGTTCAGAGCCAATTCCCTGAACTTTGTGAGTGCAGGGACACCATTACACGCGTGCACTACATATAGGTCACTACCTATATGTAGCTTCACAATGGTAACTCCGAATATGGCCATGTAACATGTCTATGATCATGGAATTGCCCCCTCTATGCCATCCTGGCATAGTTGGCACAATCCCATGATCCCAGTGGTCTGTAGCACAGACCCTGGTACTGCCAAACTGCCCTTCCTGGGGTTTCACTGCAGCTGCTGCTGCTGCCAACCCCTCAGACAGGCATCTGCCCTCCTGGGGTCCAGCCAGGCCTGGCCCAGGATGGCAGAACAGAGAACTTCCTCTGAGAGAGGGTGTGACACCCTCTCCCTTTGGAAAATGGTTTGAAGGCAGGGGAGGAGTAGCCTCCCCCAGCCTCTGGAAATGCTTTCTTGGGCACAGATGTGCCCAATTCTGCATAAGCCAGTCTACACCGGTTCAGGGACCCCTTAGCCCCTGCTCTGGCGCGAAACTGGACAAAGGAAAGGGGAGTGACCACTCCCCTGACCTACAACTCCCCTGGGAGGTGTCCAGAGCTCCTCCAGTGTGCTCCAGACCTCTGCCATCTTGGAAACAGAGGTGCTGCTGGCACACTGGACTGCTCTGAGTGGCCAGTGCCACCAGGTGACGTCAGAGACTCCTGCTGATAGGCTCCTTCAGGTGTTAGTAGCCTATCCTCTCTCCTAGGTAGCCAAACCCTCTTTTCTGGCTATTTAGGGTCTCTGTCTCTGGGGAAACTGCAGATAACGAATGCATGAGCTCAGCCGAGTTCTTCTGCATCTCTCTCTTCACCTTCTGATAAGGAAACGACCGCTGACCGCGCTGGAAGCCTGCAAACCTGCAACATAGTAGCGAAGACGACTACTGCAACTCTGTAATGCTGATCCTGCCGCCTTCTCGACTGTTTTCCTGCTTGTGCATGCTGTGGGGGTAGCCTGCCTCCTCTCTGCACCAGAAGCTCCGAAGAAATCTCCCGTGGGTCGACAGAATCTTCCCCCTGCAACCGCAGGCACCAAAAAGCTGCATTACCGGTCTCTTGGGTCTCCTCTCAGCACGACGAGCGAGGTCCATCGAATCCAGCGACTCTGTCCAAGTGACCCCCACAGTCCAGTGACTCTTCAGTCCAAGTTTGGTGTAGGTAAGTCCTTGCCTCACCTCGCTGGGCTGCATTGCTGGGAACCGCGACTTTGCAGCTACTCCGGCCCCTGTGCACTTCCGGTGGAAATCCTTCATGCACAGCCAAGCCTGGGTCCACGGCACTCTAACCTGCATTGCACGACTTTCTAAGTTGGTCTCCGGCGACGTGGGACTCCTTTGTGCAACTTCGGCGATCATCGTTTCACGCATCCTCGTAGTGCCTGTTTCTGGCACTTCTCTGGGTGCTACCTGCTTCAGTGAGGACTGTTTGTCTTGCTCGACGTCCCCTCTCTCTTCAGGTCCAATTTGCGACCTCCTGGTCCCTCCTGGGCCCCAGCAGCGTCCAAAAACGCCAAACGCACGATTTGCAGCTAGCAAGGCTTGTTGGCGTCCTTCCGGCGGGAAAACACTTCTGCACGACTCTCAACGGCGAGAGGAATCCTTCCACCAAAGGAGAAGTCTCTAGCCATTTTCGTTCCTGCAGAAACCTCAGCTTCTTCTGTCCAGTCAAAGCTTCTTTGCACCCGCAGCTGGCATTTCCTGGGCATCTGCCCATCTCCGACTTGCTTGTGACTTTTGGACTTGGTCCCCTTGTTCCACAGGTACCCTAGATTGGAAATCCACAGTTGTTGCATTGCTGGTTTGTGTCTTTCCTGCATTATTCCTCTAACACAACTACTTTGTCCTTAGGGGAACTTTAGTGCACTTTGCACTCACTTTTCAGGGTCTTGGGGAGGGTTATTTTTCTAACTCTCACTATTTTCTAATAGTCCCAGCGACCCTCTACAAGGTCACATAGGTTTGGGGTCCATTCGTGGTTCGCATTCCACTTTTGGAGTATATGGTTTGTGTTGCCCCTATCCCTATGTTTCCCCATTGCATCCTATTGTAACTATACATTGTTTGCACTGTTTTCTAAGACTATATTGCATATTTTTGCTATTGTGTATATATATCTTGTGTATATTTCCAATCATCTCACTGAGGGTACACTCTAAGATACTTTGGCATATTGTCATAAAAATAAAGTACCTTTATTTTTAGTATAACTGTGTATTGTGTTTTCTTATGATACTGTGCATATGACACTAAGTGGTACTGTAGTAGCTTCACACGTCTCCTAGTTCAGCCTGAGCTGCTCTGCTAAGCTACCATTATCTATCAGCCTAAGCTGCTAGACACCCTATACACTAATAAGGGATAACTGGGCCTGGTGCAAGGTGCAAGTACCCCTTGGTACTCACTACAAGCCAGTCCAGCCTCCTACATTGGTTGTGCAGCGGTGGGATAAGTGCTTTGAGACTACTTACCACTCTTGTCATTGTACTTTTCATAAGAGAAAAATATACAAAACAAGGTCAGTGTATATACACATAGCCAAAAAGTTTTGCATTTCCTCTTTTCACTCTTTTCTAAGTGCTGAAAAGTACTTCTAACTTTCTAAAAAGTTCTAAAAAGTTTTAAAAGTTTTTTTCTCTGTCTTTCTAAAAGCTCTGACAAACTTTTTATCTTTTACTATCACTTTAACTCTCTCTAAAAAATGTCTGGCACAGGCCAAAATGTTGATCTGTCCAAACTTGCATATGATCACCTTAGCTGGAAAGGAGCAAGGAATCTCTGCATAGAGAGAGGTTTGAGTGTAGGGAAGAATCCTTCCTTAGAACTGTTAATTAACATGCTTAGAGTACAGGATAAGGCCATAAGTGCCCAATCTGTAGAAAAAGTAGCTAATGGTTCTCAATCAGATCCAGGGACTCCCCCAGGAAAAGATTCAGGAAAGAAACTTCCTAGCCTGCCCATTACTAGACAGTCTAGCATAGTTGGTAATGATGATGAGCCACACAATATAAATAGTGTTGTCTTACATCATAGCAAAAGCATTTATTCTCACCATACTGGTAGTGATGTTTCTGTTAGCCAAGCTGTTAGGGTGTCTTCTGTAATGGACAGGTCTCCTTCTGTCCATTCTCACCATACTTCTGTTTCAAGGCATGTCCCTCCCACCCACCCTGATGACAGATTGTTAGAAAGGGAGCTCAATAGATTGAGAGTGGAACAAACCAGACTGAAGCTCAAGAAGCAACAGCTGGATTTGGATAGACAGACTTTAGAAGTAGAGAAGGAGAGACAGAAACTGGGTTTAGAAACCCATGGTGGCAGCAGCAGTATTCCTCATAGTCATCCTGCAAAAGAGCATGATTCAAGGAATCTGCACAAGATAGTTCCCCCTTACAAGGAGGGGGATGACATTAACAAGTGGTTTGCTGCACTTGAGAGGGCCTGTGTTGTACAGGATGTCCCTCAAAGGCAGTGGGCTGCTATCCTATGGCTATCATTTAGTGGAAAAGGTAGGGATAGGCTCCTTACTGTGAAAGAAAGTGATGCCAATAATTTTACAGTTCTTAAGAATGCACTCCTGGATGGTTATGGCTTAACCACTGAACAATACAGGATAAAGTTCAGAGAGACCAAAAAGGAGTCTTCACAAGACTGGGTTGATTTCATTGACCATTCAGTGAAGGCCTTGGAGGGGTGGTTACATGGCAGTAAAGTTACTGATTATGACAGCCTGTATAACTTAATCCTGAGAGAGCATATTCTTAACAATTGTGTGTCTGATTTGTTGCACCAGTACTTGGTGGACTCTGACCTGACCTCTCCCCAAGAATTGGGAAAGAAGGCAGACAAATGGGTCAGAACAAGGGTGAACAGAAAAGTTCATACAGGGGGTGACAAAGATGGCAATAAGAAGAAAGATGGTGAAAAATCTCAAGATAAGCATGGGGATAAGGGTAAAACCAAAGATCCCACTTCAAATCTTAAACACTCTTCAGAGGGTGGGGATAAAACAAATTCTTCCTCTTCTTCCCAACCTGCACACATTAAAAAGCCTTGGTGCTTTGTGTGTAAAAATAGAGGCCATAGGCCAGGGGATAAGTCCTGTCCAGGTAAATCCCCTGAGCCTACCACCACTAATACATCAAGCTCTAGTGCCCCTAGCAGTAGTGGTACTAGTGGTGGGACTGCTGGCAACAGTCAAGCAAAGGGTGTAGTTGGGTTCACTTATGGGTCCATAGTGGAAACTGATGTCATCAGTCCCAAGACAGTTTCTGTCACACCTAGTGGCACTGGCCTTGCCACACTGGCTGCTTGTCCCCTTACAATGGATAAGTACAGGCAGACAGTTACAATAAATGGTGTTGAGGCCTTGGCCTACAGGGACACAGGTGCCAGTTTCACTTTGGTGACTGAAAACCTAGTGCACCCTGATCAACACATCATTGGACAACAGTATAAGATTATTGATGTCCATAACTCCACTAAGTTTCTTCCCTTAGCTATAATTCAGTTTAGTTGGGGTGGAGTTACTGGCCCTAAGCAGGTGGTGGTATCACCTAGCTTGCCTGTAGACTGTCTCTTAGGTAATGACCTAGAGGCCTCAGGTTGGGCTGATATAGAGTTTTATGCCCATGCAGCCATGCTGGGCATCCCTGAGGAATTGTTCCCTCTCATTTCTACTGAAATGAAAAACCAAAGGAGAGAAGGCCTGAAAACTCAGGATCCCTCTCCATCAACAGGTAAAAAGGGTATCACAGTATCCCCTAACCACCCTACCATTCGGGATACCATTCCTGTGGTGGGAGAAACCTCTCCTGGGGTGGCACCTGTTCCAAGGGAATCATCAGCTGGCAAAGCTGCACTCCCTGAGGTAGAAGTACCTCTCTGTGGGATAACTAACATTGGTGACAAAAAGAGCACCATTTTAGTTAACATGGAGCATCCCTCCAACCCTCCCAGAGAAACTTTAGTGCAGAAACCCTGCACTGCCTCACAACACTTAGGACAGCATCCCTGCCCTAGTGTGGAGCTCCTAGGACAGCATCCCTGCCCTGCTCCAACTCAAGAGAAACAGCATCCCTGTTCTCTCTTCCAGCCAAATGGACAAAGTTTTTGCCCAGCTATGGCTTTATTGAGACAGCATCCCTGTCTGGCATTTCCATCACTACAAATAGGTTCAGTGGACAATTCCCATTGCTCTAAACTAAAACTTACTGATAGAAACTCTGAAAATACATCTTCACATTGTTGCTTAGCTAAAAAACTTCAAACAGGGTGGTTTACATCCCCACAGGGAAGTAACCATATAGTGGATGATAAAGTGAGTAACCAGTCTATTGCAGAGCTACTCTCTACTTATCACAACTTAGACAATAAAGTCTCAACTGGCCAAGGTTAGCCTTATTGTCCTTTGTTTGGGGGGGGGGTTGTGTGAGAAGGTAGCCTCTTTCTAGCCTTGTTACCCTCACTTTTGGCCTGTTTGTGAGTGTATGTCAGGGTGTTTGTCACTGTTTTCACTGTCTCACTGGGATCCTGATAGCCAGGCCTCAGTGCTCATAGTGAAAACACTATGTTTTCAGTATGGTTGTTATGTGTCACTGGGATCCTGCTGGTCAGGACCCCAGTGCTCATAGGTTTGTGGCCTATATGTATGTGTCGCTGGGACCCTGTCACACAGGGCCCCAGTGCTCATAGGTGTGCATGTATATGTTCCCTGTGTGGTGCCTAACTGTCTCACTGAGGCTCTGCTAACCAGAACCTCAGTGGTTATGCTCTCTCATTTCTTTCCAAATTGTCACTGACAGGCTAGTGACCATTTTTACCAATTCACATTGGCTTACTGGAACACCCTTATAATTCCCTAGTATATGGTACTGAGGTACCCAGGGTATTGGGGTTCCAGGAGATCCCTATGGGCTGCAGCATTTCTTTTGCCACCCATAGGGAGCTCTGACAATTCTTACACAGGCCTGCCACTGCAGCCTGAGTGAAATAACGTCCACGTTATTTCACAGCCATTTTACACTGCACTTAAGTAACTTATAAGTCACCTATATGTCTAACCTTTACCTGGTAAAGGTTAGGTGCAAAGTTACTTAGTGTGAGGGCACCCTGGCACTAGCCCAGGTGCCCCCACATTGTTCAGAGCCAATTCCCTGAACTTTGTGAGTGCGGGGACACCATTACACGCGTGCACTACATATAGGTCACTACCTATATGTAGCTTCACAATGGTAACTCCGAATATGGCCATGTAACATGTCTATGATCATGGAATTGCCCCCTCTATGCCATCCTGGCATAGTTGGCACAATCCCATGATCCCAGTGGTCTGTAGCACAGACCCTGGTACTGCCAAACTGCCCTTCCTGGGGTTTCACTGCAGCTGCTGCTGCTGCCAACCCCTCAGACAGGCATCTGCCCTCCTGGGGTCCAGCCAGGCCTGGCCCAGGATGGCAGAACAAAGAACTTCCTCTGAGAGAGGGTGTGACACCCTCTCCCTTTGGAAAATGGTGTGAAGGCAGGGGAGGAGTAGCCTCCCCCAGCCTCTGGAAACGCTTTCTTGGGCACAGATGTGCCCAATTCTGCATAAGCCAGTCTACACCGGTTCAGGGACCCCTTAGCCCCTGCTCTGGCGCGAAACTGGACAAAGGAAAGGGGAGTGACCACTCCCCTGACCTGCACCTCCCCTGGGAGGTGTCCAGAGCTCCTCCAGTGTGCTCCAGACCTCTGCCATCTTGGAAACAGAGGTGCTGCTGGCACACTGGACTGCTCTGAGTGGCCAGTGCCACCAGGTGACGTCAGAGACTCCTGCTGATAGGCTCCTTCAGGTGTTAGTAGCCTATCCTCTCTCCTTGGTAGCCAAACCCTCTTTTCTGGCTATTTAGGGTCTCTGTCTCTGGGGAAACTGCAGATAACGAATGCATGAGCTCAGCCGAGTTCCTCTGCATCTCTCTCTTCACCTTCTGATAAGGAAACGACCGCTGACCGCGCTGGAAGCCTGCAAACCTGCAACATAGTAGCAAAGACGACTACTGCAACTCTGTAACGCTGATCCTGCCGCCTTCTCGACTGTTTTCCTGCTTGTGCATGCTGTGGGGGTAGCCTGCCTCCTCTCTGCACCAGAAGCTCCGAAGAAATCTCCCGTGGGTCGACGGAATCTTCCCCCTGCAACCGCAGGCACCAAAAAGCTGCATTACCGGTCCCTTGGGTCTCCTCTCAGCACAACGAGCGAGGTCCTTCGAATCCAGCAACTCTGTCCAAGTGACCCCCAGAGTCCAGTGACTCTTCAGTCCAAGTTTGGTGGAGGTAAGTCCTTGCCTCACCTCGCTGGGCTGCATTGCTGGGAACCGCGACTTTGCAGCTACTCCGGCCCCTGTGCCCTTCCGGCGGAAATCCTTCGTGCACAGCCAAGCCTGGGTCCACAGGACTCAAACCTGCATTGCACGACTTTCTAAGTTGGTCTCCGGCGACGTGGGACTCCTTTGTGCAACTTCGGCGAGCACCGTTTCACGCATCCTCGTAGTGCCTGTTCCTGGCACTTCTCCGGGAGCTACCTGCTTCAGTGAGTGCTCTTTGTCTTGCTCGACGTCCCCTCTCTCTTCAGGTCCAATTTGCGACCTCCTGGTCCCTCGTGGGCCCCAGCAGCGTCCAAAAACGCCAAATGCACGATTTGCAGCTAGCAAGGCTTGTTGGCGTTCTTTCGGCGGGAAAACACTTCTGCACGACTCTCCACGGCGAGAGGGATCCGTCCACCAAAGGGGAAGTCTCTAGCCTTTTTCGTTCCTGCAGAAACCTCAGCTTCTTCTGTCCAGTTCAAGCTTCTTTGCACCCGCAGCTGGCATTTCCTGGGCATCTGCCCATCTCCGACTTGCTTGTGACTTTTGGACTTGGTCCCCTTGTTCCACAGGTACCCTAGATTGGAAATCCACAGTTGTTGCATTGCTGGTTTGTGTCTTTCCTGCATTATTCCTCTATCACGACTTCTTTGTCTTTGGGGGAACTTTAGTGCACTTTGCACTCACTTTTCAGGGTCTTGGGGAGGGCTAATTTTCTAACTCTCACTATTTTCTAATAGTCCCAGCGACCCTCTACAAGGTCACATAGGCTTAGGGTCCATTTGTGGTTCGCATTCCACTTTTGGAGTATATGGTTTGTGTTGCCCCTATCCCTATGTGTCCCCATTGCATTATATTGTAACTATACATTGTTTGCACTGTTTTCTAAGACTAAACTGCATATTTTTAGTACTGTGTACATATAACTTGTGTATTTTTGCTATCCTCACTCTGAGGGTACACTCTGAGATACTTTGGCATATTGTCATAAAAATAAAGTACCTTTATTTTTAGTATAACTGTGTATTGTGTTTTCTAATGATATTGTGCAAGTGACACTTGTGGTACTGTGGTAGCTTCACAGGTCTCCTAGTTCAGCCTAAGCTGCTCTGCTAAGCTACCATTATCTATCAGCCTAAGCTGCTAGACACCCTACACACTAATAAGGGATAACTGGGCCTGGCGCAAGGTGCAAGTACCTCTTGGTACTCACTACAAGCCAGCGGTGGGATAAGTGCTTTGAGACTACTTACCACTCTTGTCATTGTACTTTTCATAAGAGAAAAATATACAAAACAAGTTCAGTGTGTGTACACATAACTAAAAGGTTTTTCATTTCCTCTTTTCACTCTTTTCTAAAGTGCTGAAAAGTACTTCTAAACTTTCAAAAAGTTCTTAAAAGTTTAAAAAGTTTTTTCTGTCTTTCCAAAAAGTTCTGAAAACTTTTTTCTCTTTTTCTATCACGTTAACTCTCTATAAAAAATGTCTGGCACGGGCCAAAATGTTGACCTGTCTAAGATTGCATATGATCACCTTAGCTGGAAAGGAGCAAAGAGTCTCTGCATAGAGAGAGGTTTGAGTGTAGGGAAGAATCCTTCCTTGGAATTATTACTTAACATGCTTAGAGAACAAGATAAGGCTAAAAGTTCCCCATCTGTTGAAAAAGTAGCTAATGGTTCCCAATCTGATCCAGGGACTCCCCCAGGAAAAGATTCAGGAAAGAAACTTCTTAGCCTGCCCATTACAAGACAGTCTAGCATAGTTGTTACTGAGGTGGAGTCACATCATACAGATGATGTGCTCTCACATTACACTGTCAGCCAAGCTGTTAGGGTGCCCTCTGTAAGGAACAGGTCTCCTTCTGTTCATTCCCATCATACCTCTGTATCTAGGAATGTCCCTCCCACCAACCCTGATGACAGATTGATAGAAAGGGAACTCAATAAGTTAAGGGTGGAACAAACCAGACTGAAGCTTAAAAAGCAACAGCTGGATTTGGATAGACAGTCTATAGAAATAGAGAAGGAAAGACAGAAGTTGGGTTTAGATACCCATGGTGGCAGCAGCAGTATTCCCCATAGTCATCCTGTAAAAGAGCATGATTCCAGGAATCTGCACAAGATAGTTCCCCCTTATAAGGAGGGGGATGACATTAACAAGTGGTTTGCTGCACTTGAGAGGGCCTGTGTTGTACAGGATGTCCCTCAAAGGCAGTGGGCTGCAATCCTATGGCTATCATTTAGTGGAAAAGGTAGGGATAGGCTCCTTACTGTGAAAGAAAGTGATGCCAATAATTTTACAGTTCTTAAGAATGCACTGCTGGATGGTTATGGCTTAACCACTGAACAATACAGGATAAAGTTCAGAGAGACCAAAAAGGAGTCTTCACAAGACTGGGTTGATTTCATTGACCATTCAGTGAAGGCCTTGGAGGGGTGGTTAAATGGCAGTAAGGTTACTGACTATGAAAGCCTGTATAACTTGATCCTGAGAGAGCATATTCTTAATAATTGTGTGTCTGATTTGTTGCACCAGTACTTGATGGACTCTGATCTGACCTCTCACCAAGAATTGGGAAAAAAGGCAGACAAATGGGTCAGAACAAGGGTGAACAGAAAAGTTCATACAGGGGGTGACAAAGATGGCAACAAAAAGAAGGATGGTAAGTCTTCTGACAAGGGTGGGGACAAATCTAAAAATGAGTCTTCATCAGGCCCACAAAAACACTCTGGTGGGGGTGGTGGGCCCAAATCCTCTTCAAATCAAAATCAAGTAAAGAAACCATGGTGCTATTTATGTAAAATAAAAGGCCATTGGACAACTGATCCCAGTTGCCCAAAGAAAAGCACCAAGCCTCCTACCACTACAACCCCTACTGCTACACCTAGTGCCCCTAGTAATAGCAGTGGTGGTGGGAGCAAACCTACTAATAGCCAATCCAAGGGAGTAGCTGGGCTCACTATTGGTAACTTAGTTGGGGTTGGCCTTGTTAGGGAGGCCACAGAGGCTGAGTTAGTCTCTGAGGGGGCTATTGATTTAGCCACCTTAGTTGCTTGTCCCCTTAATATGGATAAGTTCAAGCAGCTACCCCTAATAAATGGTGTTGAGGTTCAGGCCTACAGGGACACTGGTGCCAGTATGACTATGGTCATAGAGAAACTGGTCCACCCTGAACAACACCTACTTGGTCACCAGTACCAAGTAACCGATGCTCACAACAACACACTTAGCCACCCCATGGCTGTTGTTAATCTCAACTGGGGGGGGGGGGATTACTGGTCCAAAGAAAGTTGTGGTAGCCACAGATTTACCTGTAGACTGTCTACTAGGAAATGATTTGGAGACATCAGCTTGGTCAGATGTGGAGTTGGAGGCCCATGCAGCAATGCTGGGCATCCCAGGGCATATTTTTGCTTTAACCAGGGCTCAGGCCAAAAAGCAAAAAGGACAGGGAAGCTTGGATCCTGGAACAATGGACCAAGTGCTCCCTAAAGCTAGGGCTAGTAGAAGCAAACCACTTCCACCTATCCCTCCCTCTACAGTGGATTCAACTTCTGAGGAAGAAGAATTCCCTCCCTGTGCAGAACCTACACCAGAGGAGCTTGAAGCAGACACTGCTGAGCTTTTGGGTGAAGGGGGGCCTGCCAGGGAGGAGCTGAGTGTGGCACAGCAAACCTGTCCCACATTAGAGGGTCTAAGACAGCAAGCTGTCAAACAGGCTAATGGGGATGTCAGTGACTCTCACAGAGTTTACTGGGAGGACAACCTCTTGTACACTGAGGCAAGGGATCCTAAACCTGGATCTGCCAGGAGATTAGTGATTCCTCAGGAGTACAGAAAGTTCCTCCTAACTCTTGCCCACGACATTCCCCTAGCTGGGCACCTAGGACAAATGAAAACTTGGGACAGGCTTGTTCCCTTCTTTCATTGGCCTAGGATGTCTGAGGACACAAAAGAATTTTGTAAGTCCTGTGAAACCTGTCAAGCCAGTGGCAAGACAGGTGGCACTCCAAAGGCACCCCTTATTCCACTGCCTGTGGTTGGGGTTCCCTTTGAAAGGGTAGTGGTTGACATAGTTGGCCCCCTTGACCCTCCTACTGCTTCAGGCAATAGATTTATTCAGGAAAGACACAAACCAACAATGCAACAACGATGGATTTCCAATCTGGGGTACCTGTGGAACAAGGGGACCAAGTCCAAAAGTCACAAGCAAGTCGGAGATGGGCATATGCCCAGGAAATGCCAGCTGTGGGTGCAAAGAAGCTTCTACTGGACAGAAGAAGCTGAGGTTTCTGCAGGAACGAAAAGGGCTAGAGACTTCCCCTTTGGTGGACGGATCCCCCTCACCGTGGAAAGTCGTGCAGAAGTATTTTCCCGCCAAAAGAATGCAAACAAGCCTTGCTAGCTGCAAATCGTGCTTTTAGCGTTTTTGGACGCTGCTGTAGCCCAGGAGGGACCAGGAGGTAGCAAATTGGAACAGGAGGTAGAGGGTACGACGAGCAAAACAAGGAGCCCTCTCAGCAGCAGGTAGCACCCGGAGAAGTGCCAGAAACAGGCACTACAATGATGCGTGAAACAGTGCTCACCCGAAGTTACACAAAGGAGTCCCACGTCGCCGGAGACCAACTTAGAAAGTCGTGCAATGCAGGTTAGAGTGCCGTGGACCCAGGCTTGGCTGTGCACAAAGGATTTCTGCCGGAAGTGCACAGGGGCCGGAGTAGCTGCAAAAGTTGCGGTTCCCAGCAATGCAGTCTAGCGAGGTGAGGCAAGGACTTACCTCCACCAAACTTGGACTGAAGAGTCACTGGACTGTGGGAGTCACTTGGACAGAGTTGCTGGATTCGAGGGACCTCGCTCTTCGTGCTGAGAGGAGACCCAAGGGACCGGTAATGCAGCTTTTTGATGCCTGCGGTTGCAGGGGGAAGATTCCGTCGACCCACGGGAGATTTCTTCGGAGCTTCTAGTGCAGAGAGGAGGCAGACTACCCCCACAGCATGCACCACCAGGAAAACAGTCGAGAAGGCGGCAGGATCAGCGTTACCGAGTTGCAGTAGTCGTCTTTGCTACTTTGTTGCAGTGTTGCAGGCTTCCAGCACGGTCAGCAGTCGATTCCTTGGCAGAAGGTGAAGAGAGAGATGCAGAGGAACTCTGATGAGCTCTTGCATTCGTTATCTAAAGTTTCCCTAGAGACAGAGAACCTAAATAGCCAGAAAAGAGGGTTTGGCTACCTAGGAGAGAGGATAGGCTAGCAACACCTGAAGGAGCCTATCAGAAGGAGTCTCTGACGTCACCTGGTGGCACTGGCCACTCAGAGCAGTCCAGTGTGCCAGCAGCACCTCTGTTTCCAAGATGGCAGAGGTCTGGAGCACACTGGAGGAGCTCTGGACACCTCCCATGGGAGGTGCAGGTCAGGGGAGTCGTCACTCCCCTTTCCTTTGTCCAGTTTCGCGCCAGAGCAGGGCTAAGGGGTCCCTGAACCGGTGTAGACTGGCTTATGCAGAAAAGGGCACCATCTGTGCCCATGAAAGCATTTCCAGAGGCTGTGGGAGGCTACTCCTCCCCTGCCTTAACACCTTTTTCCAAAGGGAGAGGGTGTAACACCCTCTCTCTGAGGAAGTCCTTTGTTCTGCCTTCCTGGGCCAAGCCTGGCTGGACCCCAGGAGGGCAGAAACCTGTCTGAGGGGTTAGCAGCGGCAGCAGCTGCAGTGAAGCCCCTGAAAAGGCAGTTTGGCAGTACCCGGGTCTGTGCTACAGACCCGTGGGATCATGGGATTGTGCCAACAATGCCAGGATGGCATAGAGGGGGCAATTCCATGATCTTAGACATGTTACATGGCCATATTCGGAGTTACCATTGTGAAGCTACATATAGGAGTGACCTATGTGTAGTGCACTCGTGTAATGGTGTCCCCGCACTCACAAAGTCCGGGGAATTTGCCCTGAACGATGTGGGAGCACCTTCCCTAGTGCCAGGGTGCCCTCACACTAAGTAAGTTAGCAACCAACCTTTACTAAGTAAAGGTTAGACATATAGGTGACTTATAAGTTACTTAAGTGCAGTGAAAATGGCTGTGAAATAATGTGTGCATTATTTCACTCAGGCTGCAGTGGCAGGCCTGTGTAAGAATTGTCAGAGCTCCCTATGGGTGGCAAAAGAAATGCTGCAGCCCATTGGGATCTCCTGGAACCCCAATACCCTGGGTACCTCAGTTCCATATACTAGGGAATTATAAGGGTGTTCCAGTATGCCAATGTGAATTTGTGAAATTGGTCACTAGCCTGTTAGTGACAATTTGGAAAGAAATGAGAGAGTATAACCACTGAGGTTCTGGTTAGCAGAGCCTCAGTGAGACAGTTAGGCACCACACAGGGAACACATACATGTAGGTCACAAATTTATGAGCACTGGGGTCCTGGCTAGCAGGGTCCCAGTGACACATAACAAACATACTGAAAACATAGGGTTTTCACTATGAGCACTGGGCCCTGGCTGGCAGGATCCCAGTGAGACAGTGAAAACACCCTGACATACACTCACAAACAGGCCAAAAGTGGGGGTAACCAGGCTAGAAAGAGGCTACTTTCTCACAGCTTTATTTAAAATCAATCACTGACATGGTGGTCTGCTGACCCCAGCAGGCCACAATCCCTGTGATTGTGGCCATTCCCATATGGGTCGCATATTGTGACCTTCCTCATGAATATTAATGAGGCAGGTGTCTTGCGACCCATTTGGAAATTGCAAACAATATTAAATACTCTGTTGTACATAGCAGCTTGTGATTTACTAATAGCGAATCACAAAAATATACTGTTAAAAAAACGCAAACCTTAAGCTACATGCATCTGGCTTTTAGTTCCATGAGGAAAGCTTGATCAGAGAGACTTAGAATATGGCCTAAAGAATGAAACCATCAACATGTAGTTAGGTTTTTACATCTATGTTTTGGAATGGGAATTATGCATTCTTAATGAATATTGTTTGATGTCTGGACATGAGTTCATTCCTTGATCTAAGGATGCTGCGATGCCGGAGTCTTGTGAAGATATGACCAAGAGTCTGTTTACAATTTTTAGGAGTGCCTTTCTCACAGTCTCAGTTAGGTGTAAATTATTAGTAACTAAACAACTTGGGTATGTTCTAGAATTCGCACCTGAATGTCGCTGTCATCCTTTATTTTGGTCTCAATTATTTAAAAAAATTGGATGCCACACTGTGAGACCTGAATGTGACCTACTGATCTTGTGTTTTGTGTTTCAGGTGAACAGGTTCCTCCAGAAGATACATTTTAAGACTTCTTCTGGGCATGACATTTTTTTCGATGACAAAGGGCAAGTACCAGCAAAGTATGACATTCTAAACTGGGCTTACAAAGGCACAAATGTCTTGGAAGTTGTTAAGGTTGGATATTTAGATCTCACAGCACAACCAGGGCAACAACTTATCATCAATGAGAGCGCCATTAAATGGCATGTTAGCGGTGACCAGAAGAATCAGGTCAGTCTAATGTTCTTCAGACATTCAACTAATG
The DNA here is from genome assembly GCF_031143425.1 of Pleurodeles waltl. NCBI lineage: Eukaryota > Metazoa > Chordata > Amphibia > Caudata > Salamandridae > Pleurodeles > Pleurodeles waltl. The sequence goes on along the minus strand of NW_027149813.1, from coordinate 870,663 downwards.
GCAGTAAGGTGGGGACAATTTCAACTATTTTAACTTAAAATCAACAGTTTCATCCTGTCAGAAGCATTGCACCACTTTTAAAGTTTAAACTGAGTAACAAGCTGCGGAACACACACTGCTAAGTATATTCAGTCTAGGCACTCAGGGGCATATTTATGATCCTTGTTGTGTCTCACTTGTACCACACATTGTAATGCAAGTGCGACACAACTTAAACTAGAGATTTATGAAGCCATGCATGGCCACTCTGTGTGGCCATGAGTGGCTCCATTAATCTGAAGTAGGGCAACAGAGCTCAAATCGCGGGGTTGCCTTACTCTGCCCTAAGAAGGCGTTCTATGGTGGATGAATGAGTGCTCCTTCACAACTCCAGTTGTTAATGACATATTCCTTGATTTACCAGAAGTGGGAGATCAGGGAATGCACCAAAAAGATACAACTTCTCAGGGGAGACGTAACTTGGAGAAGTATTTATTTTTCTCCTCGTTAGTTCCTCTTTCTATGTGTGCTGCATTCATCACAACAGTGACAGATATCCCGTCCACCAAAATCGAAACTCCATTTTATCTCCTAAGATTTTGATTTCGGCAGTTGGGATATCTGTCACCATTGCGACAGAGGGACCCGGCCGCTGAGTAGGCAAGAATTGAGTTCACTCTCACGTTATGAACGTATATACAGCTTACCCTTGCAGGCCCTTTCTTGATGCAAATGTGTGAAAAAGATTCCTCACTGTGTGAAAATTAACATAGTAAAGTCAGAACCCTGTTAGCACAATCATATACCGTCCACATTGCATGCCTTTTCTTTTCTTATAAGTGTCTTGTTAAACCTAGTATAGTCAAAACAAAATCACATTCAAGAATTCGTGTTTAGCTTCCTTACAATGAGAAATTAAATTAAAATTTGATTTATAACATATGTATTGCTGCATAGAACACATTTCAAATATTAGCATGTTTTACCCCACACAGCACATTTTTAAACCATACATATCCGAAGTTTCAGCCAAACAATGAATATTAAATTGATGACTCTCAATGATGTCCAAATGTGCCAAATCTTTGTAAGGCATACTAAAATCAATTAAAAAAATCATATAAACTAAAATGAATATTTTACCATGTTGTGACTAAGCAAATGAGTAGAAACAGACATTAGTGCTTGTGGTGAAGGATGCATGGTGGGCTACCACTGAACAAATTAAGCACAGTTTCTTCTTGATTCTACTTCACTTCACAGGCTCCTCGCTCGGTCTGCAGTGAGAGCTGCCTCCCAGGGTCCCGTAAAGCCCCAAGAGAAGGGAAGCCTGTCTGCTGCTTTTACTGTGTGCCCTGTGCCGATGGGGAGTTTTCCAACAGGACCGGTATGTGAAAAACTGGCTTCCTAAAGCCTCACATTAGATAGATGTTAAATACTGGGAAACTTGTTCTGGATGTCAGAGGATGAATAGTGCCTGCAACATAAAACTACCAATAAGATGAAATAAAACAAAAAAATGGTTAATATTGTATGTTCAATGTAACATCTGCACCCTGCATTTTTTCTTTGTAAACACGCAGTTATTTTACACATAATCAAATATCACTTTTAGAAATACTATCATAATATAAGTAATATCACTTATAATATAATTAATATCACATATAGTAATATAAGTATTATCACTTATAGCAATAGTATCATAATATAAGTAATATCACATATAGTAATAGTGTCATACTATCAGAAACATCACATATAGTATTAGTATCACAATATAAGTAATATCACGTATAGTAACGGTATCATTATATAAGTAATATCATGTAAAGTAATAATATCATAATATAAGTAACATCTGCTCCCTGCATTTATTCTTTGTAAACATACAGTTATTTTACACACAATCAAATATCTCTTATAGTAATAGTGTAATAATATAAGAAATATCAGTTATTAAAAGTACGATGATATCAGTGATAACAAATATAGTAATAGTATCATCATATAAGTGATATCACTTATAGTAATTGCATCATAATGTAAGTATTATCACCTATAGTTATGGTATCATAATTTAAGTAATATCACTTATAGTAATAGCATCATAATATAAGTAATATCACTTAAAGTAATGGTATCATAATATAGGTAATATCACATATAGTAATAGTGTCATAATATAAGTAATATCACTTATAGTAACAGTATCATAATATAATTAATATCACATATAGTAATTGTATCATAAAATAAGTAATATCGCTTATAGTAATGGTATCATGATTTAAGTATCACATATAGTAATAGTGTCATAATATAAGTAATATCACTTGTAGTAACAGTATCATAATATAATTAATATCACATTTAGTAATTGTATCATAAAATGAGTAATATCACTTATACAAACGGTATCAGAATATAAGTAATATCACTTATTGTAATGGTATCATAATATAAGTAATATCACTTATAGTAATGGTATCATAATATAAGTAATATCACTTATAGTAATAGTATCATAATATAGGTAGTATCACTTATAGTAATGGTATCATAATATAAGTAATAACACCTATAGTAACGGTACCATAATATAAGTAATATCACTTATAGTAACGGTATCATACTATAAGTAACATCACTTATAATACCGGTATCATAATATGAGTAATATCCAATAGTAATGGTGGAAATAATATAAGTAATATAACTTATAGTAACAGTATCATAATATAAGTAATCTTATAGAGTGATAGAAAAAAAACAATACAACATGAAGCATGTGTGAGAAAGTAGCCTCTTTCTTGCATGGTTACCCCAATTCTTGGCCTGTTTTTGACTGTGTCTACTGGGATCCTGCTAATCAGGACCCCAGTAGTTATGCTCTCTCCATTTAAATTTGGTTGTTGGATACTGCTAACACAGTATTCCTCTCATAACTGGCATACTGGTGCTCCCTTATAAATCCACAGTATATGCTACCTAGGTACCAAGGGCATTAGGGTTCCAGGGGATCCCTATGGGTGCAGAATTTCTTTTGCCACCCATCGGGAGCCCATACAAAGGCTTCTACAGGACTGCCATTGCAGCTTGTATGAAATGGTGCATGCACCCTTTCACTGCCATTTACACTGCACCAGGTCACTTATAAGTCACCTATGTGTCAGGCCTTCCGACCTTGAAGGCTGGGTGCAGAGTACCTGTGTGTGAGGGCACCCCTGCACTAGCAGAGGTGCCCCCCATGTTGTCCAGGACCATTTTCCCAGACTTCGTGAGTGTGGGAACGCCATTTTACGTGTGCAATGGACATAGGTCTCTACCTACGTACAGCTTCACAATGGTAACTCTGAATATGGCCATGGTTGGTGTCAAACATGTTGGAATCATACCCCAAGGCTTTTGTAAGACTTGTTTTTATGATTCCATGCACTCTGGGGGCTCCTTAGATGACCCCAGTACTGCCCTTATAGCCTTCTGAGGTTTTCCAGGCAGCCCCAGTTGCTGCCACCTCACAGATAGATTTCTGCCCTCCTGTTGCTCAAGCAGCTTGAGCCCAGGAAGCCAGAACAAAAGCATTTCCTTTGGGAGAGGTGTGTTACACCCTCTATTTTTGTAAATAGGTGTTACAGGCATGGGAGGGGTGGATTCCCATAGCCTGTGGAAAAGCTTTGTAGGGTCCAGATGGTGCCCTCCTTGCATAATCCAGTCTACACCGGTTCAGGGACCCCTAGTCTCTCATCTGGCATGAAACTGGACAAAGGAAAGGGGAGTGACCATTCCCGTGTCCATCATCACCCTAGGGGTGGGACTCAGAGCTCCTCCAGAGTGTCTCTGGATTTTGCCATCTTTATTCCAAGTTGACAGGTCACTCTGGAAGCATCTGAATGGCCAGTGCCAGCAGGTGAAGTCACAGCCCTCCCCTGATAGGTGCTTACCTGTGGAGCTGATCAATCCCCTTTTCATGGCTATTTCGGGTCTCTCTTTTGGGTTGTACTTCAGATTTGGATTGCAAGACTCCAGCAGGAATCCTCTGCATCCTTTACTTCACCTTCCTACCGACAGAACTGCATCTGGACCCTCGAGGAACTCTATAATCTGCAACAATGAAACAAAGATGACTTCTGCAACATTGTAAGTTGCCAGCAACTGTTTCCAGGTTGTGAATCCTCAGAGAACTGCTTGTCTTCAGCCTGCACCAGAAGAACGAAGGAATCTCCCTTGAAGTAAAGGAGTCACTTCCCTGCTTCAGCAGGCATCCCTCTGCAGTGAATACTGGTATCTTGGGTCTCCTCTCCTGAAGAAGTGCTTGGATCCAGCAACACGGGTGGTGAACTGAAGTGGTCCTGACGGTTCAGACATTCAACTGTCCAACTTTGGTGGAGGTAAGGGCTTGCCTCCACACACAAGACGGTACCCTCATGCTCTGTGTGTTTTGCAGTTTCCAAGGTTTGTTGGCATCCTTCCATGAAGTTCTTCATGCACCATTCAGCTCTGGCCCCCGCATTCTATCCTGCGACACACAGCTTCCTGCATGGTTCTCCGGTGGCGTGGGATCCTTTTGTGCAGTGCTGCATGGGCCTCCTTTTGCACCTTTTTTGTCCCCGTGCTGTGGGACTCCTGTGTGCACTGCCTGGTCTTCTGAGGGCTCGCTGACTTGCTGAGAGCCCTCTCTGTCTCCCATTCCTGGGTAGAGGCCACCAGGTCCCTCCTGGTCCCCGGCAGTGCCATTTTCCACTAATCGCTAGCTTTGCGTGTACCAAGGTTTGTTGGTGGAATCCAGCAATGCAAACCAGACTGCAATCATCCGTCTGGTGTGGGAAATCATCTGCACCAACCAGGAACCCGCATCCATCTTCTTGAGTGCAGTACTGACTGTTGTTCTTCACCAGTGGTTCTTCTTTTGCACCTTCATCCGGGTTAGCAGGGGCTCCTGTTCTCCTTGGACTCTTCAGTGCTTCTTGGACTTGGTCCCCTTCTTCCACAGGTCTTCAGGTCTAGGAATCCATCATTGGAGTCTTGCAGTCTCTTCTGGCTCTTGCATAACATTCTTTCTCGTGTTCTTGTGTGTTCTAGGAAAGCTACTGTGGTTTACTCCTGCTTTCCTGGACTCTGGGGTGGTTAGATTACTTACCTTTTGTGTTTTCTAATACTCACAGCGCCCCTCTACGCACTTCACTTGCCTAGGTGGGAAACCGACTTTCGCATTTCAGTATTTTAATATATGGTTTGTGTTCCCCGTAGGCCCATTTCTAATTATTGTGAGTTTCACTATTTGCACTGTTTTATAACTGTTTTTACAGCTTGTAGGAGGCTGGACTGGCTTGTAGTGAGTACCAAGGGGTACTTGCACCTTGCACCAGGCCGAGTTATCCCTTATTAGTGTATAGGGTGTCTAGCAGCTTAGGCTGATAGATAATGGTAGCTTAGCAGAGCAGCTTAGGCTGAACTAGGAGACGTGTGAAGCTACTACAGTACCACTTAGTGTCATATGCACAATATCATAAGAAAACACAATACACAGTTATACTAAAAATAAAGGTACTTTATTTTTTATGACAATATGCCAAAGTATCTTAGAGTGTACCCTCAGTGAGAGGATAGGAAATATACACAAGATATATATACACAATAGCAAAAATATGCAGTATAGTCTTAGAAAACAGTGCAAACAATGTATAGTTACAATAGGATGCAATGGGGAAACATAGGGATAGGGGCAACACAAACCATATACTCCAAAAGTGGAATGCGAACCACGAATGGACCCCAAACCTATGTGACCTTGTAGAGGGTCGCTGGGACTATTAGAAAATAGTGAGAGTTAGAAAAATAACCCTCCCCAAGACCCTGAAAAGTGAGTGCAAAGTGCACTAAAGTTCCCCTAAGGACAAAGAAGTTGTGTTAGAGGAATAATGCAGGAAAGACACAAACCAGCAATGCAACAACTGTGGATTTCCAATCTAGGGTACCTGTGGAACAAGGGGACCAAGTCCAAAAGTCACAAGCAAGTCGGAGATGGGCAGATGCCCAGGAAATGCCAGCTGTGGGTGCAAAGAAGCTTCTAATGGACAGAAGAAGCTGAGGTTTCTGCAGGAACGAAAAGGGCTAGAGACTTTCCCTTTGGTGGACAGATCCCTCTCGCTGTGGAGAGTCGTGCAGAAGTGTTTTCCCGCCGAAAGGACGCCAACAAGCCTTGCTAGGTGCAAATCGTGCGTTTGGCGTTTTTGGACGCTGCTGGGGCCCAGGAGGGACCAGGAGGTCGCAAATTGGACCTGAAGAGAGAGGGGATGTCGAGCAAGAAAAAGAGCCCTCACTAAAGCAGGTAGCACCCGGAGAAGTGCCAGAAACAGGCACTAAGAGGATGCGTGAAACGGTGCTCGCCGGAGTTGCACAAAGGAGTCCCACGTCGCCGGAGACCAACTTAGAAAGTCGTGCAATGCAGGTTAGAGTGCCGTGGAGCCAGGCTTGGCTGTGCACAAAGGATTTCCGCCGGAAGTGCACAGGGGCCGGAGTAGCTGCAAAGTCGCGGTTCCCAGCAATGCAGCCCAGCGAGGTGAGGCAAGGACTTACCTCCACCAAACTTGGGCTGAAGAGTCACTGGACTGTGGGGGTCACATGGACAGAGTCGCTGGATTCGAGGGACCTCGCTCGTCGTGCTGAGAGGAGACCCAAGGGACCGGTAATGCAGCTTTTTGGTGCCTGCGGTTGCAGGGGGAAGATTCCGTCGACCCACGGGAGATTTCTTCGGAGCTTCTGGTGCAGAGAGGAGGCAGGCTACCCCCACAGCATGCACAAGCAGGAAAACAGTCGAGAAGGCGGCAGGATCAGCGTTACAGAGTTGCAGTAGTCGTCTTTGCTACTATGTTGCAGGTTTGCAGGCTTCCAGCACGGTCAGCAGTCGATTCCTTGGCAGAAGGTGAAGAGAGAGATGCAGAGGAACTCGGCTGAGCTCTTGCATTCGTTATCTAAAGTTTCCCCAGAGACAGAGACCCTAAATAGCCAGAAAAGAGGGTTTGGCTACTTAGGAGAGAGGATAGGCTACTAACACCTGAAGGAGCCTATCAGCATGAGTCTCTGACGTCACCTGGTGGCACTGGCCACTCAGAGCAGTCCAGTGTGCCAGCAGCACCTCTGTTTCCAAGATGGCAGAGGTCTGGAGCACACTGGAGGAGCTCTGGACACCTCCCAGGGGAGGTGCAGGTCAGGGGAGTGGTCACTCCCCTTTCCTTTGTCCAGTTTCGCGCCAGAGCAGGGGCTAAGGGGTCCCCGAACCGGTGTACACTGGCTTATGCAGAATTGGGCACATCTGTGCCCAAGAAAGCATTTCCAGAGGCTGGGGGAGGCTACTCCTCCCCTGCCTTCACACCATTTTCCAAAGGGAGAGGGTGTCACACCCTCTCTCAGAGGAAGTTCTTTGTTCTGCCATCCTGGGCCAGGCCTGGCTGGACCCCAGGAGGGCAGATGCCTGTCTGAGGGGTTGGCAGCAGCAGCAGCTGCAGTGAAACCCCAGGAAGGGCAGTTTGGCGGTACCAGGGTGTGTGCTACAGACCACTGGGATCATGGGATTGTGCCAACTATGCCAGGATGGCATAGAGGGGGCAATTCCATGATCATAGACATGTTACATGGCCATATTCGGAGTTACCATTGTGAAGCTACATATAGGTAGTGACCTATATGTAGTGCACGCGTGTAATGGTGTCCCCGCACTCACAAAGTTCAGGGAATTGGCTCTGAACAATGTGGGGGCACCTTGGCTAGTGCCAGGGTGCCCTCACACTAGGTAACTTTGCACCTAACCTTTACCAGGTAAAGGTTAGACATATAGGTGACTTATAAGTTACTTAAGTGCAGTGTAAAATGGCTGTGAAATAACGTGGACGTTATTTCACTCAGGCTGCAGTGGCAGGCCTGTGTAAGAATTGTCAGAGCTCCCTATGGGTGGCAAAAGAAATGCTGCAGCCCATAGGGATCTCCTGGAACCCCAATACCCTGGGTACCTCAGTACCATATACTAGGGAATTATAAGGGTGTTCCAGTAAGCCAATGTAAATTGGTAAAAATGGTCACTAGCCTGTCAGTGACAATTTGGAAAGAAATGAGAGAGCATAACCACTGAGGTTCTGGTTAGCAGAGCCTCAGTGAGACAGTTAGTCACTACACAGGTAACACATTCAGGCACACTTATGAGCACTGGGGCCCTGGGTTACCAGGGTCCCAGTGACACATACAACTAAAACAACATATATACAGTGAAAAATGGGGGTAACATGCCAGGCAAGATGGTACTTTCCTACACAGCTATTTCTGCATACTAAGGTATATACTGTGTATATTACTTACCTCCTAAGGGAGTATAGTCTATAAGGTATTTTTGGCATTCGTGTCACCAAAATAAAGTACCTTTGTTTTTGTAACACTGAGTATTTTCTTTCATGTGTGTGAGTACTGTGTGACTACAGTGGTATTGCATGAGCTTTGCATGTCTGCTAGATAAGCTTTGGCTCCTCAGCTGCAGTTACCTCTAGAAAGCATGGCTTCTAGACGCTGCCTAGAGTACACTAATAAGGGATAGCTGGACCTGGTATAAGGTGTAAGTACCATAGGTGCCCACTACAAACCAGGCCAGCCTTCTACATTGGTCCTCCTCTTGGGTCCTCACTGTTTATTATTGCTTTTACCAATGCTTATTACATAATACATAATAGCTATTGTTTTAAACGGGTGTTGTGTCCATTTTGTAGTGTTTTCACTGTGTTACGGTGTGAGTTGGTACAAATACTTTACACATTGCCTTTGAGATAAGCCTGACTGCTTGTGCCAAGCTACCAAGAGGGTGAGCAGGGGTTGTCTTAGAAGTGTAACTCCCTTACCCTGACTAGAGTGAGTGTCCCTGCATGGGCAGAGTGCAAAGTGACTGGCAACCAGAGACCCCATTTCTAGCAGCGCAAATATATATTTACACCAACCCTGCACAGTGCACAGGGGCCCATTGTAACCAGTGAAACAATAACTGACGCTGTGAAATCTCTTAGAATCCCCAAAGCCATTTTTCCAGGGATTATGTAACGCAAGAGTTGGAAAGTGGAGCAAGGCATCCATTGAGCCACTATGTTACTGTGGCACATGGATTGTGGCCTTGTTCAGTCACATCAGCCTCACAGTAATGAGTAACTCAAATACATTTTTACACATTTTTGGGGGACAGGACGTTGTCCATTAGCAGAAGCTTAGAATTACTGTAGGAGGCTGGCCTGGCTTGTAGTGGGTACCAAGGGGTACTTACACTCTGTACCAGGTCCAGTTATCCCTTATTAGTGTAGAAGAGGTGTTTCTAGCAGCTTAGGCTGATAGAAGGTAGCTATAGCAGAGCAGCTTAGGCTGAACTAGGAGACATGCAAAGCTCCTACTATACCACTGGTGTCATATGCACAATATCATAAGAAAACACAATACACAGATATACTAAAAATAAAGGTACTTTATTTTTATGACAATATGCCAAAAGTATCTCAGTGAGTACCCCCAGTATGAGGATAGCAAATATACACAAGATATATATACACAATACCAAAATATGCAGTAATAGCAAAAGGAAGTAATGCAAGCAATGTAAAGTTACGGTAGATTGCAATAGGAGCACATAGGTATAGGGGCAACACAAACCATATACTCCAAAAGTGGAATGCGAACCACGAATGGACCCCAAACCTATGTGAGCTTGTAGAGGGTCGCTGGGGCTGTAAGAAAACAGTGAGGGTTAGAAAAATAGCCCACCCCAAGACCCTGAAAAGTAGGTGTAAAGTGCACCTTTATTCCCCAGAGAGCACAGAAGTCGTGATAGGGGAATTTTGGAAGGAAGACCAACACCAGCAATTCAACCAAAGTGGATTTCTGGACGAGAGTACCTGTGGAAAAAGGGGACCAAGTCCAAGAGTCACGACAAAGTCGAGAGTGGGCAGATGCCCACGAAATGCCAGCTGAGGGTGCAAAGGAGCTGCCACCGGATGGTTGAAGCTGTGGGTTCTGCAAGAACGAAGAGGGCTAGAAACTTCCCCTTTGGAAGATGGATGTCCCACATCCTGTAGAAGCTTCCAGAGATGTTTCCACGCAGAAAGACTGCAAACAAACCTTGCTAGCTGCAAGGGTCACGGTTAGGGTTTTTGGATGCTGCTGTGGCCCAGGAGAGACCAGGATGTCGCCACTTGAAGGAGGAGACAGAGGGGGCGCCCAGCAAGTCAGGGAGCCCTCACAGAAGCAGGCAACACCCGCAGAAGTGCCGGAACAGGCACTATGAAGAGGAGTGAACCGGAGCTCACCCGAAGTCACAAAAGGAGATCCCACGACACCGGAGGACAACTCAGGAGGTTGTGCACTGCAGGTTAGAGTGTCGGGACCCAGGCTTGGCTGTGCACAAAGGAAATCCTGGAAGAGTGCACAGAAGCCAGAGCAGCTGCAAATCATGCGGTACCCAGCAATGCAGTTTAGCGTGGGGAGGCAAGGACTTACCTCCACCAAACTTGGACTGAAGAGCCACTGGACTGTGGGAGTCACTTGGACAGAGTTTCTGAGTTCCAGGGACCACGCTCGTCATGCTGAGAGGGGACCCAGAGGCCCGGTGATGCAGTTCTTTTGGTGCCTGCTGTTGCAGGGGGAGGATTCCGTCGTCCCACGGGAGATTTCTTCAGAGCTCCTAGTGCAGAGAGGAGGCAGACTACTCCCACAGCATGCACCACCAGGAAAACAGTTGAGAAGGCGGCAGGATTAGCGATAAAAGGTTGCAGTAGTCATCTTTGCTAATTTGTTGCGGTTTTGCAGGCGTCCTGAGCAGTCAGCGGTCGAACCTTTGGCAGAAGGTGAAGAGGGAGATGCAGAGGAACTCTGATGAGCTCTTGCATTCGTTACCTAAAGAATTCCCCAAAGCAGAGACCCTAAATAGCCAGAAAAGGAGGTTTGGCTACTTAGGAAGGAGGATAGGCTAGCAATACAGGTAATAGCCTATCAGAAGGAGCCTCTGACATCACTTGCTGGCACTGCTCACTCAGAGCATTCCAGTGTGCCACAAACACCTCTGTTTCCAAGATGGCAGAGGTCTGGGACACACTGGAGGAGCTCTGGGCACCTCCCAGGGGAGGTGCAGGTCAGGGGAGTGGTCACTCCCCTTTCCTTGTCCAGTTTCGCGCCAGAGCAGGGCTGGGGGATCCCTGAACCGGTGTACACTGGCTTATGCAGAGATGGGCACCATCTGTGCCCATCAAAGCATTTCAAGAGGCTGGGGGAGGCTACTCCTCCCCAGCCTTCACACCTATTTCCAAAGGGAGAGGGTGTCACACCCTCTCTCAGAGGAAGTCCTTTGTTCTGCCTTCCTGGGCCAGGGCTGCCTGGACCCCAGGAGGGCAGAAACCTGTCTGAGGGGTTGGCAGCAGCTGCAGTGGAGACCCTGGAAAGGCAGTTTGGCAGTACCCGGGTTCTGTGCTAGAGACCCGGGGGATCATGGAATTGACCCCCAATGCCAGAATGGCATTGGGGGGAAAATTTCATGACCTTAGACCTGTTGCATGGCCATGTTTGGAATTACCATTGTGACGCTGTACATAGGTAGTGACCTATGTACAGTGCACGCGTGTAATGGTGTCCCCGCACTCACAAAGTCCGGGGAATTTGTCCTGAACAATGTAGGGGCACCTTGGCTAGTGCCAGGGTGCCCACTGTAGGAAAGTACCATCTTGCCTGGCATGTTACCCCCATTTTTCACTGTATATATGTTGTTTTAGTTGTATGTGTCACTGGGACCCTGCCAGCCAGGGCCCCAGTGCTCATAAGTGTGCCTGAATGTGTTACCTGTGTAGTGACTAACTGTCTCACTGAGGCTCTGCTATCCATAACCTCAGTGGTTATGCTCTCTCATTTCTTTCAAATTGTCACTAACAGGCTAGTGACCAATTTTACCAATTTACATTAGCTTACTGGAACACCCTTATAATTCCCTAGTATATGGTACTGAGGTACCCAGGGTATTGGGGTTCCAGGAGATCCCTATGGGCTGCAGCATTTCTTTTGCCACCCATAGGGAGCTCTGACAATTCTTACACAGGCCTGCCACTGCAGCCTGAGTGAAATAACGTCCACGTTATTTCACAGCCATTTACCACTGCACTTAAGTAACTTATAAGTCACCTATATGTCTAACCTTTACCTGGTAAAGGTTAGGTGCAAAGTTACTTAGTGTGAGGGAACCCTGGCACTTGCCAAGGTGCCCCCACATTGTTCAGGGCAAATTCCCCGGACTTTGTGAGTGCTGGACACCATTACACGCGTGCACTACACATAGGTCACTACCTATGTGTAGCTTCACAATGGTAACTCCGAATATGGCCATGTAACATGTCTATGATCATGGAATTGCCCCCTCTATGCCATCCTGGCATAGCTGGCACAATCCCATGATCCCAGTGGTCTGTAGCACAGACCCTGGTACTGCCAAACTGCCCTTTCAAGGGTTTCACTGCAGCTGCTGCTGCTGCCAACCCCTCAGACAGGTTTCTGCCCTCCTGGGGTCCAGCCAGGCTTGTCCCAGGATGGCAGAACAAAGGACTTCCTCTGAGAGAGGGTGTTACACCCCCTCCGTTTGGAAAATGGTGTGAAGGCAGGGGAGGAGTAGCCTCCCCCAGCATCTGGAAATGCTTTCATGGGCACAGATGGTGCCCATTTCTGCATAAGCCAGTCTACACCAGTTCAGGGACCCCTTAGCCCTGCTCTTGCGTGAAACTGGACAAAGGAAAGAGGAGTTACCACTCCCCTGACCTGCACCTCCCCTGGGAGGTGCCCAGAGCTCCTCCAGTGTGCTCGAGACCTCTGCCATCTTGGAAACAGAGGTGCTGCTGGCACACTGGACTGCTCTGAGTGGCCAGGGCCAGCAGGTGACGTCAGAGACTCCTTCTGATAGGCTCCTTCAGGTGTTGCTAGCCTAGCCTCTCTCCTAAGTAGCCAAACCCTCTTTTCTTGCTATTTAGGGTCTCTGCTTCGGGGAATTCCTTAGATAACGAATGCAAGAGCTCATCAGAGTTCCTCTGCATCTCTCTCTTCACCTTCTGCCAAGGAATCGACTGCTGACCGCGCTGGAAGCCTGCAAAACTGAAACAAAGTAGCAAAGACGACTACTGTAACTCTGTAACGCTGATCCTGCCGCCTTCTCGACTGTTTTCCTGGTGGTGCATGCTGTGGGGGTAGTCTGCCTCCTCTCTGCACTAGAAGCTCCAAAGAAATCTCCCGTGGGCCGACGGAATCGTCCCCCTGCAACCGCAGGCACCAAAGAACTGCATTACCGGTACCCTGGGTCTCCTCTCAGCACGACGAGCGAGGTCCCATGAATCCAGCAACTCTGTCCAAGTGACTCCAACAGTCCAGTGACTCTTCAGCCCAAGTTTGGTGGAGGTAAGTCCTTGCCTCCCCACGCCAGACTGTATTGCTGGGAACCACGACTTTTGAAGCTACTCCAGCCTCTGTGCACTTCCGGCGGAAATCCTTTGTGCACAGCCAAGCCTGGGTCCACAGCACTCTAACCTGCATTGCATGACTTTCTAAGTTGTCCTCCGGCGACGTGGGACTCCTTTGTGCAACTTCGGGTGAGCACTGTGTCACACAACTTCGTAGTGCCTGTTCCGGCACTTCTGCGGGTGCTGCCTGCTCTGAGAGGGCTCCTTGTCTTGCTCGACGCCCCCTCTGTCCCCAGACGCAATTGGCGACATCCTGGTCCCTCCTGGGCTACAGCAGCATCCAAAAACCCTAACCGCACAATTTGCAGCTAGCAAGGCTTGTTGGCAGTCTTTCGGCGGGAAACCACTTTTGCCTGACTCTCCACGGCGTGGAGGATCCATCCTCCAAAGGGGAAGTTTCTAGCCCTTGTCGTTCCTGCAGAATCCTCAGCTTCTACTATCCAGTAGCAGCTTCTTTGCACCCACAGCTGGCATTTCCTGGGCATCTGCCCATCTCCGACTTGCTTGTGACTTTTGGACTTGGTCCCCTTGTTCCACAGGTACCCTCGACTGGAAATCCATCGTTGTTGCATTGCTGGTTTGTGTCTTTCCTGCAGAATTCCCCTATCACGACTTCTATGTCCTTTGGGGAACTTTAGTGCAATTTGCACTCACTTTTCAGGGTCTTGGGGTGGGCTATTTTTCTAACCCTTACTATTTTCTAATAGTCCCAGCGACCCTCTACAAGGTCACATAGGTTTGGGGTCCATTCGTGGTTCGCATTCCACTTTTGGAGTATATGGTTTGTGTTGCCCCTATCCCTATGTGTCCCCATTGCATCCTATTGTAAATATACATTGTTTGCACTGTTTTCTAATACTATTACTGCATTTTTTGGTATTGTGTACATATATCTTGTGTATATTTGCTATCCTCATACTGAGGGTACACTCTGAGATACTTTGGCATATTGTCATAAAAATAAAGTACCATTATTTTTAGTATATCTGTGTATTGTGTTTTCTTATGATATTGTGCAAGTGACACGTGTGGTACTGTAGGAGCTTCACTCGTCTCCTAGTTCAGCCTAAGCTGCTCTGCTAAGCTACCATTATCTATCAGCCTATGCTGCTAGACACCCTATACACTAATAAGGGATAACTGGGCCTGGTGCAAGGTGCAAGTACCCCTTGGTACTCACTACAAGCCAGTCCAGCCTCCTACATTGGTTGTGCAGCGGTGGGATAAGGGCTTTGAGACTACTTAACACTCTTGTCATTGTACCTTTCATAAGAGAAAAATATACAAAACAAGTTCAGTGTATGTACACCTAACCAAAAAGTTTTGCATTTCCTCTTTTCACTCTTTTCTAAGTGCTGAAAAGTACCTCTAAACTTTCTAAAAGTTCTTAAAAGTTTAAAAAGTTTTTTTTCTGTCTTTCTAAAAGTTCTGAACACTTTTTTCTCTTTTTCTGTCACTTAAACTCTCTCTAAAAATGTCTGGCACAGGCCAAAATGTTGATCTGTCCAAACTTGCAAATGATCACCTTAGCTGGAAAGGAGCAAGGAGTCTCTGCATAGAGAGAGGTTTGAGTGTAGGGAAGAATTCTTCTTTGGAATTATTGCTTAACATGCTTAGAGAACAAGATAAGGCCAGAAGGGCCCCATCTGTTGAAAAAGTAGCTAATGGTTCCCAATCTGATCCAGGGACTCCCCTAGGAAACGATTCAGGAAAGAAACTTCCTAGCCTGCCCATTACTAGACAGTCTAGCATAGTTGGTACTGATGTAGAGTCACACCATACAGATAGTGTTGTCTCACATCATAACAAGAGCATTCCTTCTCACCACAGTAGAAGTGAGGTTTCTGTTAACCAAGCTGTTATGGTGCCTTCTGTAAGGGATAGGTCTCCTTCTGTCCATTCTCACCATACTTCTGTTTCAAGGCATGTCCCTCCCACCCACCCTGATGACAGATTGTTACAAAGGGAGCTCAATAGATTGAGAGTGGAACAAACCAGACTGAAGCTCAAGCAGCAACAGCTGGATTTGGATAGACAGACCTTAGAAGTAGAGAAGGAAAGACAGAAATTGGGTTTAGAAACCCATGGTGGCAGCAGCAGTATTCCCCATAGTCATCCTGCAAAAGAGCATGATTCCAGGAATCTGCACAAGATAGTTCCCCCTTATAAGGAGGGGGATGACATTAATAATTGGTTTGCTGCACTTGAGAGGGCCTGTGCTGTACAGGATGTCCCTCAAAGGCAGTGGGCTGCTATCCTATGGCTATCCTTTAGTGGAAAAGGTAGGGAAAGGCTCCTTACTGTGAAAGAAAATGAAGCCAATGATTACAAAGTTCTTAAGAATGCACTCCTGGATGGTTATGGCTTAACCACTGAACAATACAGGATAAAGTTCAGAGAGACCAAAAAGGAGTCTTCACAAGACTGGGTTGATTTCATTGACCATTCAGTGAAGGCCTTGGAGGGGTGGTTACATGGCAGTAAAGTTACTGATTATGACAGCCTGTATAACTTGATCCTGAGAGAGCATATTCTTAATAATTGTGTGTCTGATTTGTTGCACCAGTACTTGGTGGACTCTGATCTGACCTCTCCCCAAGAATTGGGAAAGAAGGCAGACAAATGGGTCAGAACAAGGGTGAACAGAAAAGTTCATACAGGGTTGTGACAAAGATGGCAACAAGAAGAAGGATGGTAAGTCTTCTGACAAGGGTGGGGACAAATCTAAAAATGAGTCTTCATCAGGCCCACAAAAACACTCTGGTGGGCCCAAATCCTATTCCAATCAAAACAAAGAAAATAAACCAAGGTGCTATTTATGTAAAATAAAAGGCCATTGGACAACAGATCCTAGTTGTCCAAAGAAAAGCACCAAGCCTCCTACCACTACAACCCCTACTGCTACACCTAATGTCCCTACTAATAGCAGTGGTGGTGGGAGCAAACCTACTAATAGCCAATCTAAGGGAGTAGCTGGGCTCACCTTTGGTAACTTAGTTGTAGTTGGTCTGATTAGGGAGACCACAGAGGCTGTGTTAGTCTCTGAGGGGGCTATTGATTTAGCCACCTTGGTTGCTTGTCCCCTTAACATGGATAAGTACATTCAACTACCCCTAATAAATGGTGTTGAGGTTCAGGCCTACAGGGACACAGGTGCCAGAGTCACTATGGTGATAGAAGAAATGGTCCACCCTGAACAACACCTACTTGGTCACCAGTACCAAGTAACTGATGCTCACAACAACACCCTTAGCCACCCCATGGCTGTTGTAAATCTCAACTGGGGGGGGGGGGGTTACTGGCCCAAAGAAAGTTGTGGTTGCCTCAGATTTACCTGTAGACTGTCTATTAGGGAATGATTTAGAGGCATCAGCTTGGGCAGAAGTGGAGTTGGAAGCTCATGCAGCAATGCTGGGCATTCCAGGGCATATTTTTGCTTTAACCAGGGCTCAGGCCAAAAAGCAAAAAGGACATGGAAACTTGGATCCTGGAACAATGGACCAAGTGCTCCCTAAAGCTAGGGCTAGTAGAAGTAAAGCACTACCTACTATCCCTCCCTCTACAGTGGATTCTACTTCTGAGGAAGAAGAATTCCCTCCCTGTGCAGAACCTACACCAGAGGAGCTGGAAGCAGACACTGCTGAGCTTTTGGGTGAAGGGGGCCTGCCATGGAGGAGCTGAGTGTGGCACAGCAAACCTGTCCCACACTAGAGGGTCTAAGACAGCAAGCTGTCAAACAAGCAAATGGGGATGTCAGTGACTCTCACAGAGTTTACTGGGAGGACAACCTCTTGTACACTGAAGCAAGGGATCCAAAACCTGGAGCTGCCAGGAGATTGGTGATTCCTCAGGGGTACAGAAAGTTCCTCCTAACTCTTGCCCACGACATTCCCCTTGCTGGGCATTTGGGGCAAATGAAAACTTGGGATAGGCTTGTTCCCTTGTTTCATTGGCCTAGAATGTCTGAGGATACAAAATATTTTTGTAAGTCCTGTGAAACCTGTCAAGCCAGTGGCAAGACAGGTGGCACCCCAAAGGCACCCCTTATTCCACTGCCTGTGGTTGGGGTTCCCTTTGAAAGGGT
This sequence comes from Pleurodeles waltl, assembly GCF_031143425.1. NCBI lineage: Eukaryota > Metazoa > Chordata > Amphibia > Caudata > Salamandridae > Pleurodeles > Pleurodeles waltl. The sequence continues at coordinate 853,095 of NW_027149813.1, read as the reverse complement.
AGGGGTTGACATAGTTGGCCCCCTTGACCCTCCTACTGCTTCAGGCAATAGGTTTATCTTGGTGGTAGTGGACCATGCCACCAGATATCCTGAAGCAATTCCTCTAAGAACCACTACAGCTCCTGCAGTGGCAAAGGCCCTCCTGGGAATATTTTCCAGGGTGGGCTTCCCAAAAGAGGTAGTTTCAGACAGAGGAAGCAATTTCATGTCTGCTTACTTGAAGGCCATGTGGAAGGAGTGTGGGGTGACATACAAGTTCACCACACCCTATCATCTACAAACAAATGGACTGGTGGAGAGATTTAACAAAACTCTCAAAGGCATGATTATGGGTCTCCCTGAAAAACTTCGCAGGAGATGGGATATCCTGTTACCATGCCTCCTTTTTGCCTACAGGGAGGTACCCCAGAAAGGAGTGAGCTTCAGCCCCTTTGAACTCCTCTTTGGACACCCTGTGAGGGTCCACTAACACTTGTCAAGGAGGGTTGGGAACAACCTTTAAAAGCTCCAAAGCAAGATATTGTGGATTATGTACTTGGCCTCAGATCAAGGATGGCTGAGTACATGAAAAAGGCCTGTAAAAACCTTCAGGCCAGCCAGGAGCTCCAGAAGCAATGGCATGACCAGAAGGCTGTTTTGGTTCAGTACCAACCAGGGCAGAAAGTGTGGGTCTTGGAGCCTGTGGCCCCAAGAGCACTCCAAGATAAATGGAGTGGACCCCACACAATTGTTGAGAAAAAGGGTGAAGTCACCTACTTAGTTGACTTAGGCACTGCCAGGAGTCCCCTTAGGGTGCTCCATGTCAATCGCCTAAAACCCTACTATGACAGGGCTGATCTCACACTCCTCATGGCAACTGATGAGGGACAGGAAGAAGACAGTGATCCCCTTCCTGATCTCTTCTCTTCCACAAAACAAGATGCTCTGGTGGAGGGGGTAGTTTTGGCTGATTGTCTTACTGCTGAGCAGAAAGACCATTGCATAAATCTCCTGGGTCATTTTTCTGAACTCTTCTCTACTGCGCCAGGTACCACTTCTTGGTGTGAGCACACTATAGATACTGGAGACAGCTTGCCTGTCAAAAGTAAGATCTATAGGCAGCCTGACCATGTCAGGGACTGCATAAAGCAAGAGGTGCAGAAAATGTTAGAACTGGGAGTGGTTGAGCACTCTGAAAGTCCATTGGCTTCTCCTGTGGTACTTGTACCAAAACCTCATTCCAAAGATGGAAAGAAGGAAATACGGTTTTGTGTAGACTACAGAGGTCTCAACCAGGTAACCAAAACTGATGCTCACCCTATACCCAGGGCAGATGTGCTCATAGATACACTGGCATCTGCCAAGTATCTAAGCACTTTTGATTTGACTGCAGGGTATTGGCAGATCAAATTATCAGAAGATGCTAAACCTAAAACTGCATTTTCAACCATTGGAGGACATTACCAATTCACAGTAATGCCTTTTGGATTGAAAAATGCACCTGCCACTTTTCAGAGGTTGGTGAACACAGTCCTGCAAGGGCTGGAAGCTTTTAGTGCAGCATATTTGGACGATATAGCTGTCTTTAGCTCCAGCTGGGATGATCACCTGGTCCACCTATGGAAAGTTTTAGAGGCCCTGCAAAAGGCAGGCCTCACTATCAAGGCTTCAAAGTGCCAGATAGGGCAGGGGAAGGTGGTTTATCTGGGACACCTTGTTGGTGGGGAACAGATTGCACCACTTCAGGGGAAAATCCAAACTATTATAGATTGGATTCCCCCTACTACTCAGACTCAGGTGAGAGCCTTCCTAGGCCTCACTGGGTATTACAGGAGGTTCATCAAGAACTATGGCTCCATTGCAGCCCCTCTTAATGACCTCACATCCAAGAAAATGCCTAAAAAGGTATTATGGACAGCAAACTGTCAGAAAGCTTTTGAGGAGCTGAAGCAGGCCATGTGCTCTGCACCTGTCCTGAAAAGCCCTTGTTACTCTAAAAAATTATATGTCCAGACTGATGCATCTGAATTAGGAGTAGGGGCAGTCCTATCACAACTTAATTCTGAGGGCCAGGATCAAACTGTTGCTTTTATTAGTAGGAGGTTGACCTCTAGAGAAAAGCGTTGGTCTGCCATTGAGAGGGAGGCCTTTGCTGTGGTCTGGGCACTGAAGAAGTTGAGGCCATACCTGTTTGGCACTCACTTCATTTTTCAGACAGACCACAAACCTCTACTTTGGCTAAAATAAATGAAAGGTGAAAATCCTAAATTGTTGAGGTGGTCCATATCCCTACAGGGAATGGACTATACAGTGGAACATAGACCTGGGAGTAGCCACTCCAATGCAGATGGACTCTCCAGATATTTCCACTTAGACAATGAAGACCCATCAGGGAATGACTAGTCTTATTGTCCTTCGTTTGGGGGGGGTTGTGTAGGAAAGTTCCATCTTGCCTGGCATGTTACCCCCATTTTTCACTGTATATATGTTGTTTTAGTTGTATGTGTCACTGGGACCCTGCCAGCCAGGGCCCCAGTGCTCATAAGTGTGCCTGAATGTGTTACCTGTGTAGTGACTAACTGTCTCACTGAGGCTCTGCTAATCAGAACCTCAGTGGTTATGCTCTCTCATTTCTTTAAAATTGTCACTAACAGACTAGTGACAAATTTTACCAATTTACATTGGCTTACTGGAACACCCTTATAATTCCCTAGTATATGGTACAGAGGTACCCAGGGTATTGGGGTTCCAGGAGATCCCTATGGGCTGCAGCATTTCTTTTGCCACCCATAAGGAGCTCTGACAATTTTTACACAGGCCTGCCACTGCAGCCTGAGTGAAATAACGTCCACATTATTTCACAGCCATTTACCACTGCACTTAAATAACTTATAAGTCACCTATATGTCTAACATTTACCTGGTAAAGGTTACGTGCAAAGTTACTTAGTGTGAGGGCACCCTGGCACTAGCCAAGGTGCCCCCACATTGTTCAGGGCAAATTCTCCGGACTTTGTGAGTGCGGGAACACCATTACATGTGTGCACTACACATAGGTCACTACCTATGTGTAGCTTCACAATGGTAACTTGTAGGAGGCTGGACTGGCTTGTAGTTAGTACCAATGGGTACTTGCACCTTGCACCAGGCCCAGTTATCCCTTATTAGTGTATAGGGTGTCTAGCAGCATAGGCTGATAGATAATGGGAGCTTAGCAGAGCAGCTTAGGCTGAACTAGGAGACGAGTGAAGCTCCTACAGAACCACAAGTGTCACTTGCACAATATCATAAGAAAACACAATACACAGTTATACTAAAAATAAAGGTACTTTATTTTTATGACAATATGCCAAAGTATCTCAGAGTGTACCCTCAGTGAGAGGATAGGAAATATACACAAGATATATGTACACAATACCAAAAATATGCAGTATAGTCTTAGAAAACAGTGCAAACAATGTATAGTTACAATAGGACGCAATGGGGACACATAGGGATAGGCGCAACACAAACCATATACTCCAAAAGTGGAATGCGAACCACGAATGGACCCCAAACCTATGTGACCTTGTAGAGGGTCGCTGGGACTATTAGAAAATAGTGAGGGTTAGAAAAATAGCCCACCCCAAGACCCTGAAAAGTGAGTGCAAAGTGCACTAAAGTTCCCCCAAGGACAAAGAAGTCGTGATAGAGGAATACTGCAGGAAAGACACAAACCAGCAATGCAACAACAATGGATTTCCAGTCGAGAGTGCCTGTGGAACAATGGGACCAAGTCCAAAAGTCACTAACAAGTCGGAGATGGGCAGACGCCCAGGAGATGCCAGCTGTGGGTGCAAAGAAGCTTCTACTGGACAGAAGAAGCTGAGGTTTCTGCAGGAACGAAAAGGGCTAGAGACTTCCCCTATGGTAGACGGATTCCTCTTGCCATGCCGAGTCGTGCAGAAGTATTTTCCCGCCGAAAGACCGCCAACAAGCCTTGCTAGCTGCAAATCGTGCGGTAAGCGTTTTTGGATGCTGCTATGGCCCAGGAGGGACCAGGATGTCGCAAATTGCATCAGGAGAGAGAGGGGACGTCTAGCAAGACAAGGAGCCAACTCAGCAGCAGGTAGCACCCGGAGAAGTGCCAGAAACAGGCACTACGAGGATGCGTGAAACAGTGCTCACCCGAAGGTACACAAAGGAGTCCCACGTCGCCGGAGACCAGCTTAGAAAGTCATGCAATGCAGGTTAGAGTGCCGTGGACCCAGGCTTGGATGTGCACAAAGGATTTCCGCCAGAAGTGCACAGGGGCCGGAGTAGCTGCAAAAGTCACGGTTCCCAGCAATGCAGTCTGGCGTGGGGAGGCAAGGACTTACCTCCACCAAACTTGGACTGAAGAGTCACTGGACTGTGGGGGTCACTTGGACACAGTTGCTGGATTCGAGGGACCTCGCTCGTCGTGCTGAGAGGAGACCCAAGGGACCGGTAATGCAGCTTTTTGGTGCCTGCGGTTGCAGGGGGACGATTCCGTCGACCCACGGGAGATTTCTTCGGAGCCTCTGGTGCAGAGAGGAGGCAGACTACCCCCACAGCATGCACCACCAGGAAAACAGTCGAGAAGGCGGCAGGATCAGCGTTACAGAGTTGCAGTAGTCGTCTTTGCTACTATGTTGCAGTTTTGCAGGCTTCCAGCGCGGTCAGCAGTCGACTCCTTGGCAGAAGGTGAAGAGAGAGATGCAGAGGAACTCTGATGAGCTCTTGCATTCGTTATCTAAAGTTTCCCCAGAGACAGAGACCCTAAATAGCCAGAAAAGAGGGTTTGGCTACCTAGGAGAGAGGATAGGCTAGCAACACCTGAAGGAGCCTATCACAAGGAGTCTCTGACGTCACCTGGTGGCACTGGCCACTCAGAGCAGTCCAGTGTGCCAGCAGCACCTCTGTTTCCAAGATGGCAGAGGTCTGGAGCACACTGGAGGAGCTCTGGACACCTCCCAGGGGAGGTGCAGGTCAGGGGAGTGGTCACTCCCCTTTCCTTTGTCCAGTTTCACACCAGAGCAGGGCTAAGGGGTCCCCTGAACCGGTGTAGACTGGCTTATGCAGAATTGGGCACATCTGTGCCCAAGAAAGCATTTCCAGAGGCTGGGGGAGGCTACTCCTCCCCTGCCTTCACACCATTTTCCAAAGGGAGAGGGTGTAACACCCTCTCTCAGAGGAAGTCCTTTGTTCTGCCATCCTGGGACAAGCCTGGCTTGACCCCAGGAGGGCAGAAACCTGTCTGAGGGGTTGGCAGCAGCAGCAGCTGCAGTGAAACCCCAGGAAAGGCAGTTTGGCAGTACCAGGGTCTGTGCTACAGACCACTGGGATCATGGGATTGTGCCAACTATGCCAGGATGGCATAGAGGGGGCAATTCCATGATCATAGACATGTTACATGGCCATATTCGGAGTTACCATTATGAAGCTACATATAGGTAGTGACCTATATGTAGTGCACGCGTGTAATGGTGTCCCCGCACTCACAAAGTCAGGGAAATTGGCCCTGAACAATGTGGGGGCACCTTGGCTAGTGCCAGGGTGCCCTCACACTAAGTAACTTTGCACCTAACCTTTACCAGGTAAAGGTTAGACATATAGGTGACTTATAAGTTACTTAAGTGCAGTGTAAAATGGCTGTGAAATAACGTGGACGTTATTTCACTCTGGCTGCAGTGGCATGCCTGTGTAAGAATTGTCAGAGCTCCCTATGGGTGGGAAAAGAAATGCTGCAGCCCATAGGGATCTCCTGGAACCCCAATACCCTGGGTACCTCAGTACTATATACTAGGGAATTATAAGGGTGTTCCAGTAAGCCAATGTAAATTGGTAAAATTGGTCACTAGCCTGTTAGTGACAATTTGAAAGAAATGAGAGAGCATAACCACTGAGGTTCTGATTAGCAGAGCCTCAGTGAGACAGTTAGTCACTACACAGGTAACACATTCAGGCACACTTATGAGCACTGGGGCCCTGGGTGACAGGGTCCCAGTGACACATACAACTAAAACAACATATATACAGTGAAAAATGGGGGTAACATGCCAGGCAAGATGGTACTTTCCTACACTTATAAGTTACTTAAGTGCAGTGTAAAATGGCTGTGAAATAACGTGGACGTTATTTCACTCAGGCTGCAGTGGCAGGCCTGTGTAAGAATTGTCAGAGCTCCCTATGGGTGGCAAAAGAAATGCTGCAGCCCATAGGGATCTCCTGAAACCCCAATACCCTGGGTACCTCAGTACCATATACTAGGGAATTATAAGGGTGTTCCAGTAAGCCAATGTAAATTGGTAAAATTGGTCACTAGCCTGTTAGTGACAATTTTGAAAGAAATGAGAGAGCAAACCACTGAGGTTCTGGTTAGCAGAGCCTCAGTGAGACAGTTAGGCACCACACAGGGAACACATACATATAGGCCACAAACTTATGAGCTCTGGGGTCCTGACTTGCAGGGTCCCAGTGACACATAACAAACATACTGAAAACATAGGGTTTTCACTATGAGCACTGGGCCCTGGCTGACAGGATCCCAGTGAGACAGTGAAAACACCGTGACATACACTCACAACAGGCCAAAAGTGGGGGTAACAAGGCTAGAAAGAGGCTACTTTCTCACATAACTCCGAACATGGCCATGTAACATGTCTAAGATCATGGAATTGCCCCCCCAATGCCATCCTGGTATTGGGGAGACAATCCCATGATTCCCCGGGTCTCTAGCACAGACCCAGGTACTGTCAAAACTGCCTTTCCTGGGGTTTCACTGCAGCTGCTGCTGCTGCCAACCCTTCAGACAGGTTTCTGCCCTCCTGGGGTCCAGCCAGGCTTGGCCCAGGAAGGCAGAACAAAGGACTTCCTCAGAGAGAGGGTGTTACACCCTCTCCCTTTTGAAAAAGTTGTCAGGGCTGGGGAGGAGTAGCCTCCCCCAGCCTCTGGAAATGCTTTGATGGGCACAGATGGTGCCCATCTCTGCATAAGCCAGTCTACACCGGTTCAGGGATCCCCCAGCCCTGCTCTGGCGCGAAACTGGACAAAGGAAAGGGGAGTGAACACTCCCCTGACCTGCACCTCCCCTGGGATGTGCCCAGAGTTCCTCCAGTGAGCTCCAGACCTCTGCCATCTTGGAAACAGAGGTGCTGCTGGCACACTGGACTGCTTTGAGTGGCCAGGGCCAGAAGGTGACGTCAGAGGCTCCTTCTGATAGGCTCCTCCAGGTGTTGCTAGCCTATCCTCTCTCCTAGGTAGCCAAACCTCCTTTTCTGGCTATTTAGGGTCTCTGCTTTGGGGAATTCTTTAGATAACGAATGCAAGAGCTCATCAGAGTTCCTCTGCATCTCTCTCTTCACCTTCTGCCAAGGAATCGACTGCTGACGCGCTGGAAGCCTGCAAAACTGCAACAAAGTAGCAAAGATGACTACTGCAACCTTGTAACGCTGATCCTGCTGCCTTCTCGACTGTTTTCCTGGTGGTGCATGCTGTGGGGGTAGTCTGCCTCCTCTCTGCACTAGAAGCTCCGAAGAAATCTCCCGTGGGTCGACGGAAACTTCCCCCTGTAACCGCAGGCACCAAAGAACTGCTTCACCGGTCCTCTGGGTCTCCTCTCAGCACGACGAGCGAGGTCCCTTGAACTCAGCAACTCTGTCCAAGTGACTCCCACAGTCCAGTGACTCTTCAGTCCAAGTTAGGTGGAGATACGTCCTTGCCTCCCCACGCTAGACTGCATTGCTGGGAACCGCGTGTTTTGCAGCTGCTCCGGCTCCTGTGCACTCTTCCAGGATTTCCTTTGTGCACAGCCAAGCCTAGGTCCCCGGCACTCTAACCTGCAGTGCATGTGCATATATACAGTGAAAAATGGGGGCAACATGCCAGGCAAGATGGTACTTTTCTACACCCAACCCTCCTCAACAAGTGTTAGTGGACCTCTCACAGGGTGACCAAAAAGAAGTTCAAAGGGGCTGAAGCCCACTCCTTTCTGGGGTACCTCCCTGTAAGCAAAAAGGAGGCATGGTAAAAGGATGTCCCATTTCCTGTGGAGTTTTTCAGGGAGTCCCATAATCATGCCTTTGAGAGTTTTGTTAAATCTCTCCACCAGTCCATTTGTTTGTGGATGATAGGGTGTGGTGAACTTGTATGTCACACCACACTCCTTCCACATGGCCTTTAAGTAAGCAGACATGAAATTGCTTCCCCTGTCTGATACCACCTCTTTTGGGAAGCCCACCCTGGAAAAGATTCCCAGGAGGGCCTTTGCCACTGCAGGAGCTGTAGTGGTCCTTAGAGGAATTGCTTCAGGATATCTGGTGGCATGGTCCACTACCACCAAGATAAACCTATTGCCTGAAGCAGTAGGAGGGTCAAGGGGGCCAACTATGTCAACTCCTACCCTTTCAAAGGGATCCCCAACCACAGGCAGTGGAATAAGGGGTGCCTTTGGACTGCCACCTGTCTTGCCACTGGCTTGACAGGTTTCACAGGACTTACAAAAATCTTGTGTGTCCTCAGACATTCTAGGCCAATGAAACAGGGGAACAAGCCTGTCCCAAGTTTTCATTTGCCCCAGATGTCCAGCTAAGGGAATGTTGTGAGCAAGAGTTAGGAGGAACTTTCTGTACTCCTGAGGAATCACCAATCTCCTGGCAGCTCCAGGTTTTGGATCCCTTGCTTCAGTGTACAAGAGGTTGTCCTCCCAGTAAACTCTGTGTGAGTCACTGACATCCCCATTTGCTTGTTTGACAGCTTGCTGCCTTAGACCCTCTAGTGTGGGACAGGTCTGCTGTGCCACACTCAGCTCCTCCCTGGCAGGCCCTCCTTCACCCAAAAGCTCAGCAGTGTCTGCTTCCAGCTCTTCTGGTGTAGGTTCTGCACAGGGTGGAAATTCTTCTTCCTCTGAAGTAGAATCCACTGTAGAGGGAGGGATAGTAGGTAGTGCTTTACTTCTACTAGCCCTAGTTTTGGGGAGCACTTGGTCCATTGTTCCAGGATCCAAGTCACCCTGTCCTTTTTGCTTTTTGGCCTGAGCCCTGGTGAAAGCAAAAATATGCCCTGGAATGCCCAGCATTGCTGCATGAGCCTCCAACTCCACTTCTGCCCAAGCTGATGTCTCTAAATCATTCCCTAATAGACAGTCTACAGGTAAATCTGAGGCAACCACAACTTTCTTTGGCCAGCAACCCCCACCCCCCCCAGTTGAGATTTACAACAGCCATGGGGTGGCTAAGGGTGTTGTTGTGAGCATCGGTTACTTGGTACTGGTGACCAAGTAGGTGTTGTTCAGGGTGGACCAGTTTCTCTATTACCATTGTTACACTGGCACCAGTGTCCCTGTAGGCCTGAACCTCAACACCATTTATTAGGGGTAGTTGCTTGTACTTATCCAAGTTAAGGGGAAAAGCAACCAAGGTGGCTAAATCAATAGCCCCCTCAGAGACTAACACAGCCTCTGTGGTCTCCCTAATCAGACCAACCCCAACTATGTTACCAAAGGTGAGCCCAGCTACTCCCTTAGATTGGCTATTAGTAGGTTTGCTCCCACCACCACTGCTATTAGTAGGGACACTAGGTGTAGCAGTAGGGGTTGTAGTGGTAGGAGGCTTGGTGCCTTTCTTTGGACAACCGGGATCTGTTGTCCAATGGCCTTTTATTTTACATAAATAGCACCATGGTTTCTTTTCTTTGTTTTGATTAGAAGAGGATTTGGGCCCACCACCCCCACCAGAGTGTTTTTGTGGGCCTGATGAAGACTCATTTTTAGATTTGTCCCCACCCTTGTCAGAAGACTTACCATCCTTCTTCTTATTGCCATCTTTGTCACCCCCTGTATGAACTTTTCTGTTCACCCTTGTTCTGACCCATTTGTCTGCCTTCTTTCCCAATTCTTGGGGAGAGGTCAGATCAGAGTCCACCAAGTACTGGTGCAACAAATCAGACACACAATTATTAAGAATATGCTCTCTCAGGATCAAGTTATACAGGCTGTCATAATCAGTAACTTTACTGCCATGTAACCACCCCTCCAAGGCCTTCACTGAATGGTCAACAAAATCAACCCAGTCTTGTGAAGACTCCTTTTTGGTCTCTCTGAACTTCATCCAGTACTGTTCAGTGGTTAAGCCATAACCATCCAGGAGTGCAGTCTTAAGAACTGTAAAATTATTGGCATCACTTTCTTTCACAGTAACGAGTCTATCCCTACCTTTTCCACTAGATGATAGCCATAGGATAGCAGCCCACTGCCTTTGAGGGACATCCTGTACAACACAGGCCTTCTCAAGTGCAGCAAACCACTTGTTAATGTCACCCCCCTCCTTATAAGGGGGAACTATCTTATGCAGATTCCTGGAATCATGCTCTTTTGCAGGATTACTTTTGGGAATACTGCTGCTGCCACCGAGGGTTTCTAAACCCAATTTGTGTCTTTCTCTCTCCACTTCTAAGCACTGTCTATCCAAATCCAGCTGTTGCTTCTTGAGCTTCAGTCTGGTTTGTTCCACTCTCAATCTATTGAGCTCCCTTTCTAACAATCTGTCATCAGGGTGGGTGGGAGGGACATGCCTTGAAAAAGAGGTATGGTGAGAATGAACAGAAGGAGACCCATCCCTTACAGAAGGCATCCTAACAGCTTGGTTAACAGAAACATCACTTCTACTATGGTGAGAAAGAATACTCTTGCTATGATGTGAGACAACACTATCAGTATGGTGTGACTCTACATCAATACCAACTATGCTAGGCTGTCTAGTATTGGGCCGGCTAGGAAGTTTCTTTCCTGAATCTTTTTCTAGGGGTGTCCCTGGATCAGATTGGGAACCATTAGCTACTTTTTCAACAGATGGGGCATGTGAGAAGGTAGCCTCTTTCTAGCCTTGTTACCCCCACTTTTGGCCTGTTTGTGAGTGTATGTCAGGGTGTTTGTCACTGTTTTCACTGTCTCACTGGGATCCTGATAGCCAGGCCTCAGTGCTCATAGTGAAAACACTATATTTTCAGTATGTTTGTTATGTGTCACTGGGATCCTGCTGGTCAGGACCCCAGTGCTCATAGGTTTGAGGCCTATATGTATGTGTCACTGGGACCCTGTCACACAGGGCCCCAGTGCTCATAGGTGTGCATGTATATGTTCCCTGTGTGGTGCCTAACTGTCTCACTGAGGCTCTGCTAACCAGAACCTCAGTGGTTATGCTCTCTCATTACTTTCAAACTGTCACTAACAGGCTAGTGACCAATTTTACCAATTTACATTGGCTTACTGGAACACCCTTATAATTCCCTAGTATATGGTACTGAGGTACCCAGGGTATTGGGGTTCCAGGAGATCCCTATGGGCTGCAGCATTTCTTTTGCCACCCATAGGGAGCTCTGACAATTCTTACACAGGCCTGCCACTGCAGCCTGAGTGAAATAACGTCCACGTTATTTCACAGCCATTTTACACTGCACTTAAGTAACTTATAAGTCACCTATATGTCTAACCTTTACCTGGTAAAGGTTAGGTGCAAAGTTACTTAGTGTGAGGGCACCCTGGCACTAGCCAAGGTGCCCCCACATTGTTCAGAGCCAATTCCCTGAACTTTGTGAGTGCGGGGACACCATTACACGTGTGCACTACATATAGGTCACTACCTATATGTAGCTTCACCATGGAAACTCCGAATATGGCCATGTAACATGTCTATGATCATGGAATTGCCCCCTCTATGCCATCCTGGCATAGTTGGCACAATCCCATGATCCCAGTGGTCTGTAGCACAGACCCTGGTACTGCCAAACTGCCCTTCCTGGGGTTTCACTGCAGCTGCTGCTGCTGCCAACCCCTCAGACAAACATCTGCCCTCCTGGGGTCCAGCCAGGCCTGGCCCAGGATGGCAGAACAAAGAATTTCCTCTGAGAGAGGGTGTGACACCCTCTCCCTTTGGAAAATGGTGTGAAGGCAGGGGAGGAGTAGCCTCCCCCAGCCTCTGGAAATGATTTGTTGGGCACAGATGTGCCCAATTCTGCATAAGCCAGTCTACACCGGTTCAGGGACCCCTTAGCCCCTGCTCTGGCGCGAAACTGGACAAAGGAAAGGGGAGTGACCACTCCCCTGACCTCCACCTCCCCTGGGAGATGTCCAGAGCTCCTCCAGTGTGCTCCAGACCTCTGCCATCTTGGAAACAGAGGTGCTGCTGGCACACTGGACTGCTCTGAGTGGCCAGTGCCACCAGGTGACGTCAGAGACTCCTGCTGATAGGCTCCTTCAGGTGTTAGTAGCCTATCCTCTCTCCTAGGTAGCCAAACCCTCTTTTCTGGCTATTTAGGGTCTCTGTCTCTGGGGAAACTTCAGATAACGAATGCAAGAGCTCATTCGAGTTCCTCTGCATCTCTCTCTTCACCTTCTGATAAGGAATCGACTGCTGACCGCGCTGGAAGCCTGCAAACCTGCAACATAGTAGCAAAGACGACTACTGCAACTCTGTAACGCTGATCCTGCCGCCTTCTCGACTGTTTTCCTGCTTGTGCATGCTGTGGGGGTAGTCTGCCTCCTCTCTGCACCAGAAGCTCCGAAGAAATCTCCCGTGGGTCGACGGAATCTTCCCCCTGCAACCGCAGGCACCAAAAAGCTGCATTACCGGTCCCTTGGGTCTCCTCTCAGCACGACGAGCGAGGTCCCTCGAATCCAGCGACTCTGTCCAAGTGACTCCCACAGTCCAGTGACTCTTCAGTCCAAGTTTGGTGGAGGTAAGTCCTGGCCTCACCTCGCTGGGCTGCATTGCTGGGAACCGCGACTTTGCAGCTACTCCGGCCCCTGTGCACTTCCGGCGGAAATCCTTTGTGCACAGCCAAGCCTGGGTCCACGGCACTCTAACCTGCATTGCACGACTTTCTAAGTTGGTCTCCGGCGACGTGGGACTCCTTTGTGCAACTTCGGCGAGCACCCTTTCACGCATCCTTGTAGTGCCGGTTTCTGGCACTTCTCCGGATGCTACCTGCTTGTGTGAGGGCTCTTTGTCTTGCTCGACGTCCCCTCTCTCTTCAGGTCCGATTTGCGACCTCCTGGTCCCTCTTGGGCCCCAGCAGCGTCCAAAAACGCCAAACACACGATTTGCGACTAGCAAGGCTTGTTAGCGTCCTTTCGGCGGGAAAACACTTCTGCACAACTTTCCAAGGCGAGAGAAATCCGTCCACCAAAGAAGAAGTCTCTAGCCTTTTTCGTTCCTGCAGAAACCTCAGCTTCTTTGGTCCAGTAGAAGCTTCTTTGCACCCGCAGCTGGCATTTCCTGGGAATCTGCCCATCTCCGACTTGCTTGTGACTTTTGGACTTGGTCCCCTTGTTCCACAGGTACCCCAGATTGGAAATCCACAGTTGTTGCATTGTTGGTTTGTGTCTTTCCTGCATTATTCCTCTAACACGACTTCTTTGTCCTTAGGGGAACTTTAGTGCACTTTGCACTCACTTTTCAGGGTCTTGGGGAGGGTTATTTTTCTAACTCTCACTATTTTCTAATAGTCCCAGCGACCCTCTACAAGGTCACATAGGTTTGGGGTCCATTCGTGGTTCGCATTCCACTTTTGGAGTATATGGTTTGTGTTGCCCCTATCCCTATGTTTCCCCATTGCATCCTATTGTAACTATACATTGTTTGCACTGTTTTCTAAGACTATACTGCATATTTTTGCTATTGTGTATATATATCTTGTGTATATTTCCTATCCTCTCACTGAGAAGGTAGCCTCTTTCTTGCCTTGTTACCCCCACTTTTGGCCTGTTTGTGAGTGTATGTCAGGGTGTTTGTCACTGTTTTCACTGTCTCACAGGGATCCTGATAGCCAGGCCTCAGTGCTCATAGTGAAAACACTATGTTTTCAGTATGTTTGTTATGTGTCACTGGGATCCTGCTGGTCAGGACCCCAGTGCTCATAGGTTTGAGGCCTATATGTATGTGTCACTGGGACCCTGTCACACAGGGCCCCAGTGCTCATAGGTGTGCATGTATATGTTCCCTGTGTGGTGCCTAACTGTCTCACTGAGGCTCTGCTAACCAGAACCTCAGTGGTTATGCTCTCTCATTACTTTCGAATTGTCACTAACAGGCTAGTGACCAATTTTACCAATTTACATTGGCTTACTGGAACACCCTTATAATTCCCTAGTATATGGTACTGAGGTACCCAGGGTATTGGGGTTCCAGGAGATCCCTATGGGCTGCTGCATTTCTTTTGCCACCCATAGGGAGCTCTGACAATTCTTACACAGGCCTGTCACTGCAGCCTGAGTGAAATAACGTCCACGTTATTTCACAGCCATTTTACACTGCACTTAAGTAACTTATAAGTGACCTATATGTCTAACCTTTACCTGGTAAAGGTTAGGTGCAAAGTTACTTAGTGTGAGGGCACCCTGGCACTAGCCAAGGTGCCCCCACATCGTTCAGAGCCAATTCCCTGAACTTTGTGAGTGCGGGGACACCATTACACGCGTGCACTACATATAGGTCACTACCTATATGTAGCTTCACAATGATAACTCCGAATATGGCCATGTAACATGTCTATGATCATGGAATTGCCCCATCTATGCCATCTGGCATAGTTGTCACAATCCCATGATCCCAGGGGTCTGTAGCACAGACACTGGTACTGCCAAACTGCCCTTCCTGGGGTCTCACTGCAGCTGCTGCTGCTGCCAACCCCTCAGACAGGCATCTGCCCTCCTGGGGTCCAGCCAGGCCTGGCCCAGGATGGCAGAACAAAGAACTTCCTCTGAGAGAGGGTGTGACACCCTCTCCCTTTGGAAAATGGTGTGAAGGCAGGGGAGGAGTAGCCTCCCCCAGCCTCTGGAAATGCTTTGTTGGGCACAGAGGTGCCCAATTCTGCATAAGCTAGTCTACACCGGTTCAGGGGACCCCTTAGCCCTGCTCTGGCGCGAAACTGGACAAAGGAAAGGGGAGTGACCACTCCCCTGACCTGCACCTCCCCTGGGAGGTGTCCAGAGCTCCTCCAGTGAGCTCCAGACCTCTGCCATCTTGGAAACAGAGGTGCTGCTGGCACACTGGACTGCTCTGAGTGGCCAGTGCCACCAGGTGACGTCAGAGACTCCTTCTGATAGGCTCCTTCAGGTGTTAGTAGCCTATCCTCTCTCCTAGGTAGCCAAACCCTCTTTTCTGGCTATTTAGGGTCTCTGTCTCTGGGAAACTTTATATAACGAATGCAAGAGCTCATCTGAGTTCCTCGGCATCTCTCTCTTCACCTTCTGCCAAGGAATCGACTGCTGACCGCGCTGGAAGCCTGCAAACCTGCAACATAGTAGCAAAGACGACTACTGCAACTCTGTAACGCTGATCCTGCCGCCTTCTCGACTGTTTTCCTGCTGGTGCATGCTGTGGGGGTAGTCTGCCTCCTCTCTGCACCAGAAGCTCCGAAGAAATCTCCCGTGGGTCGACGGAATCTTCCCCCTGCAACCGCAGGCACCAAAAAGCTGCATTACCGGTCCCTTGGGTCTCCTCTCAGCACGACGAGCGAGGTCCCTCGAATCCAGCGACTCTGTCCAAGTGACCCCCACAGTCCAGTGACTCTTCAGTCCAAGTTTGGTGGAGGTAAGTCCTTGCCTCACCTCGCTGGGCTGCATTGCTGGGAACCGCGACTTTTGCAGCTACTCCGGCCCCTGTGCACTTCCGGCGGAAATCCTCCGTGCACAGCCAAGCCTGAGTCCACGGCACTCTAACCTGCATTGCACGACTTTCTAAGTTGGTCTCCGGCGACTCCTTTGTGCAACTTCGGCAAGCACCATTTCACGCATCCTCGTAGTGCCTGTTTCTGGCTTTTTTCCGGGTGCTACCGGCTTCAGAGAGGGCTCTTTGTCTTGCTCGACATCCTCTCTCTTGGCTGGTCCAATTTGCGACCTCCTGGTCCCTCCTGGGCCTCAGCAGCGTCCAAAAACGCTAACCAACCGATTTGCAGCTAGCAAGGCTTGTTGGCGTTCTTTCGGCGGGAAAACACTTCTGCACGACTCCTGACGGCGAGTGGGATCCGTCCACCAAAGTGGAAGTCTCTAGCCCTTTTTCTTCCTGCAGGAACCTCAGCTTCTTTTTTCCAGTAGATGCTTCTTTGCACCCGCAGCTGGCATTTCCTGGGCATTTGCCCATCTCTGACTTGCTTGTGACTTTTGGACTTGGTCCCCTTGTTCCACATGTACCCTAGATTGGAAATCCACAGTTGTTGCATTGTTGGTTGGTGTCTTTCCTGCATTATTCCTCTATCACGACTCTTTGTCTTTTGGGGAACTTCAGTGCACTTTGCACTCACTTTTCAGGGTCTTGGGGAGGGTTATTTTTCTAACTCTCACTATTTTCTAATAGTCCCAGCGACCCTCTACAAGGTCACATAGGTTTGGGGTCCATTCGTGGTTCGCATTCCACTTTTGGAGTAAATGGTTTGTGTTGCCCCTATCCCTATGTTTCCCCATTGCATCCTATTGTAACTATACATTGTTTGCACTGTTTTCTAAGACTATACTGCATATTTTTGGTATTGTGTACATATAACTTGTGTATAATTGCTATCCTCTCACTGAGGGTACACTCTAAGATACTTTGGCATATTGTCATAAAAATAAAGTACCTTTATTTTTAGTATAACTGTGTATTGTGTTTTCTTATGATATTGTGCATATGACACTAAGTGGTACTGTAGTAGCTTCACACGTCTCCTAGTTCAGCCTAAGCTGCTCTGCTAAGCTACCATTATCTATCAGCCTAAGCTGCTAGACACCCTATACACTAATAAGGGATAACTGGGCCTGGTGCAAGGTGCAAGTACCCCTTGGTACTCACTACAAGCCAGTCCAGCCTCCTACAAGGGAGGGATAGTAGGAAGTGGTTTGCTTCTACTAGCCCTAGCTTTAGGGAGCACTTGGTCCATTGTTCCAGGATCCAAGCTTCCCTGTCCTTTTTGCTTTTTGGCCTGAGCCCTTGTCAAAGCAAAAATATGCCCTGGGATGCCCAGTATTGCTGCATGGGCCTCCAACTCCACATCTGACCAAGCTGATGTCTCCAAATCATTCCCTAATAGACAGTCTACAGGTAAATCTGAAGCTACCACAACCTTATCAGAAGGTGAAGAGGGAGATGCAGAGGAACTCGGCTGAGCTCATGCATTCGTTATCTAAAGTTTCCCCAGAGACAGAGACCCTAAATAGCCAGAAAAGAGGGTTTGGCTACCTAGGAGAGAGGAAAGGCTACTAACACCTGAAGGAGCCTATCACAAGGAGTCTCTGACGTCACCTGGTGGCACTGGCCACTCAGAGCAGTCCAGTGTGCCAGCAGCACCTCTGTTTCCAAGATGGCAGAGGTCTGGAGCACACTGGAGGAGCTCTGGACACCTCCCAGGGGAGGTGCAGGTCAGGGGAGTGGTCACTCCCCTTTCCTTTGTCCAGTTTCGCGCCAGAGCAGGGGCTAAGGGGTCCCTGAACCGGTGTAGACTGGCTTATGCAGAATTGGGCACATCTGTGCCCAACAAAGCATTTCCAGAGGCTGGGGGAGGCTACTCCTCCCCTGCCTTCACATCATTTTCCAAAGGGAGAGGGTGTCACACCCTCTCTCAGAGGAAGTTCTTTGTTCTGCCATCCTGGGCCAGGCCTGGCTGGACCCCAGGAGGGCAGCTGCCTGTCTGAGGGGTTGGCAGCAGCAGCAGCTGCAGTGAAACCCCAGGAAGGGCAGTCTGGCAGTACCAGGGTCTGTGCTACAGACCACTGGGATCATGGAATTGTACCAACAATGCCAGGATGGCATAGAGGGGGCAATTCCATGATCATAGAAATGTTACATGGCCATATTCGGAGTTACCATGGTGAAGCTACATATAGGTAGTGACCTATATGTAGTGCACGCGTGTAATGGTGTCCCCGCACTCACAAAGTTCAGTGAATTGGCTCTGAACAATGTGGGGGCACCTTGGCTAGTGCCAGGGTGCCCTCACACTAAGTAACTTTGCACCTAACCTTTACCAGGTAAAGGTTAGGCATATAGGTGACTTATAAGTTACTTAAGTGCAGTGTAAAATGGCTGTGAAATAACGTGGACGTTATTTCACTCAGGCTGCAGTGGCAGGCCTGTGTAAGAATTGTCAGAGCTCCCTATGGGTGGCAAAAGAAATGCTGCAGCCCATAGGGATCTCCTGGAACCCCAATACCCTGGGTACCTCAGTACCATATACTAGGGAATTATAAGGGTGTTCCAGTAAGCCAATGTAAATTGGTAAAATTGGTCACTAGCCTGTTAGTGACAATTTGAAAGTAATGAGAGAGCATAACCACTGAGGTTCTGGTTAGCAGAGCCTCAGTGAGACAGTTAGGCACCACACAGGGAACATATACATGCACACCTATGAGCACTGGGGCCCTGTGTGACAGGGTCCCAGTGACACATACATATAGGCCACAAACCTATGAGCACTGGGGTCCTGACCAGCAGGATCCCAGTGACACATAACAACCATACTGAAAACATAGTGTTTTCACTATGAGCACTGAGGCCTGGCTATCAGGATCCCAGTGAGACAGTGAAAACAGTGATAAACACTCTGACATACACTCACAAACAGGCCAAAAGTGGGGGTAACAAGGCTAGAAAGAGGCTACCTTCTCACATCCCTCTACAGTGGATAAAACTTCTGAGGAAGAAGAATTCCCTCCCTGTGCAGAACCTACACCAGAGGAGCTGGAAGCAGACACTGCTGAGCTTTTGGGTGAAGGGGGGCCTGCCAGAGAGGAGCTGAGTGTGGCACAGCAAACCTGTCCCACATTAGAGGGTCTCAGACAGCAAGCTGTCAAACAGGCTAAAGGGGATATCAGTGACTCTCACAGAGTTTACTGGGAGGACAACCTCTTGTACACTGAGCATAGGGATCCTAAACCTGGAGCTGCCAGGAGATTAGTGATTCCTCAGGAGTACAGAAAGTTCCTCCTAACCCTGGCACACAACATTCCCCTAGCTGGACACCTGGGTCAAATGAAAACTTGGGACAGATTGGTTCCATTGTTTCATTGGCCTAGGATGTCTGAGGACACAAAGGAATTTTGTAAGTCCTGTGAAACCTGTCAAGCCAGTGGCAAGACAGGTGGCACCCCAAAGGCACCCCTTATTCCACTGCCTGTGGTTGGGGTTCCCTTTGAAAGGGTAGGGGTTGACATAGTTGGCCCCCTTGACCCTCCTACTGCTTCAGGCAATAGATTCATCTTAGTGGTAGTGGACCATGCCACAAGATATCCTGAAGCTATTCCTTTAAGGACCACTACAGCTCCTGCAGTGGCAAAGGCCCTCCTGGGAATATTTTCCAGGGTGGGCTTCCCAAAGGAAGTGGTATCAGACAGGGGAAGCAATTTCATGTCTCCATACTTAAAGGCCATGTGGAAGGAGTGTGGTGTAACATACAAGTTCACAACACCCTATCATCCACAAACAAATGGACTGGTGGAGAGATTTAATAAAACTCTCAAAGGCATGATTATGGGTCTCCCTGAAAAACTCCGCAGGAGATGGGATATCCTTCTACCATGCCTCCTTTTTGCCTACAGGGAGGTACCCCAGAAAGGAGTGGGCTTCAGCCCCTTTGAACTTCTTTTTGGACACCCTGTTAGGGGTCCACTCACACTTGTAAAGGAGGGTTGGGAACAACCTTTAAAAGCTCCTAAGCAGGATATTGTGGACTATGTACTTGGCCTCAGATCAAGGATGGCTGAGTACATGAAAAAGGCCAGTAAAAACCTTCAGGCCAGCCAAGAGCTCCAGAAGCAATGGCATGATCAGAAGGCTGTTTTGGTTCAGTACCAACCAGGGCAGAAAGTGTGGGTCTTGGATCCTGTGGCCCCAAGAGCACTCCAAGATAAATGGAGTGGACCCCACACAATTGTTGAAAAGAAGGGAGAAGTCACCTATTTAGTTGACTTAGGCACTGCCAGGAGTCCCCTTAGGGTGCTCCATGTTAACCGCCTGAAACCCTACTATGACAGGGCTGATCTCACCCTGCTCATGGCAAGTGATGAGGGACAGGAAGAAGACAGTGATCCTCTACCTGATCTCTTCTCTTCCACAGAACAAGATGCTCTTGTGGAAGGTGTAGTTTTGGCTGATTGTCTTACTGCTGAGCAGAAAGACAATTGCATAAATCTCCTAGATCAATTCTCTGAACTCTTCTCTACTGTGCCAGGTACCACTTCTTGGTGTGAGCACACTATAGATACTGGAGACAGTTTACCTGTCAAAAGTAAGATCTATAGGCAGCCTGACCATGTCAGGGACTGCATAAAGAAAGAGGTCCAGAAAATGTTAGAACTAGGAGTGGTTGAGCACTCTGGCAGTCCATGGGCTTCTCCTGTGGTACTGGTACCAAAACCCCATTCCAAAGATGGAAAGAAGGAAATGCGGTTTTGTGTAGACTATAGAGGTCTCAACTTAGTAACCAAAACTGATGCTCACCCTATACCCAGGGCAGATGAGCTCATAGATACACTGGCATCTGCCAAGTATCTAAGCACTTTTGATTTGACTGCAGGGTATTGGCAGATCAAATTGGCAGAAGATGCTAAACCTAAGACTGCATTTTCTACCATTGGAGGACATTACCAGTTTACTGTAATGCCTTTTGGTTTGAAAAATGCACCTGCCACTTTTCAGAGGTTGGTGAACACAGTCCTGCAAGGGCTGGAAGCTTTCAGTGCAGCATATTTGGACGATATAGCTGTCTTTAGCTCCAGCTGGGATGATCACCTGGTCCACCTATGGAAAGTTTTGGAGGCCCTGCAAAAGGCAGGCCTCACTATCAAGGCTTCAAAGTGCCAGATAGGGCAGGGTAAGGTGGTTTATCTGGGACACCTTGTTGGTGGGGGACAGATTGCACCACTTCAGGGGAAAATCCAAACAATTATTGATTGGGCTCCCCCTACCACTCAGACTCAGGTGAGAGCCTTCCTAGGCCTCACTGGGTATTACAGGAGGTTCATTAAGAACTATGGCTCCATTGCAGCCCCTCTTAATGACCTCACATCCAAGAAAATGCCTAAAAAGGTATTATGGACAGCAAACTGTCAGAAAGCTTTTGAGGAGCTGAAGCAGGCCATGTGCTCTGCACCTGTCCTGAAAAGCCCTTGTTACTCTAAAAAATTCTATGTCCAAACTGATGCATCTGAATTAGGAGTAGGGGCAGTCCTATCACAACTCAATACTGAGGGCCAGGATCAACCTGTTGCTTTTATTAGTAGGAGGTTGACCCCTAGAGAAAAGTGTTGGTCTGCCATTGAGAGGGAGGCCTTTGCTGTGGTCTGGGCACTGAAGAAGTTGAGGCCATACCTGTTTGGCACTCACTTCATTGTTCAGACAGACCACAAACCTCTACTTTGGCTAAAACAAATGAAAGGTGAAAATCCTAAATTGTTGAGGTGGTCCATATCCCTACAGGGAATGGACTATACAGTGGAACATAGACCTGGGAGTAGCCACTCCAATGCAGATGGACTCTCCAGATATTTCCACTTAGACAATGAAGACTCATCAGGTCATGGCTAGTCTTATTGTCCTTCGTTTGGGGGGGGGGGGTTGTGTAGGAAAGTACCATCTTGCCTGGCATGTTACCCCCATTTTTCACTGTATATATGTTGTTTTAGTTGTATGTGTCACTGGGACCCTGGTAACCCAGGGCCCCAGTGCTCATAAGTGTGCCTGAATGTGTTACCTGTGTAGTGACTAACTGTCTCACTGAGGCTCTGCTAATCAGAACCTCAGTGGTTATGCTCTCTCATTTCTTTCCAAATTGTCAATAACAGGTTAGTGACCATTTTTACCAATTTACATTGGCTTACTGGAACACCCTTATAATTCCCTAGTATATGGTACTGAGGTACCCAGGGTATTGGGGTTCCAGGAGATCCCTATGGGCTGCAGCATTTCTTTTGCCACCCATAGGGAGCTCTGACAATTCTTACACAGGCCTGCCACTGCAGCCTGAGTGAAATAACGTCCACGTTATTTCACAGCCATTTTACACTTGTAGGAGGCTGGACTGGCTTGTAGTGAGTACCAAGGGGTACTTGCACCTTGCACCAGACCCAGTTATCCCTTATTAGTGTATAGGGTGTCTAGCAGCTTAGGCTGATAGATAATGGTAGCTTAGCAGAGCAGCTTAGGCTGAACTAGGAGACGTGTGAAGCTACTACAGTACCACTTAGTGTCACATGCACAATATCATATGAAAACACAATACACAGTTATACTAAAAATAAAGGTACTTTATTTTTATGACAATATTCCAAAGTATCTTAGAGTGTACCCTCAGTGAGAGGATAGGAAATATACACAAGATATATATACACAATAGCAAAAATATGCAGTATAGTCTTAGGAAACAGTGCAAACAATGTATAGTTACAATAGGATGCAATGGGGAAACATAGGGATAGGGGCAACACAAACCATATACTCCAAAAGTGGAATGTGAACCACGAATGGACCCCAAACATATGTGACCTTGTAGAGGGTCGCTGGGACTATTAGAAAATAGTGAGAGTTAGCAAAATAACCCTCCCCAAGACCCTGAAAAGTGAGTGCAAAGTGCACTAAATTTCCCCTAAGGACAAAGAAGTCGTGTTAGAGGAATAATGCAGGAAAGACACAAACCAACAATGCAACAACTGTGGATTTCCAATCTAGGGTACCTGTGGAACAAGGGGACCAAGTCCAAAAGTCACAAGCAAGTCGGAGATGGGCAAATGCCCAAGAAATGCCAGCTGCGGGTGCAAAGAAGCTTCTACTGGACAGATGAAGCTGAGATTTTTGCAGGAACTAAAAGGGCTAGAGACTTTCGCTTTGGTGGATGGATCCCTCTCGCTGAGGAGAGTCGTGCAGATGTGTTTTCCCGCCCAAATAACGCAAACAAGCCTTGCTAGCTGCAAATCGGTTGGTTAGCGTTTTTGGACGCTGCTGAGGCTCAGGAGGGACCAGGAGGTCGCAAATTGGACCAGCAGAGAGAAGGCACGTCGAGCAAGACAAGGAACCCTCTCTGAAGCCGGTAGCTCCCATAGAAATGCCAGAAACAGGCACTACAAGGATGCGTGAAACGGTGCTCGCTGAAGTTGCACAAAGGAGTCCCACGTCGCCGGAGACCAACTTAGAAAGTCGTGCAATGCAGGTTAGAGTGCCGTGGACCCAGGCTTGGCTGTGCACAAAGGATTTCCGCCGGAAGTGCACAGGGGCCAGAGTAGCTGCAAAAGTCGTGGTTCCCAGCAATGCAGCCCAGCGAGGTGAGGCAAGGACTTACCTCCACCAAACTTGGACTGAAGAGTCACTGGACTGTGGTGGTCACTTGGATAGAGTCGCTGGATTCGAGGGACCTCGCTTGTCGTGCTGAGAGGAGACCCAAGGGACCGGTAATGCAGCTTTTTGGTGCCTGCGGTTGCAGGGGGAAGATTCCGTCGACCCACGGGAGATTTCTTCGGAGCTTCTGGTGCAGAGAGGAGGCGGACTACCCCCACAGCATGCACAGACAGGAAAACAGTCGAGAAGGCGGCAGGATCAGCGTTACAGAGTTGCAGTAGTCATCTTTGCTACTATGTTGCAGGTTTGCAGGATTCCAGCGCGGTGAACAGTCGATTCCTTATCAGAAGGTGAAGAGAGAGATGCAGAGGAACTCGGCTGAGCTCTTACATTCGTTATCTAAAGTTTCCCGAGAGACAGAGACCCTAAATAGCCAGAAAAGAGGGTTTGGCTACTTAGGAGAGAGGATAGGCTACTAACACCTGAAGGAGCCTATCAGAAGGAGTCTCTGACGTCACCTGGTGGCACTGGCCACTCAGAGCAGTCCAGTGTGCCAGCAGCACCTCTGTTTCCAAGATGGCAGAGGTCTGGAGCACACTGGAGGAGCTCTGGACACCTCCCAGGGGAGGTGCAGGTCAGGGGAGTGGTCACTCCCCTTTCCTTTGTCCAGTTTCTCACCAGAGCAGGGCTAAGGGGTCCCCTGAACCGGTGTAGACTGTCTTATGCAGAATTGGGCACTTCTGTGCCCAACAAAGCATTTCCAGAGGCTGGGGGAGGCTACTCCTCCCCTGCCTTCACACCATTTTCCAAAGGGAGAGGTTGTCACACCCTCTCTCAGAGGAAGTTCTTTGTTCTGCCATCCTGGGCCAGGCCTGGCTGGACCCCAGGAGGGCAGATGCCTGTCTGAGGGGTTGGCAGCAGCAGCGGCTGCAGTGAAACCCCAGGAAGGGCAGTTTGGCAGTACCAGGGTCTGTGCTACAGACCACTGGGATCATGGGATTGTGCCAACTATGCCAGGATGGCATAGAGGGGGCAATTCCATTATCATAGACATGTTACATGGCCATATTCGGAGTTACCTTTGTGAAGCTACATATAGGTAGTGACCTATATGTAGTGCACGCGTGAAATGGTGTCCCCGCACTCACAAAGTTCAGGGAATTGGCTCTGAACAATGTGGGGGCACCTTGGCTAGTGCCAGGGTGCCCTCACAGTAAGTAACTTTGCACCTAACCTTTACCAGGTAAAGGTTAGACATATAGGTGACTTATAAGTTACTTAAGTGCAGTGTAAAATGGCTGTGAAATAACGTGGACGTTATTTCACTCAGGCTGCAGTGGCAGGCCTGTGTAAGAATTGTAAGAGCTCCCTATGGGTGGCAAAAGAAATGCTGCAGCCCATAGGGATCTCCTGGAACCCCAATACCCTGGGTACCTCAGTACCATATACTAGGGAATTATAAGGGTGTTCCAGTAAGCCAATGTAAATTGGTAAAAATGGTCACTAGCCTGTTAGTGACAATTTGGAAAGAAATGAGAGAGCATAACCACTGAGGTTCTGATTAGCAGAGCCTCAGTGAGACAGTTAGTCACTACACAGGTAACACATTCAGGCACACTTATGAGCACTGGGGCCCTGGGTTACCAGGGTCCCAGTGACACATACAACTAAAACAACATATATACAGTGAAAAATGGGGGTAACATGCCAGGCAAGATGGTACTTTCCTACACAACCCCCCCCCCCCCAAACGAAGGACAATAAGACTAGCCATGACCTGATGAGTCTTCATTGTCTAAGTGGAAATATCTGGAGAGTCCATCTGCATTGGAGTGGCTACTCCCAGGTCTATGTTCCACTGTATAGTCCATTCCCTGTAGGGATATGGACCACCTCAACAATTTAGGATTTTCACCTTTCATTTGTTTTAGCCAAAGTAGAGGTTTGTGGTCTGTCTGAACAATGAAGTGAGTGCCAAACAGGTATGGCCTCAACTTCTTCAGAGCCCAGACCACAGCACAGGCCTCCCTCTCAATGGCAGACCAACGCTTTTCTCTAGGGGTCAACCTCCTACTAATAAAAGCAACAGGTTGATCCTGGCCCTCAGAATTAAGTTGTGATAGGACTGCCCCTACTCCTAATTCAGATGCATCAGTTTGGACATAGAATTTGTTAGAGTAACAAGGGCTTTTCAGGACAGGTGCAGAGCACATGGCCTGCTTCAGCTCCTCAAAAGCTTTCTGACAGTTTGCTGTCCATAATACCTTTTTAGGCATTTTCTTGGATGTGAGGTCATTAAGAGGGGCTGCAATGGAGCCATAGTTCTTAATGAACGTCCTGTAATACCCAGTGAGGCCTAGGAAGGCTCTCACCTGAGTCTGAGTGGTAGGGGGAACCCAATCAATAATTGTTTGGATTTTCCCCTGAAGTGGTGCAATCTGTTCCCCACCAACAAGGTGTCCCAGATAAACCACCTTACCCTGCCCTATCTGGCACTTTGAAGCCTTGATAGTGAGGCCTGCCTTTTGCAGGGCCTCCAAAACTTTCCATAGGTGGACCAGGTGATCATCCCAGCTGGAGCTAAAGACAGCTATATCGTCCAAATATGCAGCACTGAAAGCTTCCAGCCCTTGCAGGACTGTGTTCACCAACCTCTGAAAAGTGGCAGGTGCATTTTTCAAACCAAAAGGCATTACAGTAAACTGGTAATGTCCTCCAATGGTCGAAAATGCAGTCTTAGGTTTAGCATCTTCTGACAATTTGATCTGCCAATACCCTGCAGTCAAATCAAAAGTGCTTAGATACTTGGCTGATGCCAGTGTATCTATGAGCTCAACCGCCCTGGGTATAGGGTGAGCATCAGTTTTGGTTACCAAGTTGAGACCTCTATAGTCTACACAAAACCGCATTTCCTTCTTTCCATCTTTGGAATGAGGTTTTGGTACCAGTACCACAGGAGAAGCCCATGGACTGTCAGAGTGCTCAACCACTCCTAGTTCTAACATTTTCTGGACCTCTTGCTTTATGCAGTCCCTGACATGGTCAGGCTGCCTATAGATCTTACTTTTGACAGGTAAACTGTCTCCAGTATCTATAGTATGCTCACACCAAGAAGTGGTACCTGGCACAGTAGAGAAGAGTTCAGAGATTTGATCTAGGAGATTTATGCAATTATCTTTCTGCTCAGCAGAAAGACAATCAGCCAAAACTACACCTTCCACAAGAGCATCTTGTTCTGTGGAAGAGAAGAGATCAGGTAGAGGATCACTGTCTTCTTCCTGTCCCTCATCAGTTGCCATGAGCAGGGTGAGATCAGCCCTGTCATAGTAGGGTTTCAGGCGGTTGACATGGAGCACCCTAAGGGGACTCCTGGCAGTGCCTAAGTCAACTAAATAGGTGACTTCTCCCTTCTTTTCAACAATTGTGTGGGGACCACTCCATTTATCTTGGAGTGCTCTTGGGGCCACAGGCTCCAAGACCCACACTTTCTGCCCTGGTTGGTACTGAACCAAAACAGCCTTCTGATCATGCCATTGCTTCTGGAGCTCTTGGCTGGCCTGAAGGTTTTTACTGGCCTTTTTCATGTACTCAGCCATCCTTGATCTGAGGCCAAGTACATAATCCACAATATCCTGCTTAGGAGCTTTTAAAGGTTGTTCCCAACCCTCCTTTACAAGTGTGAGTGGACCCCTAACAAGGTGTCCAAAAATAAGTTCAAAGGGGCTGAAGCCCACTCCTTTCTGGGGTACCTCCCTGTAGGCAAAAAGGAGGCATGGTAGAAGGATATCCCATCTCCTGCGGAGTTTTTCAGGGAGACCCATAATCATGCCTTTGAGAGTTTTATTAAATCTCTCCACCAGTCCATTTGTTTGTGGATGATAGGGTGTTGTGAACTTGTACGTTACACCACACTCCTTCCACATGGCCTTTAAGTATGCAGACATGAAATTGCTTCCTCTGTCTGATACTACTTCCTTTGGGAAGCCCACCCTGGAAAATATTCCCAGGAGGGCCTTTGCCACTGCAGGTGCTGTAGTGGTCCTTAAAGGAATAGCTTCAGGATACCTTGTGGCATGGTCCACTACCACTAAGATGAATCTATTGCCTGAAGCAATAGGAGGGTCAAGGGGGCCAACTATGTCAACCCCTACCCTTTCAAAGGGAACCCCAACCACAGGCAGTGGAATAAGGGGTGCCTTTGGGGTGCCACCTGTCTTGCCACTGGCTTGACAGGTTTCACAGGACTTACAAAATTCCTTTGTGTCCTCAGACATCCTAGGCCAATGAAACAATGGAACCAGTCTGTCCCAAGTTTTCATTTGACCCAGGTGCCCAGCTAGGGGAATGTCATGTGCCAGGGTTAGGAGGAACTTCCTGTACTCCTGAGGAATCACTAATCTCCTGGCAGATCCAGGTTTAGGATCCCTATGCTCAGTGTACAAGAGGTTGTCCTCCCAGTAAACTCTGTGAGAGTCACTGACATCCCCATTAGCCTGTTTGACAGCTTGCTGTCTGAGACCCTCTAATGTGGGACAGGTTTGCTGTGCCACACTCAGCTCCTCTCTGGCAGGCCCCCCTTCACCCAAAAGCTCAGCAGTGTCTGCTTCCAGCTCCTCTGGTGTAGGTTCTGCACAGGGAGGGAGTTCTTCTTCCTCAGAAGTTGTATCCACTGTAGAGGGAGGGATAGTAGGAAGTGGTTTGCTTCTACTAGCCCTAGCTTTAGGGAGCACTTGGTCCATTGTTCCAGGATCCAAGCTTCCCTGTCCTTTTTGCTTTTTGGCCTGAGCCCTTGTCAAAGCAAAAATATGCCCTGGGATGCCCAGCATTGCTGCATGGGCCTCCAACTCCACATCTGACCAAGCTGATGTCTCCAAATCATTCCCTAATAGACAGTCTACAGGTAAATCTGAAGCTACCACAACTTTCTTTGGACCAGTAACCCCCCCCCAGTTGAGATTAACAACAGCCATGGGGTGGCTAAGTGTGTTGTTGTGAGCATCGGTTACTTGGTACTGGTGACCAAGTAGGTGTTGTTCAGGGTGGACCAGTTTCTCTATGACCATAGTCACACTGGCACCAGTGTCCCTGTAGGC
This sequence comes from Pleurodeles waltl, assembly GCF_031143425.1. NCBI lineage: Eukaryota > Metazoa > Chordata > Amphibia > Caudata > Salamandridae > Pleurodeles > Pleurodeles waltl. Next base: position 824,730 of record NW_027149813.1, on the reverse strand, counting down.
CTGAACCTCAACACCATTTATTAGGGGTAGCTGCTAGTACTTATCCATATTAAGGGGACAAGCAACTAAGGTGGCTAAATCAATAGCCCCCTCAGAGACTAACACAGCCTCTGTGGCCTCCCTAACAAGGCCAACCCCAACTAAGTTACCAATAGTGAGCCCAGCTACTCCCTTGGATTGGCTATTAGTAGGTTTGCTCCCACCACCACTGCTATTAGTAGGGACACTAGGTGTAGCAGTAGGGGTTGTAGTGGTAGGAGGCTTGGTGCCTTTCTTTGGACAACTGGGATCTGTTGTCCAATGGCCTTTTATTTTACATAAATAGCACCATGGTTTCTTTTCCTTGTTCTGATTAAAAGAGGATTTGGGCCCACCACCCCCACCAGAGTGTTTTTGTGGGCCTGATGAAGACTCATTTTTAGATTTGTCCCCACCCTTGTCAGAAGACTTACCATCCTTCTTTTTGTTGCCATCTTTGTCACCCCCTGTATGAACTTTTCTGTTCACCCTTGTTCTGACCCATTTGTCTGCCTTCTTTCCCAATTCTTGGGGAGAGGTCAGATCAGAGTCCACCAAGTACTGGTGCAACAAATCAGACACACAATTATTAAGAATATGCTCTCTCAGGATCAAGTTATACAGGCTGTCATAATCAGTAACTTTACTGCCATGTAACCACCCCTCCAAGGCCTTCACTGAATGGTCAATGAAATCAACCCAGTCTTGTGAAGACTCCTTTTTGGTCTCTCTGAACTTTATTCTGTATTGTTCAGTGGTTAAGCCATAACCATCCAGGAGTGCATTCTTAAGAACTTGGAAATTATTAGCATCATTTTCTTTCACAGTAAGGAGCCTATCCCTACCTTTTCCACTAAATGATAGCCATAGGATAGCAGCCCACTGCCTTTGAGGGACATCCTGTACAACACAGGCCCTCTCAAGTGCAGCAAACCACTTGTTAATGTCATCCCCCTCCTTGTAAGGGGGAACTATCTTGTGCAAATTCCTGGAATCATGCTCTTTTGCAGGATGACTATGGGGAATACTGCTGCTGCCACCATGGGTTTCTAAACCCAGTTTCTGTCTCTCCTTCTCTACTTCTAAAGTCTGTCTATCCAAATCCAGCTGTTGCTTCTTGAGCTTCAGTCTGGTTTGTTCCACTCTCAATCTATTGAGCTCCCTTTCTAACAATCTGTCATCAGGGTGGGTGGGAGGGACATGCCTTGAAACAGAAGTATGGTGAGAATGGACAGAAGGAGACCTGTCCCTTACAGAAGCCACCCTAACAGCTTGGCTAACAGAAACATCACTACCAGTATGGTGAGAATAAATGCTTTTGCTATGATGTGAGACAACACTATTTATATGGTGTGGCTCATCATCATTACCAACTATGCTAGACTGTCTAGTAATGGGCAGGCTAGGAAGTTTCTTTCCTGAATCTTTTCCTGGGGGAGTCCCTGGATCAGATTGAGAACCATTAGCTACTTTTTCACCAGATTGGGCATTTATGGCCTTATCCTGTACTCTAAGCATGTTAATTAACAGTTCTAAGGAAGGATTCTTCCCTACACTCAAACCTCTCTCTATGCAGAGATTCCTTGCTCCTTTCCAGCTAAGGTGATCATATGCAAGTTTGGACAGATCAACATTTTGGCCTGTGCCAGACATTTTTAGAGAGAGTTAAAGTGATAGTAAAAGATAAAAAGTTTGTCAGAGCTTTTAGAAAGACAGAGAAAAAAACTTTTTAAACTTTTTAGAACTTTTTAGAAAGTTAGAAGTACTTTTCAGCACTTAGAAAAGAGTGAAAAGAGGAAATGCAAAACTTTTTGGCTATGTGTATATACACTGACCTTGTTTTGTATATTTTTCTCTTATGAAAAGTACAATGACAAGAGTGGTAAGTAGTCTCAAAGCACTTATCCCACCCCTGCACAACCAATGTAGGAGGCTGGACTGGCTTGTAGTGAGTACCAAGGGGTACTTGCACCTTGCACCAGGCCCAGTAATCCCTTATTAGTGTATAGGGTGTCTAGCAGCTTAGGCTGATAGATAATGGTAGCTTAGCAGAGCAGCTTAGGCTGAACTAGGAGACGTGTGAAGCTACTACAGTACCACTTAGTGTCACATGCACAATATCATAAGAAAACACAATACACAGTTATACTAAAAATAAAGGTACTTTATTTTTATGACGATATGCCAGAGTATCTTAGAGTGTACGCTCAGTGAGAGGATAGGAAATATACACAAGATATATATACACAATAGAAAAAATATGCAGTATAGTCTTAGAAAACAGTGCAAACAATGTATAGTTACAATAGGATGCAATGGGGAAACATAGGGATAGGGGCAACACAAACCATATACTCCAAAAGTGGAATGCGAACCACAAATGGACCCCAAACCTATGTGACCTTGTAGAGGGTCGCTGGGACTATTAGAAAATAGTGAGAGTTAGCAAAATAACCCTCACCAAGACCCTGAAAAGTGAGTGCAAAGTGCACTAAAGTTCCCCTAAGGACAAAGAAGTCGTGTTAGAGGAATAATGCAGGAAAGACACAAACCAACAATGCAACAACTGTGTATTTCCAATCTAGGGTACCTGTGGAACAAGGGGACCAAGTCCAAAAGTCACAAGCAAGTCGGAGATGGGCAAATGCCCAGGAAATGCCAGCTGCGGGTGCAAAGAAGCTTCTACTGGACAGAAGAAGCTGAGGTTTCTGCAGGAACGAAAAGGGCTAGAGACTTCCCCTTTGGTGGACGGATCCCTCTCGCCGTGGAGAGTCGTGCAGAAGTGTTTTCCTGCCGAAAGAACGCCAACAAGCCTTGCTAGCTGCAAATCGGGCGGTTAGCATTTTTGGACGCTCCTGAGGCACAGGAGGGACCAGGAGGTCGCAAATTGGACCAGCAGAGAGAGGGGACGTCGAAAAAGCCCTCTCTGAAGCCGGTAGCTCCCGGAGAAGTGCCAGAAACAGGCACTACAAGGATGCGTGAAATGGTGCTCGCCGAAGTTGCACAAAGGAGTCCCAAGTCGCCGGAGCCCAACTTAGAAAGTCGTGCAATGCAGGTTAGAGTGCTGTGGACCCAGGCTTGGCTGTGCACAAAGGATTTCCGCCGGAAGTGCACAGGGGCCGGAGTAGCTGCAAAAGTCACGGTTCCCAGCAATGCAGCCCAGCGAGGTGAGGCAAGGACTTACCTCCACCAAACTTGGACTGAAGAGTCACTAGACTGTGGGGGTCACTTGGACAGAGACGCTGGATTCGAGGGACCTCGCTCGTCGTGCTGAGAGGAGACCCAAGGGACCGGTAATGCAGCTTTTTGGTGCCTGCGGTTGCAGGGGGAAGATTCCGTCGACCCACGGGAGATTTCTTCGGAGCTTCTGGTGCAGAGAGGAGGCGGACTACCCCCACAGCATGCACAGACAGGAAAACAGTCGAGAAGGCGGCAGGATCAACGTTACAGAGTTGCAGTAGTCGTCTTTGCTACTATGTTGCAGGTTTGCAGGCTTCCAGCGCGGTCAGTAGTCGATTCCTTATCAGAAGGTGAAGAGAGAGATGCAGAGGAACTCGGCTGAGCTCTTGCATTCGTTATCTAAAGTTTCCCCAGAGACAGAGACCCTAAATAGCCAGAAAAGAGGGTTTGGCTACTTAGGAGAGAGGATAGGCTACTAACACCTGAAGGAGCCTATCAGAAGGAGTCTCTGACGTCACCTGGTGGCACTGGCCACTCAGAGCAGTCCAGTGTGCCAGCAGCACCTCTGTTTCCAAGATGGCAGAGGTCTGGAGCACACTGGAGGAGCTCTGGACACCTCCCAGGGGAGGTGCAGGTCAGGGGAGTGGTCACTCCCCTTTCCTTTGTCCAGTTTCGCGCCAGAGCAGGGCTAAGGGGTCCCCTGAACCGGTGTAGACTGGCTTATGCAGAATTGGGCACTTCTGTGCCCAACAAAGCATTTCCAGAGGCTGGGGGAGGCTACTCCTCCCCTGCCTTCACACCATTTTCCAAAGGGAGAGGGTGTCACACCCTCTCTCAGAGGAAGTTCTTTGTTCTGCCATCCTGGGCCAGGCCTGGCTGGACCCCAGGAGGGCAGATGCCTGTCTGAGGGGTATGCAGCAGCAGCGGCTGCAGTGAAACCCCAGGAAGGGCAGTTTGGCAGTACCAGGGTCTGTGCTACAGACCACTGGGATCATGGGATTGTGCCAACTATGCCAGGATGGCATAGAGGGGGCAATTCCATTATCATAGACATGTTACATGGCCATATTCGGAGTTACCATTGTGAAGCTACATATAGGTAGTGACCTATATGTAGTGCACGCGTGAAATGGTGTCCCCGCACTCACAAAGTTCAGGGAATTGGCTCTGAACAATGTGGGGGCACCTTGGCTAGTGCCAGGGTGCCCTCACACTAAGTAACTTTGCACCTAACCTTTACCAGGTAAAGGTTAGACATATAGGTGACTTATAAGTTACTTAAGTGCAGTGTAAAATGGCTGTGAAATAACGTGGACGTTATTTCAGTCAGGCTGCAGTGGCAGGCCTGTGTAAGAATTGTCAGAGCTCCCTATGGGTGGCAAAAGAAATGCTGCAGCCCATAGGGATCTCCTGGAACCCCAATACCCTGGGTACCTCAGTACCATATACTAGGGAATTATAAGGGTGTTCCAGTAAGCCAATGTAAATTGGTAAAAATGGTCACTAGCCTGTTAGTGACAATTTGGACAGAAATGAGAGAGCATAACTGGACAAAGGAAAGGGGAGTGACCACTCCTGTGACCTGCACCTCCCCTGGGAGGTGTCCAGAGCTCCTCCAGTGTGCTCCAGACCTCTGCCATCTTGGAAACAGAGGTGCTGCTGGCACACTGGACTGCTCTGAGTGGCCAGTGCCACCAGGTGACGTCAGAGACTCCTTCTGATAGGCTCCTTCAGGTGTTGCTAGCCTATCCTCTCTCCTAGGTAGCCAAACCCTCTTTTCTGGCTATTTAGGGTCTCTGTCTCTGGGGAAACTTTAGATAACGAATGCAAGAGCTCATCAGAGTTCCTCTGCATCTCTCTCTTCACCTTCTGCCAAGGAATCGACTGCTGACCGTGCTGGAAGCCTGCAAAACTACAACATAGTAGCAAAGACGACTACTGCAACTCTGTAACGCTGATCCTGCTGCCTTCTCGACTGTTTTCCTGGTGGTGCATGCTGTGGGGGTAGTCTGCCTCCTCTCTGCACTAGAAGCTCCGAAGAAATCTCCTGTGGGTCGACGGAATCGTCCCCCTGCAACCGCAGGCACCAAAAAGCTGCATTACCGGTCCCTTGGGTCTCCTCTCAGCACGACGAGCGAGGTCCCTCGAATCCAGCAACTGTGTCCAAGTGACCCACACAGTCCAGTGACTCTTCAGTCCAAGTTTGGTGGAGGTAAGTCCTTGCCTCCACACGCCAGACTGCATTGCTGGGAACCGCGACTTTTGCAGCTACTCTGGCCCCTGTGCACTTCCGGCGGAAATCCTTTGTGCGCAGCCAAGCCTGGGTCCACGGCACTCGAACCTGCATTGCACGACTTTCTAAGTTGGTCTCCGGCCACGTGGGACTCTTTTGTGTAACTTCGGGTGAGCACCATTTCACGCATCCTTGTAGTGCCTGTTTCTGGCACTTCTCCAGGTGCTACCTGCTGCTGAGATGGCTCCTTGTCTTGCTCGATGTCCCCTCTCTCTCCTGACGCATATTGCGACATCCTGGTCCCTCCTGGGCCATAGGAGCATCCAAAAACTCTTACCGCACAATTTGCAGCTAGCAAGGCTTGTTGGCGGTCTTTTGGTGGGAAAACACTTCTGAACGACTTTCCACGGCAAGTGGGATCCATCCACCAAAGGGAAATTCTCTAGCCCTTTTTGTTCTTGCAGAAACCTCAGCTTCTTCTGTCCAGTAGAAGCTTCTTTGCACCCACAGCTGGCATTTCCTGGGCATCTGCCCATGTCCGACTTGCTTGTGACTTTTGGACTTGGTCCCCTTGTTCCACAGGTACCCTCGACTGGAAATCCATCGTTGTTGCATTGCTGGTTTGTGTCTTTCCTGCAGTATTCCTCTATCACGACTTCTATGTCCTTGGGGGAACTTTAGTGCACTTTGCACTCGCTTTTCAGGGTCTTGGGGTGGGCTATTTTTCTAACCCTCACTATTTTCTAATAGTCCCAGCGACCCTCTACAAGGTCACATAGGTTTGGGGTCCATTTGTGGTTCGCATTCCACTTTTGGAGTATATGGTTTGTGTTGCCCCTATCCCTATGTGTCCCCATTGCATCCTATTGTAACTATACATTGTTTGCACTGTTTTCTAAGACTATACTGCATATTTTTGGTATTGTGTACATATATCTTGTGTATATTTCCTATCCTCTCACTGAGGGTACACTCTGAGATACTTTGGCATATTGTCATAAAAATAAAGTACCTTTATTTTTAGTATAACTGTGTATTGTGTTTTCTTATGATATTGTGCATATGACACTAAGTGGTACTGTAGGAGCTTCACTCGTCTCCTAGTTCAGCCTAAGCTGCTCTGCTAAGCTACCATTATCTATCAGCCTATGCTGCTAGACATCCTATACACTAATAAGGGATAACTGGGACTGGTGCAAGGTGCAAGTACCCCTTGGTACTCACTACAAGCCAGTCCATCCTCCTACATTGCTGACATCAGGTCTGGCTCCAACTGGGTACACAGTTCCTGGATTGTGGCAAGGTCAAGCCTGTATGTGATAATCACATGTCGCTCCTCCACTGTCGACAGGTCCACCAACGGTCGGTACACCGGAGGATGCCGCCATCTCCTCACATGTCCCAGTGGATGGTGCCTATGAAGGACAACAGCGAGCACAGAGTCCAAAAACTCAGGTACGTACCCACAGTTTACACAGAACACCATTCATACACAAAAGGTGGCCTGTTTGTGTGTTGAGTCTAGGCCTAGGTATGTGTTACGCAGTTGAAAAACAAGCCGTGTGGGCCCATGAAATGGCGGCTGCCCGACCTGTAAAGTGGGACAATGGGATGTGAGTTAACTGCGCTGGCGTTGTACACCGTCGCAGTAGGTGGTCGAAGACTGCGGTGCAATGATGCTTTGGTTAACATTGGACCCTGTGGGTCCCAGGAGCCAATGATGATGTACGCTGGCGGTGACGGTACGCACCGCCGTGGACGTGACCGCCATTTTCTATCTGTTCAATCACTCGATACCTGATCTTCGATAGGAGAGGACCTACACTGCAAGTGCTGCTGTGACCTCGGTCTGGAAGAGACAATTACTCGAGTGTCTGGGGAAAGGGCCCCTGCCTTCACATTGGAGGAGTTGGAGAAACTCGTGGATGGGGTCCTCCACAGGTACACGCTACTCTACAGTCCTCCAGACAAACAGGTAAGTACACAGGGAGCAAGTTGTATGGGCTATTCCTGTGTGGAGAGGGCTGGATGTAAGAAGGAAGGGGGGAGAGTGCAGCATGCATGAAAGATGGTGAATGCATGTGCAACGTGGCAAGGGTAGGGATGGGGGCCAATCAGTTTGACGGTGCAGTTGGTAATAACTTCTCTTTTTCCCCTGTACATTTCAGGTAGGTCAGTGCCCACCAGAAAAAAGATATTTGGCGTACCATCGCCAAGGACGTCTGGACCCTGGGGTTCTACCACAGACGGAGCACCCACTGCCGGAAAAGATGGGAGGACATTCACCGCTGGAGCAAGAAGACGGCGGAGGCTCAGCTGGGGATGGCTTCCCAACATGGAAGGGGTGCCCGTCGCACCATGACCCCCCTGATATTCAGGATCCTGGCGGTGGCCTACCTGGAGTTGGATGGGCGCTTGAGGGCATCACAGCAGACACAAGGGGGTGAGTACACTCTCATTCTGCTGACTTTGCACGCAGTGGAGGAGTCTGGGTGGGGGAGGTGGGCTGTGGGTTTCCCTAGGCCAGGGCGAGTTCCGTAGGCAAGGCTCCTCCGTAAGGCAGGCCATGTGGCACCCTACCCCACCTCTGTAGAGTGACAACTACACCTAGTCATGACCCTGGGTCATCTATGTGTGCAGATGTCGTCCATAGCCTTGTAGGCCATTTCCCAGGAATTGAACAGTGGAGCCCAAGAGCGCGGTGTAGTGCAGGGGGCTTCTGTGTCTGTCGTGTCCGCCAACGGTAGCAGTAATGCATGCACTCAACATGTCTTTCTTCTGTCGCCCCCCTCCTTTTTTGTGGTCTCCCTGTTCTTGTGTGCATTAGCATCATCAGGCAGAGGGGCAGTGGCACCGGAGCACCATGGGGCTGCATCCCACGTGGCCATGGAGGGCCACACTACGGACTCGGAATTCACCAGTGGGACGGAGAGCGAGGGGAGCTCCACGGTGGGGACAGGAGCTGAGACCAGTGACACGGACTCATCCTGTGATGGGAGCTCCCTTGTGGTGGCGGCAACACCTGTGCCCCCTCCCATCTACAGGTACAGCCGCCAGCCCCCCTTCCAGCACTGCCCTCCCAGCAGCCCCTCAGCCTTCCCCCCGTGCCTGCTCACCCGGGAGGGTGGGCATCACCTTCGCCCCAGGCACCTCAAGCCCTGCCCCAGTCACCCCTGCTGCCCTCCGTGAGGAGGCCATTGACCTCCTCAGGTCCCTCACTGTTGGGCAGTCTACCATTTTGAATGGCATCCAGGGTGTAGAAAGGCAGTTGCAACAAACAAATGCATTCCTGGAGGGCATTCATTCTGGTCAGGCGGCCCTTCACTGAGCTTTTTAGACTCTGGCCTCAGCACTGATGGCAGCCATTGTCCCTGTGTCTAGCCTCGCCCCCTCCAACTTCCTCCACCCCAACCCAATTCCCTGTACCTCAGCCTATCCCAAGCACACCTACAGACCAGCATGCACACACCTCAACACACAAGGGAAGCTTAGGCAAACATAAGCACCACACATCCCACAGGCACTCACACAAGCATCACACACATGCAGACACACCAACATTCACTGTCTCCACTGTGTCCCCTACTCGTTGTCTCCCTACTCCCTCCCAGTCTCGTCTACACTCACACCTGCATGCACTACCTCTACAGCCACTACGTCCCTCTCCAGCACACCCATCACCACACTCCGCTCACGTGCAGTCACCACCCCCACTACCATTCACACGTCCCCTGTGTCCTCTCCCAGTGTGTCTGTGAAGCCCTCTCCCAATATACACAAACGCAGGCACACACCCACCCAACTGCCATCCACATCACGACAACCTCCAGCGAATGCACCTTCACCCAAAGTCACCAAATGTACACCTCCTACAACCACAACCTCTTCCTCCACTCCCAAACCCCCTCCAGCTACCCGTCCCAGTGTGTCCCAAAAACTTTTCCTGTCCAACCTTGACCTCTTTCCCACACCTCCCTGTAGGAGGCTGGCCTGGTTTGTAGTGAGTACCAAGGGGTACTTACACTCTGCACCAGGTCCAGTTATCCCTTATTAGTGTAGAAGAGGTGTTCTAGCAGCTTAGGCTGATAGAAAAGGTAGCTTAGCAGAGCAGCTTAGGCTGAACTAGGAGACATGCAAAGCTCCTACTATACTACTGGTGTCATATGCACAATATCATAAGAAAACACAATACACAGATATACTAAAAATAAAGGTACTTTATTTTTATGACAATATGCCAAAAGTATCTCAGTGAGTACCCTCAGTATGAGGATAGCAAATATACACAAGATATATGTACAGAGTACCAAAAATATGCAGTAATAGCAAAAGGAAGTAATGCAAGCAATGTACAGTCACAATAGATTGCAATGAGAGCACATAGGTATAGGGGCAACACAAACCATATACTCCAAAAGTGGAATGCGAACCACGAATGGACCCCAAACCTATGTGAGCTTGTAGAGCGTTGCTGGGACTGTAAGAAAACAGCCCACCCCAAGACCGTGAAAAGTAGGTGTAAAGTGCACCTATGTTCCCCAGAGAGCACAGAAGTCGTGATAGGGGAATTCTGCAAGGAAGACCAACACCAGCAATGCAACAAAGGTGGATTTCCAGGCGAGAGTACCTGTGGAACAAGGGGACCAAGTCCAAGAGTCGTGACAAAGTCGAGATAGGGCAGATGCCCAGGAAATGCCAGCTGAGGGTGCAACGAAGCTGCCACCGGATGGTAGAAGCTGTGGATTCTGAAGAACGAAGAGGACTAGGAACTTCCCCTTTGGAGGATGGATGTCCCACTTCGCGAAGAAGCTTGCAGAGGTGTTACCACGCAGAAAGACCGCAAACAAACCTTGCTAGTTGCAAGGGTCGAGGTTAGGGTTTTTGGATGCTGCTGTGGCCCAGGATGGACCAGGATGTCGCCAATTGCATGAGGAGACAGAGGGGGTGCCCAGCAAGATAGGGAGCCCTCACAGAAGCAGGCATTACCCGCAGAAGTGCCGGAACAGGCACTACAAAGAAGAGTGAACCAGAGCTCACCCGAAGTCACAAAAGAAGATCCCACGATGCCGGAGGACAACTCAGGAGGTTGTGCACTACAGGTTAGAGTGTCGGGGACCCAGGCTTGGCTGTGCACAAAGGAAATCCTGGAAGAGTGCACAGGAGCCAGAGCAGCTGCAAATCATGCGGTACCCAGCAATGCAATCTAGCATGGGGAGGCAAGGACTTACCTCCACCAAACTTGGACTGAAGAGTCACTGGACTGTGGGAGTCACTTGAACAGAGTTGCTGAGTTCCAGGGACCCCGCTCGTTGTGCTGAGAGGGGACCCAGAGGACCGGTGATGCAGTCTTTTGTTGCCTGCGGTTGCAGGGGGGAAGATTCCGTCGACCCACAGGAGATTTCTTCGGAGCTTCTAGTGCAGAGAGGAGGCAGACTAACCCCACAGCATGCACCACCAGGAAAACAGTCGAGAAGGCGGCAGGATCAGCGTTACAAGGTCGCATTAGTCGTCTTTGCTACTTTGTTGCGGTTTTGCAGGCGTCCTGAGCAGTCAGCGGTCGATTCCTTGGCAGAAGGTGAAGAGAGAGATGCAGAGGAACTCTGATGAACTCTTGCATTCGTTATCTAAAGAATTCCCCAAAGCAGAGACCCTAAATAGCAAGAAAAGGAGGTTTGGCTACTTAGGAAGGAGGATAGGCTAGCAACACAGGTAAGATCCTATCAGGAGGAGTCTCTGACATCACCTGCTGGCACTGGCCACTCAGAGCAGTCCAGTGTGCCAGCAGCACCTCTGTTTCCAAGATGGCAGAGGTCTGGAGCACAATGGAGGAGCTCTGGACACCTCCCAGGGGAGGTGCAGGTCAGGGGAGTGGTCACTCCCCTTTCCTTTGTCCAGTTTCGCGCCACAGCAGGGCTGAGGGGTCCCTGAACCGGTGTAGACTGGCTTATGCAGAAATGGGCACCATCTGTGCCCATGAAAGAATTTCCAGAGGCTGGGGGAGGCTACTCCTCCCCTGCCTTCACACCATTTTCCAAAGGGAGAGGGTGTGACACCCTCTCTCTGAGGAAGTCCTTTGTTCTGCCATCCTGGGCCAAGCCTGGCTGGACCCCAGGAGGGCAGAAACCTGTCTGAGGGGTTGGCAGCAGCTGCAGTGAAACCCCGGGAAAGGCAGTTTGGCAGTACCCGGGTACTATGCTAGAGACCCGGGGGATCATGGAATGGTCTCCTCAATGCCAGAATGGCATTGGGGTGACAATTCCATGATCTTAGACATGTTACATGGCCATGTTCGGAGTTAACATTGTGACGCTATACATAGGTAGTGACCTATGTGTAGAGCACACGTGTAATGGTGTCCCCGCACTCACAAAGTCCGGGGAATTTGCCCTGAACAATGTGGGGGCACCTTGGCTAGTGCCAGGGTGCCCACACACTAAGGTGGTCATTACGACCGTGGCAGATGGTGTAAAAGGTGGGGTAATACCGCAAACAGGACGGCGGACAGAAAAAGGGAATTACGACCCTGGCGGAAACTGCCAACTAAGACAGCCACTTTAACACATCGCCCGCCACGGCGGTACAGACAAACAGCGCGGCGGTCACCAATCCGTCACCTTTTCCGGGGCGGATTCACCGTGGATAAAAACACGGCGGAAACAGCTTTTGCTATGGGAAAACGCTCACCTGAACACATCCCACGAGGAACGAGGACACCATGGTGCCGGAACTACAAATACACCCTTCCCTTGCATTCCTGCTCATCTACGACCAACAGCGACATCGGCGCAGAACATACCGGTGAGTACAGCACCTACGACACAGGGGAGGGGGGAGGCAAAAGTTACGAGGACACCCACCAAACACCCCCACCCTCGCATATTACAACATACACACCAATGCAGTCACAAAAATCACAGTAACAACCCACAATCTCCCCGGAAGAATGCAAAGACAAAGCGAATAGCGGTCAAACTTTGTATTGTGCCAATATACTACTCAATAAAAAATATACGGATATATATATCACAATATCTGTCAAAAATAAATGTACAATACAAGAAGTAGTGCAGAGATGTACACAACAATGGCCGTGCACCAACAGTCCAAAAATGAATGGGCGACGCCCACAATAGATACCTGACCAAAATCCGAGAGAACACTGCAGGGGCATCAGATAGAAACACTACAGGCACCTCAGGGGGAAGGGAAGGGGGGGCACCTCAGCCAGATTAATGCGAAGCCAGATCCACGACGGGGCTACATGCCCATTGATGTATCCTGGGGAGTGCAAAGCCACAGTCTCTCAAGTCTATACAGTGGGTGGGTTGCCCACTGTGCCATCCTGGGGAGTGCAAAGCCACAGTCTCTCAAGTCTATACAGTGGGTGGTTTGCCCTCTGTTACATCCTGGGGAGTGCAAAGCCACAGTCTCTAAAGTCTCTACAGTGGGTGGCTTGCCCACTGTGCCATCCTGGGGAGTGCAAAGCCACAGTCTCTCAAGTCTCTACAGTGGGTGGCTTGCCAAGTCTTTACAGTGGGTGGGTTGCCCACTGTGCCATCCTGGGGAGTGCAAAGCCACAGTCTCTCAAGTCTATACAGTGGGTGGGTTGCCCACTGTTACATCCTGGGGAGTGCAAAGCCACAGTCTCTCAGCGGTGCTTAGCCATGGTGGTCTTTGCCCTGTTCAGCGGTCTTCACCATGGCAGTCTTGGCCTTGTTCAGCGGTCTTCACCATGGCGGTCTTGGCCCTGTTCAGCGGTCTTCACCATGGCGGTCTTTGCCCTGTTCAGCGGTCTTCACCATGGCGGTCTTGGCCTTGTTCAGCGGTCTTCACCATGGCGGTCTTGGCCTTGTTCAGCGGTCTTCACCATGGCAGTCTTGGCCTTATTCAGCGGTGCTTAACCATGGCGGTCTTTGCCCTGTTCAGCGGTCTTCACCATGGCGGTCTTTGCCCTGTTCAGCGGTCTTCACCATGGCAGTCTTGGCCTTATTCAGCTGTGCTTAGCCATGGAGGTCTTTGCCCTGTTCAGTGGTCTTCACCATGGCGGTCTTTGCCCTGTTCAGCGGTCTTCACCATGGCAGTCTTGGCCTTGTTCAGTGGTGCTTAGCCATGGCGGTCTTTGCCCTGTTCAGCGGTCTTCACCATGGCAGTCTTGGCCTTGTTCAGCGGTGCTTAGCCATGGCGGTCTTGGCCATGTTCAGCGGTGCTTTGCCATGGTGGTTCTGGTACTGATATTGGTGTGTGGCATTACGATCTCCACACTGGACATTGGTGTGTGGCATGACGAACTCCACACTGGACATTGGTGAGTGGCATGACGAACTCCACACTAGACATTGGTGTGTGGCATGACGAACTCCACACTGGACATTGGGGTGTGGCATGACGAACTCCACACTGGACGTTGGTGTGTGGCTTTGTAGGAGGCTGGACTGGCTTGTAGTGAGTACCAAGGGGTACTTGCACCTTGCACCAGGCCCAGTTATCCCTTATTAGTGTATAGGGTGTCTAGCAGCTTAGGCTGATAGATAATGATAGCTTAGCAGAGCAGCTTAGGCTGAACTAGGAGACGTGTGAAGCTACTACAGTACCACAAGTGTCACTTGCACAATATCATAAGGTACTTTATTTTTATGACAATATGCCAAAGTATCTTAGAGTGTACCCTCAGTGAGAGGATAGGAAATATACACAAGATATATATACACAATAGCAAAAATATGCAGTATAGTCTTAGAAAACAGTGCAAACAATGTATAGTTACAATAGGATGCAATGGGGACACATAGGGATAGGGGCAACACAAACCATATACTCCAAAAGTGGAATGCGAACCACGAATGGACCCCAAACCTATGTGACCTTGTAGAGGGTCGCTGGGACTATTAGAAAATAGTGAGAGTTAGAAAATTAGCCCTCCCCAAGACCCTGAAAAGTGAGTGTAAAGTGCGCTAAAGTTCCCCTAAGGACAAAGAAGTTGTGTTAGAGGAATAAGGCAGGAAAGACACAAACCAACAATGCAACAACTGTGGATTTCCAATCTAGGGTACCTGTGGAACAAGGGAACCAAGTCCAAAAGTCACAAGCAAGTCGGAGATGGGCATATGCCCAGGAAATGCCAGCTGCGGGTGCAAAGAAGCTTCTACTGGACAGAAGAAGCTGAGATTTCTGCAGGAACGAAAAGGGCTAGAGACTTCCCCTTTGGTGGACGGATCCCTCTTGCCGTTGAGAGTCGCGCAGAAGTGTTTTCCCACCGAAAGGACGCCAACAAGCCTTGCTAGCTGCAAATCGTGCGGTTAGCGTTTTTGGACGCTGCTGTGGCCCTGGAGGGACCAGGAGGTCGCAAATTGGACCAGGAAAGAGAGGGGACATCAAGCAAGACAAAGAGCCCTCTCAGCAGCAGGTAGCACCCGGAGAAGTGCCAGAAACAGGCACTATGAGGATGCGTGAAACGGTGCTCACCCGAAGTTACACAAAGGAGTCCCACGTCGCCGGAGACCAACTTAGAAAGTCGTGCAATGCAGGTTAGAGTGCCGTTGACCCAGGCTTGGCTGTGCACGCAGGATTTCCACCGGAAGTGCACAGGGGCCATTATAGCTGCAAAAGTCGCGGTTCCCAGCAATGCAGCCCAGCGAGGTGAGGCAAGGACTTACCTCCACCAAACTTGGACTGAAGAGTCACTGGACTGTGGGAGTCACTTGGACAGAGTTGCTGGATTCGAGGGACCTCGCTCGTCGTGCTGAGAGGAGACCCAAGGGACCGGTAATGCAGCTTTTTGGTGCCTGCGGTTGCAGGGGGAAGATTCCGTCGACCCACGGGAGATTTCTTCGGAGCTTCTAGTGCAGAGAGGAGGCAGACTACCCCCACAGCATGCACCACCAGGAAAACAGTCGAGAAGGCGGCAGGATCAGCTTTACAAAGTTGCAGTAGTCGTCTTTGCTACTTTGTTGCAGTGTTGCAGGCTTCCAGCGCGGTCAGCAGTCGATTCCTTGGCAGAAGGTGAAGAGAGAGATGCAGAGGAACTCGGATGAGCTCTTGCATTCGTTATCTAAAGTTTCCCCAGAGACAGAGACCTTAAATAGCCAGAAAAGAGGGTTTGGCTACCTAGGAGAGAGGATAGGCTAGCAACACCTGAAGGAGCCTATCACAAGGAGTCTCTGACGTCACCTGGTGGCACTGGCCACTCAGAGCAGTCCAGTGTGCCAGCACCACCTCTGTTTCTAAGATGGCAGAGGTCTGGAGCACACTGGAGAAGCTCTGGACACCTCCCAGGGGAGGTGCAGGTCAGGGGAGTGGTCACTCCCCTTTCCTTTGTCCAGTTTCGCGCCAGAGCAGGGGCTAAGGGGTCCCTGAACCGGTGTAGACTGGCTTATGCAGAATTGGGCACATCTGTGCCCAACAAAGCATTTCCAGAGGCTGGGGGAGGCTACTCCTCCCCTGCCTTCACACCATTTTCCAAAGGGAGAGGGTGTGACACCCTCTCTCAGAGGAAGTCCTTTGTTCTGCCATCCTGGGACAAGCCTGGCTTGACCCCAGGAGGGCAGAAACCTGTCTGAGGGGTTGGCAGCAGCAGCAGCTGCAGTGAAACCCCAGGAAAGGCAGTTTGGCAGAACCAGGGTCTGTGCTACAGACCACTGGGATCATCGAATTGTGCCAACAATGCCAGGATGGCATAGAGGGGGCAATTCCATGATCTTAGACATGTTACATGGCCATATTCGGAGTTACCATTGTGAAGCTACATATAGGTATTGACCTATATGTAGTGCACGCGTGTAATGGTGTCCTCGCACTCACAAAGTTCAGGGAATTGGCTCTGAACAATGTGGGGGCACCTTGGCTAGTGCCAGGGTGCCCTCACACTAAGTAACTTTGCACCTAATCTTTACCAGGTTAAGGTTAGACATATAGGTGACTTATAAGTTACTTAAGTGCAGTGTAAAATGGCTGTGAAATAACGTGGCAGTGGCAGGCCTGTGTAAGAATTGTCAGAGCTCCCTATGGGTGGCAAAAGAAATGCTGCAGCCCATAGGGATCTCCTGGAACCCCAATACCCTGGGTACCTCAGTACCATATACTAGGGAATTATAAGGGTGTTCCAGTAGGCCAATGTAAATTGGTAAAATTGGTCAATAGCCTGTTAGTGACAATTTAAAAAGAAATTAGAGAGCATAACCACTGAGGTTCTGATTAGCAGAGCCTCAGTGAGACAGTTAGTCACTACACAGGTAACACATTCAGGCACACTTATGAGCACTGGGGCCCTGGTGAACAGGGTCCCAGTGACACATACAACTATACTGAAAACATAGGTTTTCACTATGAGCACTGGGCCCTGGCTAGCAGGATTCCAGTGAGACAGTGAAAACACCCTGACATACACTCACAAACAGGCCAAAAGTGGGGGTAACAAGGCTAGAAAGAGGCTACTTTCTCACAGGCTTGACGTTCCATCATTGCCCAGCGGGGCTGTGGGATTCTGGACCCTCCTGGGCTGTGACTCCGGCGGTGGTCTCTGGACAAGTTACGATACTTGAGCCCTCCTGGGCTATGACTCTGGCGGTGGTCTCTGGACCATTTACGATACTTGAGCCCTCCTGGGCTATGACTCTGGCGGTGGTCTCTGGACCAGTTACGATACTTGAGCCCTCTTGGGCTATGACTCTGGTGGTGGTCTCTGGACCAGTAACGATACTTGAGCCCTCCTGGGCTATGAATTTGGCGGTGGTCTCTGGACCAGTTACGATACTTGAGCCCTCCTGGGCTATGACTCCGGCGGTGGCGGTGGTCTCCTGACCAGTAACGATACTTGAGCCCTCCTGGGCTATGACTTTGGCGGTGGTCTCCTGACCAGTAACAACGGTGCTGGCGGTTGGGTCTGGACCACCGGAAATGATGGCGCACTTCTCCGCAGTGACACTCACAACAGGTTGGGGAGACTTCCTCGGGACCTTACCCACCTTCTTTTGAGTTACAGATGACTCACCAATCGCCTTGGATCCCATGTCACTGTTTGTCCCACCAGGAGTCTTGACACGGTCCCGTCGTCCACTCTCCAATTTCGGAGCCTTTACAGGGGGTGGGCTGACAGTGCCTTGGCTCCGGGTCCTACTGCCTGCCCTGGTGGACGGGGCACTCCAAAAACCTGGTACACGCACCACTGGTACTGGAGGCTTTTTGGCTGAGGCACTACGACGGGACTGATGAATTGGAGGGGGGGTGGGGGAAAAAAGGTCAATTTGACATAGGGACAGTTTCTGACGTACACTGGGATGGGTAGCTGGAGAGGCTCTGGGAGTGGAGGAAGAGGAGGTGGTTGTAGGAGGTGTCACTTTAGCTGTTTTGGGTGCAGCTGCAGGTACTGGAGGCTGTCGTGAGGTGGATGGATGTTGGGTGAGTGATTGCCGGCGTTTGGGTACTTTGGGAGGGGGCGTCACAGACACACTGGGAGAGGACATAGGGGACGTGTAAATGGCAGTGGAGGTGGTGAGTGCAGATGAGCGGCTTGTGGTGCTGGGTGTCCTGGTGCGAGGCCTAGTGCCTGTAGATGTGGTGCATGCAGGTGTGTGTGTAGACGAGACTGGGAGGGAGGATATAGAAGAGGAGGAGGGGGACACAGTGGAGACAGTGGATGTTACTGTGTCTGTATGGGTCTGATGCTTGTGTGAGTGCCTGTGGTGTGTGTGGTGCCTATGTTTGCTTGAGCTACTTGTGTGTGTTGACTTGTGTGCATGCTGGTCTGTAGGTGTGCTTGGGATGGGCTGGGGTACAGGAAATTGGGTCTGGGTGGAGGAAGTTGGAGGGGGGAGGCTGGACACGGGGACAATGGCTGCCATCAGTGCTGAGGCCAGAGATTGCAGGGTTCGCTGAAGGACAGCCTGACCAGAATGAATGCCTTCCAGGAATGCATTACCGTGTTTCAACTCTCGTTCTACACCCTGGATGGCATTAACAATGGTAGACTGCCCAACAGTGAGTGACCTGAGGAGGTCAATGGCCTCCTCACTGAGGGCAGCAGGGGTGACTGGGGCAGGGCCTGAGGTGCCTGGGGCGAAGGTGATGCCCACCCTCCTGGGTGAGCGGGCACGGGGCGAACGCTGATGGGCTGCTGGGAGGGCGGTTCTGGTAGGGGAGGTGGCGGCTGTACCTGTAGAAGTGGGGCGCACAGATGGTGCCGCCACCACAGGGTAGCTCCCATCGGCGGACGAGTCTGTGTCGCTGTTTGGTGATCCTGTGGCCGACGTGAAGCTCCCCTTGCCCTCCGTCCCACTGGTGAATTCAGAGTCTGTGGTGTGGCCCTACATGGCCATGTGGGATGCAGCTCCCTCGTGCTCCGGTGCCACTGTACCTCCGCCTGTTGATGCTGATGTACAGAAGGACAGGGAGAGCAGAAAAAGGGTGGAGACAGAAGAAAGAGAGTTTTAGTGCATGGCATACCGCTACCGTTGGCGGACAAGACAAACGCAGCAGCCCCATGCATTACGCCGTACCCCTGCCCTCTGCACATGCAATTTCTGGGATATGGGCTACATGGCAATGGTAGAAATCAGCCCACATGGATGGCAAAGGGGCAACTATACATCAATTTGCATTTTTTTGGGAGCTGGGGTAGAGTGCCACATGGCCTACATAACAGAGGGGCCTTGCCTACCTAACTCGCCCTGGCCTAGGGACACCCACAACCCACCACCCCCACCCAGACACCTCCACTGCACGCAAAGTCCATAGGATGAGGTTGTACTAACCCCCTTGTGTATGCTGTGATGTCCTCAAGCGCCCATCCAACTCCGGGTAGGCCACCGCCAGGATTCGGAACATCAGGGGGGTCATGGTGCGACGGGCCGGGCACCCCTCCCACGTTGGGAGGCCATCCCCAGCTGAGCCTCCGCCGTCTTCTTGCTGCAGCGGCGAATGTCCTCCCATCTCTTCCGGCAGTGGGTGCCCCGTCTCGGGTGGGCCCCCAGGGTCCGGACTTCCTTGGCGATGGCACGCCAAATGTCCCTCTTCTGGTGGGCGCTGACCTACATGACATGCATAAGGAAAGAGGAACAGTCATTACCAACAGCACTGTCGTTGTCATTGGCCCCTTCCCAAATCTATCCCTGTGGCCCATTCATCCTATGCATGACTGTTCTATGTACTCTGCCCCCTTCCCTCATCCACCCAGCCCTCTCTACCCAGGCCTAGCCCATACAACGTGCTCCCTGTGTACTAACCTGTTGGTCTGGAGGACCTTAGAGTAGCGTATACTGGGGGAGGAACCCATCCACAAGTTTCTCCAACTCCTGTGCAGTGAAGGCAGGGGCCCTTTCCCCAGACGCAGCAGCCATCGTCGCTTCCAGACCGAGGTCACAGCAGCACTAGCAGTGTAGGTCCTCTCCTGTCGAAGGTCAGGTATCTAGTGATTGAAGTGATAGAAAATGGTGGTGACGTCCGCGGCGGTGACGTCCGCGGCGGAGCGCATCAAAACCGCCAGTGCACCTGTTCATTGGCACCTGGGACCCATAGGGTCCACTGTTAACCAATGCAGCATTGCGCCGCGCTCTACAACCGCCTACCGCGACGGTGTCCAATGCCAGCGCAGTTACCCCACAATTCCAATGTCCCAGTTTAGAGGTCAGACAGCCGCCATTTCAGGGGCCCACATGGCTTCAATTACTACTGCATCACACATACCAAGGGCCTACACTCAAAACCTTTCCCGGATGGGTTAATTGTCTCGTGTAATCTTGTGTGTGACTGTGGGAACATACCTGGAGGAATGCTGACAGTTTCTTCGCTGTTGTCCTTCTTAGGCACCGTCAGTTGGGACATATTGGAAGATGGGTAATCCGCCGGTGTACCGACCGCTGGTGGACCTGTTGACAATGGAAGAGCGACATGTCATCGTGACCTACCGGTTTGACCCTGCCACAATCCAGGAACTACGTACCCAGTTGGAGCCAGACCTGATGTCACCAATCCGCCATCCGACTGGAATCCCCCCTGACGTGCAGGTGCTGTCAGTGCTCCATTTCCTTGCAAGTGGGTCTTTTCAGACAACAGTGGCCATGGCATCAGGGATGTCCCAGCCTATGTTTTCCAACGTGTTGTCCAGAGTGTTGTCTGCCCTGCTGAAACACGTAAGGAGATACATCATTTTCCCTGAGGTGGAGGATTTGCCTACAGTGAAAGGTGACTTCTATGCCCTTGGACATATCCCCAACGTCATAGGTACCATTGATGTGACCCATGTAGCTCTGGCCCCCCCCCCCCGCAGGAATGAACAGGTGTACAGGAACAGGAAGAGTTATCATTCAATGAATGTCCAGATGGTCTGTTTGGCAGACCAGTACATCTTGCAGGTAAATGCAATGTTCCCTGGCTCAGTGCATGACGCCTACATCCTGCGGAATAGCAGCATCCCTGATATGATGGGTGAACTCCAGAGGCTCCGTGTATGGCTATTGGGGGACTCTGGTTACCCCAACCTGTCCTGGCTACTGACCCCAGTGAGGAATCCCAGGACCAGAGCAGAGGAATGGTAAAATGAGGCCCATGGGCGGACTAGGAGGGTGATCGAGCGGACCTTCGGCCTCCTGAAGGCCAGGTTCAGGTGCCTCCATATGACAGGTGGGTCCCTATTCTACTCACCGAAGAAGGTGTGCAACATCATCATCGCCTGCTCCTTGCTCCATAACTTGGCATTGCGACGCCAGGTGCCTTTTCTGCAGGAGGATGATCCAAATGACGGTGTTGTTGCAGCGGTTGAGCCTGTGGAGCCTGTGGACAGTGATGAGGATGAAGCTGATGAAGATGAAAACGACAACAGGGAGTCAGTCATACAGCAATATTTTCAATGAGATACAGGTGAGTACAATTTCATGTTTCACATTATATTACATTTCACACGTCTACCTCTATCCTGTACCTACATTTCACTCCCTATTTGTTAACTGAGTTGTCCCTTTCCATTTCATTTTAAGTAATGTGGTAACCTACGTGTCAACAGCTTGCACCCTTGAAACGCTTGTGATGTGTGGCCACACCACCGAACTCCACTGGACCGACCACCACTGTGTCCACTTCACATTCAAGAAAAACACCGAACACCACCGCCCCCCTCTACCGCCACACCACCGCTGGGGAAAAGTCACCGAAGACCAACTAACCAGCACCCTCACCAAGAACCCACCGCCCGACCCCACCGACCCGGACTCCGCCGCCATCAACCTCCAACAGTGGATCCTCAACTGCGCCAACACCCTCGCACCACTCAAGAGGCCCACCGTCAACCAAGAAAAGAAAAAAGCAGCCTGGTTCACAGACGAACTGATCACCTCCAAACGCACCTGCCAGAAACTCAAGAAAAAATGGCTTCTCGAGCGCACACCCGACAGCCTAGCAACCCACAAGGAAGCCAACCGCAAACACCACCAACTTATCCGACTCGCCAAACGCTCACACTTCACAGAACGCCTAAACAACAACGCACACGACAGCAAGGAACTCTTCTGCATCGTGAAGGAGCTCTCCAACCCCAACGCCAACGTCAACGACGTCCCACCATCCCAGAAACTCTGCGACGCACTCTCCACCTTCTTCTACCAGAAAATCGCCGCCATCCACGACGGCTTCAACACCACACCTCCGCCAGACCCCACCCCCGACATCTCCTCCCACGCCGACCGCCTCACCACCTGGACTCACGTAGTTGACGCCGAAACCCTAAAGACCATGAACTCCATCCACTCAGGATCTCCCTCTGACCCCTGTCCACACCACGTCTACAACAAAGCCGACTCCACCATCGCCCCCCAACTCCGCAAGATCATCAACCTATCCTTCGACACTGCAACCTTCCCGGACAGCTGGAAGCACGCCGATATCCAACCCCTCCTCAAGAAACCCAAGGCTGACCTCAAAAACTTCCGACCGATCTCCCTCCTCCCATTCCCAGTGAAGGTCATCGAGAAGATCGTTAATGCACAGCTCACCCTCTACCTCGAAGACAACTCCATCCTAGACCCTCCTAATCCGGATTCAGACGCAACCACAGTACCGAGACTGCACTCCTCGCCGCCACAGACGACATCAGACAGCAAATGGACAACGGCAAAACTTCAGCCCTCATCCTCCTAGACCTATCCGCCGCCTTCGACACGGTCTGACACCGCACCCTATTAACTTGTCTCCACGAAGCCGGAATTCAAGACAAAGCCCTCAACTGGATCTCCTCTTTTCTCTCCGGTAGAACCCCGAGAGTCGGACTCTCACCCTTCCGCTCTGAAGCCACTAACCTCATCTGCGGCGTCCCCCAAGGCTCCTCGCTAAGCCCAACGCTGTTCAACGTATACATGGCACCCCTCGCACAACTGGCCCGTCAGCACAACCTCAGCATCCTCTCCTACGCCGACGACTCCCAGCTCATCCTCTCCCTTACTAAAGATCCACACACCGCCAAAGCCAACCTCCATGAGGGACTGAAATCCATCGGCGAATGGATGAGAAGCAGCCGTCTGAAACTAAACTCCGATAAGACGGAAGTCCTCATCCTCGGACGCT
The DNA here is from genome assembly GCF_031143425.1 of Pleurodeles waltl. NCBI lineage: Eukaryota > Metazoa > Chordata > Amphibia > Caudata > Salamandridae > Pleurodeles > Pleurodeles waltl. The sequence goes on along the minus strand of NW_027149813.1, from coordinate 801,755 downwards.
CCCCCTCGGCCTGGGACGACTCCTGGTGGCCCACCGCACTGGGCCCCCCACCTACTCCAGCCAACCACGCACGCAACCTCGGCTTCATACTCGACTCCGCTCTCACCATGTCCAAACAGATCACACAGTCTCCTCCTCCTGCTTCAACACCCTCCGCATGCTCCGTAGAATCTACAAGTGGATCCCGACGGAAACCAGAAAAACGGTGACCCAAGCCCTCGTCAGTAGCAGACTTGACTACGGCAACGCACTCTACACAGGCATCCCAGCAAAAGACATCCAACGACTCCAATGCATCCAGAACGCATCCGCCCGATTGATCCTCGACATACCCCGCCGATGCCACATCTCCCACCACCTGAAGGACCTCCACTGGCTCCCCGCGGACAAGAGGATCACCTTGAAACTTCTCACCCACGCGCAGAAAGCACTACACAACGCCGGACCCGCCTACCTGAACAACAGACTCAACTTCTACGTCCCCTCCCGCCAACTCCGCTCTGCCAACCTATCCCTCGCCATCGTTCCCCGAATCCAGCGCAAGACCTCCGGCGGCAGATCCTTCTCCCACCTCGCCGCCAAGACCTGGAACTCACTCCCTACCTCCCTGCGCCAGACCCAGGTCCTCCTCACCTTCAGGAGACTCCTCAAGACATGGCTCTTCGACCGATAGCAGCTACCCCCCCCACCCCCTCAGCACCTTGATACCCTAACGGGTACATAGCGCGCTTTATACATTTAATGATTGATTGATTGTTTGATTGATGTGTGACATTGGTATGTTGACCTTCCAATGGTTAACCTTTTTTAACACTGTAATTGACAATACAAAGTTCACAATCATTGACTGACTCCAATATTATTGAGGTTTCAAGGGTGTTTATTGAAGTGCATAAAAATGTAGGGGGTTTGTGAAATGGGTAGAGGTCATGGTGGAAGAATGTCCATGGCAGAGTCCAGTCTATTAGTCTCACAGGTATATTGCACATCTGGCCATTGGAAGTGGAGCTGGGGCAGTTCCAATCTGGACAGGGAAAGAAAGTGGGACAGTGGGGGGACAATCAGGGTGGTCTCATTTCATGGCGGGGTCTTGCCATCTTGCTCTGTCCTGTTCCTGGATCTCAGGTCCCGCTTGCGTGGTGGTTGTCCGTCTGCAGGGGGTGGGGTGCTGGTGTGCTGGTCCTGTGGCGGTGCCTCCTGTCCACTAGCGCCGGCGGAGGTGGTGGGCATTTCATCATCCATGCTAGTGTCAGTGGCCCCTTGGAGTGCCACGGTGTCCCTCAAGGTCTTTTGAATGTCCGTCAGCACCCCTACGATGGTGCCCAGGGTGGAGCCGATGGTCCTGAGCTCCTCCCTGAACCCCAAATACTGTTCCTCCTGCAGACGCAGGGTCTCCTACAACTTGCCCAGTACCGTTGCCATCGTCTCCTGGGAGTGGTGGTATGCTCCCATGATGGAGGATAGGGCCTCGTTGAGAGTAGGTTCCCTTGGCCTGTCCGCCCCCTGTCGCACAGCAGCCCTCCCATTTCCCCGGTGTTCCTGTGCCTCTGTCCCCTGGACCGTGTGCCCACTACCACTACCACTGCCCCCAGGTCCCTGTTGTTGTTGGGGTGTTGGGATAGCCTGGGTGCCCTGTAGTGGTGGACACACCGCTGATTGACCTGTCCTGGGTAGGGAGGTATGGGCCCGCTGGGTGGGTGCTGTGCTGGTGTTACCAGAGGGTGTAAGCTCGGTGTTGGGCTGTGGCTGGGCAAGGGGAACTGACTGTCCTGAGGCCGACAATGGTCCGGGCTGGTCATCAAGTTCCAGTAGGGCAGAGCTGCTGTCGTCACTGTGGGCCTCTTCTGGGGGTAGAGTGGTGTTGTCTGGACCCTCTGGTGTGGTGACGTTCCTTCGGGTTCCTGCGGGGGTATAAGTACATGATTATTGCATGGGTGTGTTTCACGGTGTGCAATGGTTGGGTGTGCGTGAACCCCAGTGCAGGCATTCCTGTGTGGGGGCTTGTGTGGTGATGTTTGGGGGGTGTTGTGGGTCTGTGCAGTGGGCATGCTTTAGTGATGGGTGTCCATGCTTAGTTGTGTCATGCAGGTCTTGGGGGTGGGATGGGTGGTTGGTGTTATGGGTAGGTTAGTGAGGAGTTAGAGTGATAGGGGAGGGTGTGAGGGTGGGGGTGTGTGATAGCATGCAGGTAGGGTGGGGGATATGATAGTGAAGATTATACTTACCAGTGTCCGTTCCTCCAACGACTCCTGCGAGGCCCTCAGGATGCAGGATGGACAAGACTTGCTCCTCCCATGTTGTTAGTTGTGGGGGAGGAGGTGGGGGTCAGCCGCCAGTCCGCTGTACCGCGATGTGGTGCCTGGATACCGTGGAACGCACCTTCCCCGTAGGTCGTTCCACCTCTTTCTGATGTCCTCCCTATTTCTTGGGTGCTGTCCCACAGCGTTGACTCTGTCGACTATTCTTTGCCATAGCTCCATCTTCCTGGCTATGGATGTGTACTGTACCTGTGAGCCAAATAGCTGTGGCTCTACCCTGATGATTTCCTCGACCATAACCCTGAGCTCCTCCTCGGAGAAGCGGGGGTGTCTTTGGCATGACATGGGGTGTTGTGTGTGATGTGTGGGGTGGTGTATGTGTTGATGAGTGTGGTGAGTGTAGTGTTATGTGGTGTTTTGTGCGTGGATGTTGTGTGGGTGATGGTGTAGTGTGCCTCTGTGTGATGGTGTTATCTATTCTGTGCTGTCTCTCTCTGGCCTTCGTCTCAAAATTGTGGTAGTAGGGGTTTGTGGGTGATGTGGGTGTGTGTTTCATGTTGTGTTTGGTGTGTGGGAGCGGTGTGTGTATGTGTATCAGGTGTGTGTATTTGTAATTGTCCAATGTGGCGGTGTTTTGGAGACGCGTGGATTCGTGGGTCGTAATAGCATGGGCGTGTTTCTGTTGGCGTGGAGGTGGAGGAATTGTTTCCGCATATTTATCGCTGACCTTTGCTGTGGCGGACTTGTGTGGGTGTCTGAATTTCAGCAGAATCCGTGATGTGTGTCATAATAGCTGTTGCGGTCTACCGCGGCCGCGGCGGTGTATTGGCGGTCTTCTGCACGGCGGTAAGCAGCTTTTACCGCCAATGTTGTAATGACCCCCTAAGTAACTTAGCACCCAACCTTTACCAGGTAAAGTTTAGACATATAGGTGACTTATAAGTTACTTAAGTGCAGTGGTAAATGGCTGTGAAATAACGTGGACGTTATTTCACTCAGGCTGCAGTGATAGGCCTGTATAAGAATTGTCAGAGCTCCCTATGGGTGGCAAAAGAAATGCTGCAGCCCATAGGGATCTCCTGGAACCCCAATACCCTGAGTACCTCAGTACCATATACTAGGGAATTATAAGGGTGTTCCAGTATGCCAATGTGAATTGGTGAAATTGGTCACTAGCCTGTTAGTGACAATTTGGAACGCAAAGAGAGAGCATAACCACTGAGGTTCTGGATAGCAGAGCCTCAGTGAGACAGTTAGTCATCACACAGGGAAAACATACAGGGCACACTTATGAGCACTGGGATACCTGGCTGGCAGGGTCCCAGTGACACATACAACTTAAACAACATATATACAGTGAAATATGGGGGTAACATGCCAGGCAATATGGTACTTTCCTACACTCCCCCACCCCGTCCGTCTCATAGGTCCTGAACTAGCACCTCAGCCACAACATCTCCAGGACCAGTGGTGCCTGTAGTCACCGGAATCTGGAGTGCACCGGCCACCAGGGCAGCCCGAGTGGCACGGGGCCACAGCACAGACAGTCCCCCACCTGTGAAGCATCAGAAGTTGGCCAGTGCCCGGCTGGAGAGGGAGAAGACTCCAGCCACCAAAGCCGCTCCCAGGGGTCCTGGTGGGAGTGTGGAGTCAGCTGTGACACCTTCCAAGGTGGGGAAGGGCCACAAGAAACCCGCAAGTCTGGGAAGAGCAGCACGGCGGAGAAGACTGCCATCATCCCCGCTGCCCAGGGGGCCACCTCCAGTACAAGCCCAGCTGCCCAGGCCAGGACCGCCAGCACCAGCCCACCTGCCCAGGAGGGGCCTGCCAGCACCAGCCCACCTGGCCAGGAGGGGCCGCCAGCTCAAGCCCCTCTGGGCCATGAAGGCCCGCCAGCAAAAGCCCCGCTGGGCCATGAAGGACCGCCAGCAAAAGCCCCGCTGGTCCATGAAGGACTGCCAACAACTGAGTCCCTGCAATGGAGACCGCCGTCTCAACTACCGCTGAACAGGGCACCGCAGTCTCAAGTACTGCTGAATAGGGCACCGCCGTCTGAAGCACTGCTGAACAGGTCACCGCCGTCTTAAGCACCGCTGAACAGGTCACCGCCGTCTCAAGCACTGCTGAACAGGGCACCGCCGTCTCAAACACCGCTGAACAGAGCACCATCATCTCAAACACCGCTGAACAGGGCACCGCCATCTCAAACACCGCTGAACAGGGCACCGCTGTGTCAAGCACCGCTGGCCCATGAACGGCAATGTCACTGATGCAACTGAGTCCGTCACGGGATGAATGATGCACTCTGGGCACCATGCCCCCTACAGAACCAGTGGAGACTGTCATCCACTACCTCTGTCCTTAGCAGGATGAAACACTCTGGGCACCATGCCCCCTTCAGAACCAGTGGAGACTGTCATCCACTACCTCTGTCCTTGGCAGGATGAAGCACTCTGGGCACCATGCCCCCTCCAGAACCAGTGGAGACTGTCATCCACTACCTCTGTCCTTAGCAGAATGAAGCAGTCTGGGCACCATGCCCCCTCCAGAACCAGTGGAGACTGTTATCCACTACCTCTGTCCTTGGCAGGATGAAGCACTCTGGGAACCATGCCCCCTCCAGAACCAGTGGAGACTGTTATCCACTTGAGAGACTGTGGCTTTGCACTTCCCAGGATATGGCAGTGGGCAACCCACCCACTGTAGAGACTTGAGAGACTGTGGCTTTGCACTCCCCAGGATTGATCAGTGGGCAAACCACCCACTGTAGAGATTTGAGAGACTGTGGCTTTGCAGTCCCCAGGATGGAACAGTGGGCAACCCACCCACTGTAAAGACTTGAGAGACTGTGGCTTTGCACTCCCCAGGATGGAACAGTGGGCAACCCACCCACTGTAGAGACTTGAGAGACTGTGGCTTTGCACTCCCCAGGATGGAACAGTGGGCAAGCCACCCACTGTAGAGACTTGACAGACTGTGGCTTTGCACTCCCCAGGATTGAACAGTGGGCATGTGGCCCCCTCGTGGATTTGGTGTTGTCCACTCAACCGCCGGAGGTGCCCCCCCTTTCCCTCCCCCTGAGGTGCCTGTTTAGTTGCTCTCTGATGCCCCTGCAGTGTTCTCTCCGTCATGGTCGGGGATCTTGTGTGGGCCTCGCCCATACCGTGTGGTCCCAGTGTTCCACGGACTTAATTGAAGCACTACCTGGACTACTATGCTTGGTATATATTTTGTAAATGGTGTATATATATATGTATTTATGCCTACTTGATTTTAACCCCTTCGCTGCCAGGACTTTTCCCCCTCCTGTGCTGAGCCTTTTTTTAGCTATTTGGGGCAGTTCACGCTTAGGCCCTCATAACGTTTTGTTCATATAAGCTACCCATGCCAAATTTGCGTCCTTTTTTTCCAACATCCTAGGGATTCTAGAGGTACCCAGACTTTGTAGGTTACCCAGAAGGAGGCCAAGAAATTAGCCAAAATACAGTGAAAATTTCGTTTTTTCAAAAAAATGGGAAAAAGGGGTTGCAGAAGAAGGCTTGTGGTTTTTTCCCTGAAAAGGGCATCAACAAAGGGTTTGTGGTGCTAGAATCACCAGCTTCCCAGCTTTCAGGAACAGGCAGACTTAAATCAGAAAACCCAATTTTTCAACACAATGTTGGTATTTTACTGGGATATACCCCATTTTTAAGATTTTTTGTACTTTTAGCATCCTTCCAGTCAGTGACAGAAATGGGCATGAAACCAGCGCTGGATCCTAGAAACCACAACATTTCTGAAAAGTAGACAAAATTCTGAATTCAGCAAGGGCTAATTTGTGTAGATCCTACAAGGGTTTCCTACAGAAAATAACAACTGAAAAAGAAAAATATTGAAATTGAGGTGAAAAAAACATAAATTTTTCTCTACGTTTTACTCTGTGACTTTTTCCTGCAATGTCAGATTTTCGAAAGCAATATATCGTTACGTCTGCTGGACTCCTCTGGTTGCGGGGATATGTAGAGCTTGTAGGTTCATCAAGAACTCTAGGTACCCAGAGCCAATAAATGACCTGCACCCTACAGTGGGTTTTCATTCTATACCGGGTATACAGCAATTCATTTGCTGAAATATAAAGAGTAAAAAATAGCTATCAAGAAAACCTTTGTATTTCCAAAATGGGCACAAGATAAGGTGTTGAGAAGCAGTGGTTTTTTGCACATCTCTGAATTCCAGGGTGCCCATACTAGCACATGAATTACAGGGCATTTCTCAAATAGACGTCTTTTTTACACACTGTCTTACATTTGGAAGGGAAAAATGTAGAAAAAGACAAGGGTAATAACACTTGTTTTGCTATTCTATGTTCCCCCAAGTCTCTCGATAAAAATTATACCTCACTTGTGTGGGTAGACCTAGCGCCCGGGACAGGATATGCCCCAAAACACAACATGGACACATCACAGAAAACAGAGCTGTTTTTTGCAAAGTGCCTACCTGTAGATTTTGGCCTCTAGTTCAGCCGGCACCTAGGGAAACCTACCAAACCTGTGCATTTTTGAAAACTAGAGACCTAGGGAAATCCAATATGGGGTGACTTGTGGGGCTCTGACCAGGTTCTGTTACCCAGAAACCTTTGCAAACCTTAACATTTGGCTAAAAAAACACATTTTCCTCACATTTCGGTGACAGAAAGTTCTGGAATCTGAGAGGAGCCACAAATTTCCTTCCACCCAGCGTTCCCCCAAGTCTCCCGATAAAAATGATATCTCACTTGAGTGGGTAGTCCTAGCGCCCGCGACAGGAAATGTCCCAAAACACAAAGTGGGCACATCCCATTTTTTGACAGAAAACAGAGCTGTTTTTTGCAAAGTGCCTACCTGTAGATTTTGGCCTCTAGCTCAGTTGGCACCTAGGGAAACCTACCAAACCCGTGCATTTTCGAAAATTAGAGACCTAGGGGAATCCAAGATGGGGTGACTTGTGGGGCTCTGACCAGGTTCTGTTCCCAAGAATCCTTTGCAAACCTCAAAATTTGGCTAAAAAAACATATTTTCCTCACATTTCGGTGACAGAAAGTTCTGGATCCTGAGAGGAGCCACAAATTTCCTTCTACCCAGCGTTCCCCCAAGTCTCCCGATAAAAATGGTACCTCACTTGTGTGGGTAGGCCTAGCGCCCGGGACAGGATATGCCCCAAAACACAACGTGGACACATCACAGAAAACAGAGCTGTTTTTTGCAAAGTGCCTATCTATAGATTTTGGGCTCTAGCTCAGCCGGCACCTAGGGAAACCTACCAAACCTGTGCATTTTTTAAAACTAGAGACCTAGGGAAATCCAAGATGGGGTGACTTGTGGGGCTCTGACCAGGTTCTGTTACCCAGAAACCTTTGCAAACCTCAAAATTTGGCTAAAAAAACACGTTTTCCTCACATTTCGGTGACAGAAAGTTCTGGAATCTGAGAGGAGCCACAAATTTCCTTCTACCCAGCGTTCCCCCAAGTCTCCCGATAAAAATGATATCTCACTTGAGTTCGTAGTCCTAGCGCCTGAGACAGGAAATGTTGCAAAACACAAAGTGGGCACATCCCATTTTTTGACAGAAAACAGAGCTGTTTTTTGCAAAGTGCCTACCTGTAGATTTTGGCCTCTAGCTCAGCCTGCACCTAGAGAAACCTACCAAACCTGTGCATTTTTGAAAACTAGAGACCTAGGGGAATCCAAGATGGGGTGACTTGTGGGGCTCTGACCAGGTTCTGTTACCCAGAATCCTTTGCAAACCTCAAAATTTGGCTAAAAAACATATTTTCCTCACATTTCGGTGACAGAAAGTTCTGGAATCTGAGAGGAGCCACAAATTTCCTTCCACCCAGCGTTCCCCCAAGTCTCCCGATAAAAATGATATCTCACTTGAGTGCGTAGTCCTAGCGCCCGTGACAGGAAATGTCCCAAAACACAAAGTGGGCACATCCCATTTTTTGACAGAAAACAGAGCTGTTTTTTGCAAAGTGCCTACCTGTAGATTTTGGCCTCTAGCTCAGCCTGCACCTAGAGACACCTACCAAACCTGTGCATTTTTTAAAACTAGAGACCTAGGGGAATCCAAGATGGGGTGACTTATGGGGCTCTGACCAGGTTCTATTACCCAGAATCCTTTGCAAACCTCAAAATTTGGCTAAAAAAACATATTTTCCTCACATTTCGGTGACAGAAAGTTCTGGAATCTGAGAGTAGCCACAAATTTCCTTCCATCCAGCGTTCCCCCAAGTCTCCCGATAAAAATGGTACCTCACTTGTGTGGGTAGGCCTAGCACCTGCGACAGGATATGCCCCAAAACACAACGTGGAGACATCACAGAAAACAGAGCTGTTTTTTGCAAAATGCCTACCTGTAGATTTTGGCCTCTAGCTCAGCCGGCACCTAGGGAAACCTACCAAACCTGTGCATTTCTGAAAACTAGAGACCTAGGGGAATCCAAGATGGGGTGACTTGTGGGGCTCTGACCAGGTTCTGTTACCCTGAATCCTTTGCAAACCTCAAAATTTGGCTAAAAAAACAAATTTTCCTCACATTTCGGTGACAGAAAGTTCTGGAATCTGAGAGGAGCCACAAATTTCCTTCCACCCAGCGTTCCCCCAAGTCTCCCGATAAAAATGATACCTCACTTGTGTGGGTAGGCTTAGCGCCCGCGACAGGAAATGGCCCAAAACCCAATGTGGTCACATCACATTTTTTCATAGAAAACAGTGCCTACCTGTGGATTTTTGCCTCTAGCTCAGCCGGCACCTGGGGAAACCTAGCAAACCAGCGCATTTTTGAAAACTAGAAACCCAGGGGAATCCAAGATGGGGTGATTTGTGGGGCTCTGACCAGGTTCTGTTACCCAGAATCCTTTGCAAACCTCACAATTTGGCTAAAAGAACACGTTTTCCTCACATTTCGGTGACAGAAAGTTCTGGAATCTGAGAGGAGCCACAAATTTCCTTCCAACCAGCATTCCCCCAAGTCTCCCGATAAAAATGATACCTCACTTGTGTGGGTAGGCTTAGCGCACGTGACAGGAAATGTCCCAAAACACAACGTGGACACATTTTTCATAGAAAACAGTGCCTACCTGTGGATTTTGGCCTCTAGCTCAGCCGGCCTCAGGGGGGGCAGAAATGGCCTAAAATAAATTTGTCCCCCAACCCCCCCTCCCCCCTGGGAGCGACCCATGCCTACGGGGTCGCTCCCCCTGCGTGACACTGGCGCCAAAAAAAAAATCCCCGGTGCCTATTGGTTTCTGCCCCCTTGGGGGCAGATTGACCTAAAATCGGCCAATCTGCCCCCAAGGAGGGGCAGAAATGGTCTGACTACAATCTGCCCCCCAGGGGAGCGACCCTTGCCTAATGGGTCGCTCCCCATCTCTAAAAAAACAAACAAAAAAAAACATTTGCTCTGGCGCCTAGAGGTTTCTGCCCCCCCGGGGGCAGATCGGCCTAATACCAATAGGCCGATCTGCCCCCGGGGGGGGGCAGAAATGGGCTAAAATAAATTTGCCCTCCAACCCCCCCCCCCAGGAGCGACCCTTGCCTACGGGGTCGCTCCCCCTGTGTGACATTGGCACCAAAAAAAAAAATCCCCGGTGCCTAGTGGTTTCTGCCCCCTTGGGGGCAGATTGACCTACAATCGGCCAATCTTCCCCCAAGGGGGGCAGAAATGGTCTAAATACAATTTGCCCCCCATGGGAGCGACCCTTGCCTAATGCGTCGCTCCCCATCTCTAAAAAAAAAAAAAATAATGTGCTTTGGCGCCTAGAGGTTTCTGCCCCCCCGGGGGCAGGTCGGCCTAATACCAATAGGCCGATCTTCCCCCAGGGGGCAGTAATGGCTTGAATATAATTTGCCCCTCAGGGGAGTGACACTTGCCTAATGGGTCGCTCCCTATCTCTAAAAAAAAAAAAAAAAAAAAAAAACACCCCAAAAAAATTTGCCCTCGCGCCTAGAGGTGTCTGCCCCCCCCGGGGGCAGATCGGCCTAATACCAATAGGCCGATCTGCCCCCGGGGGGGCAGAAATGGCCTAAAATAAATTTGCCCCCCCACCCTCCAACCCCCCCCGGAAGCGACCCTTGCCTACGGGGTCATTCCCCCTGTGTGACATTGGCGCCAAAAAAAAAATCCCCGGTGCCTAGTGGTTTCTGACCCCTTGGGGGCAGATTGACCTACAATCGGCCAATATGCCCCCAAGGGGGGCAGATATGGTCTAATTACAATTTGCCCCCCAGGGGAGCGACCCTTGCCTAATCGGTCGCTCCCCATCTCTAAAAAAACAAACAAACAAAAAAAAAACACAAAAAAAAAATTTGCCCTGGTGCCTAGAGGTTTCTTCCCCCCCGGGGGCAGATCGGCCTAATAACAATAGACTGATCTGCCCCCGGGGGGGGTAGAAATGGCCTAAAATAAATTCCCCCCTCCCCGGGGAGCGACCCTTGCCTACAAGTTCGCTCCCCTTGCGTGACGGCGCAAAAAAAAAAAAGATCCCTGGTGCCTAGTGGTGGGGGCAGATTGACCTAAAATCGGCCGATCTGCCCCTAAAGCGGGCAGAAATGGCCTAAATACAATTTGCCCCTCCAGGGGAGCGACCCTTGTCCAAGGGGTCGCTCCCCATCTGTAAAATAAAAAAAAAAAAAAATCCCTGGTGCCTAGTTTTTTCTGCCCCCCTTGGGGGCAGATGATCAGCCTAATCAAAATAGGCTGATCTACCCCCCCAGAGGGGCAGAAATGGCCTGAAATAATTCCCCCCCACCCCCAGGGAGCGAACCTTGCCTAAGGGGATGCTCCTCTTGCGTGAAATTCAAGCAAAAAAAACAAACTCCCTGGTGTCTGGTGGTTTTTGCCCCCCTTGGGGGCAGATTGGCCTCATCAAAATAGGCCAATCTGCCCCCAAGGGGGGCAGAAATGGCCTAAATATAGTTTACCCCCTAGGGGAGCAACCCTTGCCTAAGGGGTCACTCCCCACCTAAAAAAAAAAAAGGAAACATAACAAAAAGAAAAAAAAAAATGATCCCTGGTGCCTAGAGGATTCTGCCCCCCCTGGGGGCAGAAAAGGCCTTCCCCAAAAAATGCCCCCCCTGGGAGCGACCCTTGCCCAAGGGGTCGCTCCCTTTTGTCAGTTTCAGAAAGAAAAAAAAAAAATCCCTGGTGTCTAGTGGGGGTTCAAAAGCCGAATTGCAAGCAATCCGGCTTTTGAAACCCTGGGAGAGACTTCAAAGGGAAGGAAATACATTTCCTTCCCTTTGAAGCCTCTCCGGGCCTCCCCCATGGAATTGAAAGAGAAATGCTGAGCATTTCTCTTTCAATCGTGGTGGAAGCAGAGCTTCCAGCGCGATGGGGGAGACCCTGTGACTAATCAGAGTACGCTCGTGGGCTGACGTCACAGGGGGGGGTCGGGGGTGGAAGGGGAAGGGCTTCCCCTTCCATCCCTGACTTGGGGGGGAACCCCACAGAGGGAGCGCTAGCGCTCCCTCTGGGCTCTGTGACCAGGACGTAACGGTACGTCCTGGGCACAGAACGGGTTAATATATTACAATGGTTACACTCAGTTTCTATTGTCTTTGCATTATTCCGGGGGGTTTGTGGGGTGCAACTGTGATGTATCAATATGCATTAGTGTGTGTGTTGTAGTGGGTGAGGGTGGGGGTGGGGGTGTTGCATGTTGCATGTGTGTGCCCCTGTTTTTCCCTCCCCCTCCCCTGTGTCGTAGGTGCAGTACTCACTGTGGTCTTCGCCGCTGGCGTTCGTGCTCCTTATAGAGGAGCAGGAAGACTAACCCAGGTAGAATTTGGAGTTCCGGGTCCATGGTGTCCTCTTTCCTCGTGGGGTGTGTAGAGGTGAACGTTTTCCCTTCGGAATTTCTGTTTCCGCCGTGTTTTTATCCACGTTGAATCTGCCCCGGAAAAGGTGGCGGATTGGCCTGTCATAATAGTGTGAGCGGTACATTGTCTCCTGCCTGTCTGTTGGCGGTGACCGCCGCGCTGTTTGTTTGTACCGCCATGGCGGTTGGAGTGTTAAAGTGGCTGTCTTTGTTGGCGGTTTCCACCATGGTCGTAATTGCACATTTTTTTCCGCCGGCCTGTTGGCGTTCTTATAGCCGCTTTAACACCGCCAGCCAGGGTTGTAATGACCACCCATATCTCTCTTTGATATAGCACATACAGAGCCAGATTCCTACTATATATAAATATATTTATATATGTGTGTATATATATATATATATATATATATATATATATATATATATCATGCCAAGTCCCTGCTGCCAACTGACTGCTACCGCCAAATGGGGTCAGTGCTCGGTTACGGGCGCAGGACCCGTAAACATCCCAAATTATCCTCTTAGTCCTTCTTGAAGGAAACAGCCGGCACTCCAGATTTCTTCGATCCAATAAATGTATTCCTCTTTCAACATACGCTGTATTGTTCAGGGCTGACGCGCTTCAAACGTGTCGGGCTTAATCATAGCCCATAATGCTAAGTTACCATATTTAAGCTCTACCGCCTCTAAATACTGTATCTTGCAGTTTAATAAACATGAAATACTATTGACACCGTATCGTCTCAGCAATGAAGTACATTTTTAAATGTTTACATTTTTAAATCATGCCCTCTTTATGACTTCCTGTTTCTAACCAACACAACTTATCCTTAATTCTAAAAATGCATTTTTATAATTCAATATTTCATATTCTCTTTTTTTTCGGTCATGAAGTTATCCAGTCTATAATTAATCTCTCAATATCAAGGGGCTTTTCACCACCTACAGGCATGATTTTATCCTCTCTTTTGCTATAAATTAGTCTTAAATCTACTACCATTTTTTATCAACTGCATCATAAACAAAAACAAACTTAATAATAAAAAAATACATAATAGTCAAATAAAAAATATAAATAAAAAATAATATTAAAAAATCATGAATATCTGGCACCAGGACAATTTTAAACGCAGAGAGAGCATAAACACTGAGGTTCTGGTTAGCAGAGCCTCAGTGATACAGTCAGGCACCACACAGAGAACACATACAGGGCACACTTTATGAGCACTGGGGTCCTGGCTAGCAGGATCTCAGTGACACAGGCAAAAACAAACATACATACTAGTACAAATGGGGGTAACATGCCAGGCAAGATGGTCCTTTCCTACACCCATTTGGTCACATAAAGAACTTGTGTTGTGGGTCACCATTAATCCATCATCCACATTGCACTCTTTATATAACAATACATCCTGTCTCTGAACATTTATGCGCTCAACCCACATGTAGAAAAAGCTCTTCATCCTGGCTCAATCCCCATGGGAATGTGCTGTTTAATCTGATTATATATTCTGATTCCATCCTCCTGAGAATGCATTCCCTGTTCCAAAATATGCTTTTTGACAGGAAAGATTGTGCTACACATATACCATAATTTACACGGACACAAAATCACATATGTTGTAAAGTCTGAATTACAATTAATGAATTTATCCATCCTAATCTCTTCCCCTGTGGGTAAATTGTATGTCTTATGATTGTCGCTCTGTTTACAGGCCTTACGATTCATACATCTATAAAAACCTTTCTGTTTACCAAAAAACTAATTCTCCTTCTTATTTGTGTAACTATGTACCAAAATATCCCGTGATGAACTACTTTTTTTATATGTAATTCTAAGATATGGGCTCATCAAGGGTCCTATCACTTTGTCTACCTTAATCAAATGCCAATATCTTTTCATAATCCTCATCACTTCAACCGAGTCTGAATTGAAGGTGGTAATGCATCTCACTATGCTGTCTTCACATTTCCGTTTCTTCTGGATTAAAATACTATCTTGTTGTACCCTAGCAACTTTATTACAAGCTTCTTTAATAACTTTCATTGAATATCCCCTGGATCTGAATCTTGCTACCATGTTTCTCTGTACTTTTTCAAAGATTTGATTTGTACTACAGTTCCTTTTCGCTCTAAGTAGCTCACCATAAGGAATACTCACTTTAATTTTGGTGGATGATGGTTTTTCACCTGTAAGATGCTGTTAACAGCTGTACTCTTCCTAAAAAAGACTAGTGTTTACCGTTTCAGCTCTAGGATGGTATTGAGAATGCACTACGAGATGTTTTAGGGTGGTTACCAAGAAACAATCTTAATTTGAATTTTACATATAAATGTGACAAAGGGGCTATGGAATTTTTGGATGTTTTAGTGACAATAGAAGGGGAAGAGTACGGCTGCTAACAGCATCTTACATGTAAAGTCCATCCCCTCTAGGGAAATGGACCACCTCAACAATTTAGGGGTTTCTCCTTTCATCTGTTTTAACCATAAGAGAGGTTTGTGGTCTGTCTGAACTATGAAGTGAGTCTCAAATAAGTATGGTCTCAACTTCTTCAGGGCCCACTCTATGGCTAACCAACGCTTTTCTCTAGGGGTCAACCTCCTACTGATAAAAGCAACAGGTTGGTCCTGGCCTTCTGAGTTTAGTTGTGAAAGCACTGCCCCAAACCCCAGTTCAGAAGCATCTGTCTGGAAAATTAGTGTTTTTTGAGTAATTTTGGCTTTTTAGGACAGGTGCAGTACACATAGCCTGCTTAAGCTCCTCAAAAACCTTAATAGGGGAAACAAATGAGCCATAGTTCTTAACGAACCCCCTGTTATACTCGGTGAGGCCAAGCAAGGCTCTGACCTGGGTCTGAGTAGTAGGGGGAGCCCAGTCTAAAATAGTCTGGATCTTCCCCCCTCTAGTGGTTCAATCTGTTCTCCACCAACTAGGTGTCCCAGATAAACCATTTTCCCCTGCCCTGTCTGACACTTTGAAACCTTGATAGTTAGGCCTGACTTTTGCAGGGCCTCCAGAACTTTCCACAGGTGAACCAGGTGGTCATCCCAGGTGGAGCTAAATACAGCAGTATCATCTAAGTATGCTGCACTGAATGCTTCCAGACCTTGGAGGATTGTATTCACCGGCCATGGGAAAGGGGCAGGTGCATTTTTCAGACCAAAGGGCATAGCTGTAAATTGATAATGCTCTCCAATGGTTGAATATGCAGTTTTTGGTTTAGCATCTTCTGATAATTTGATCTGCCAATACCCTGCAGTCAAATCAAAAGTGCTCAGATACTTAGCAGATGCCAGTGTATCTATTACCTCATCTGGCCTGGGTATAGGGTGAGCATCTGTTTTTCTAACTGTATTGAGCCTTCTGTAGTCTACACAAAACCTCATTTCCCTTTTTCCATTTTGCATATAAGGTTTGTGGTGGCCCAAGGGCTGTCTGAGTGCTCAATTACAGCCTCTGACTGGCACAATGTCTTCAGTCTCAATGGTATGCTCACACCAAATAGTCTGACTAGGTGTAAGTGAAAAGAGTTCAGAGAATTGGCCTAGGAGGTTCTTGCAGCCCTCCTTCTGCTCTACTATAAGGCAGTTTACAAGGACAACCCCTGTCACTGAGCCATCTGCTGCAGTGTTGGAGAAGAGGTCAGGGAAAGGGTCACTCCTTTCTTCCTGCCCCTCATCTGTGGCCATGAGTAGGGTCAAATCTGTCCTATCATAGTAGGGTTTAAGGCGGTTGACATGAAGGGGCATATTTATACTCCGTTTGCGCCGAATGTGCGTCAAAAATGTTTACGCACATTCAGCGCAAACGTTACCCCATATTTAAACCCTGACGCCCGAGCCGGCGCACAAGGAAAATGGCGCTATGTGCGTCAGTTTCTGGAAGCGGCACCCCGCCCTGCTTTAATGACATGCAGGGTAGGCGTTCCCGTCCAAAAACCGACGCACACAGCGGTGCGTCGTATTTATGCTTCCGGGCAAAAATGACTCCCGCGCGGCAGGCGGCGCAAAAAAATGACGCAAAGCACGAATATCGTGAAATTTTAACGCCTGGGTCAGGGCAGGCGTTAAAATGGGGCAAACACACCTGTACTTAATCAGAACACACAGAACAAACAACAGAGCAGCAGAGCAGCAGAGCAGCAGAGCAGCAACAGGGAGACATGGAGGTGCTTTTTCTTCAGCGTGCACGTAGACGCAGAGCCCTGCAGCAACAACAGCAGCTACAAAAACAACAGCAGGGACCCCAAAGACAGCGCAGAAGGCAGGAGAGGATATTCTGCCCAAGAACAACCCTGCATGGCCTCAGGGAACGAGACATCATCCAGAGGTACTGGTTGAACTGGCAGGCCATTCAGCAGCTGCTGAGAAATATTGAACAGCAGTTGGCCCCCACTTTAGTGACTCCCCGCACTATCCCAACAGAAACAAAGCTGCTTGCCGTACTTCACCTGCTGGCAAGTGGCTCGTTTCAGACAACTGGTGCCCTGGTTGGTGGAATATCACAACCATCTTTCTCCGCATTCCTGCCTAAAGTACTGGATGCCATCATTCGCCTGACACCCCGCCACATCTGCTTCCCTAACACACTGCAGAAGCAGCAGGAAACTAAACAGGGGTTCTACGCCATCAGTGGCTTCCCGCACGTCCTTGGTGCAATCGACTGCACACACGTACGCCTTGTGCCACCTGCTGCGACTGAACACCTCTACCGCAACAGGAAGCACACACATTCAATCAACGTGCAGGCCATAGTCGATCACCAAGGACTGATCAGCAACATTGTGGCTAAATATCCTGGGAGTGTACATGACGCATTCATCTTCCGTCACTGCACCATCAACCAACACTTCCAGGATGGACGGTATGGCAATGGACTACTTGTTGGTAAGGACAAAAAACAAAGTCATATACACACTGCTCAGAAACCCTCTAGGGTAAACAACACATACACCACAATAGCAACACCTAGCCAGGAACACACTGAGGTACTCACATCACTAGCCATGTTTCACAAGTCACCATTGAACCTGTCACACATTGGAATTTACTCTACAGCTTAGTGTGAAGACATTAATGACTGTGGTTGCCTAAATGTCACCTTGCAAATTGGAAGTCTCACAATAACCTGTACACTAATACAATGCATAAGTTTAAAGGTATGGGATGGCCTGGGTATGTTCATATGAACGTTTCTAATACACTTTCATGTTTCAACTCTGCATGGAAGTATCATCACACCCCCAGTGAGGACACACGGACACCTGTATCACAAGTCACAATGCAAGGGAGGGCACACTGTACTGGAGAAACCAATACATCCTGCTGACAAACAGTTAGCCAACAAACACTTGCTCAGCCAAGGAAAAAAAATCAATGGAAAAGTTTTCACCAACAACCATAGGTTGTCACATTAGTACACAAAATAGTCACAGACAACACAACACAACTACTGCCATCAAAGATACGTACAACAGTGCCTGCCAAATCTAATTGATACCATTCTGTGTTTCTCTTTCAGCTGATCAGGGGTATGGCATCCAGCCTTGGATAATGACACCATATGGGAACCCAAATACTGCTGCTGAGCGGGCATACAATGACGCCCACAAGAGGACACGCAGCATTGTGGAGCAGACCTTTGGGATCCTAAAGTCAAGGTTCCGCTGCCTTGACATAACTGGCGGTAGCCTACTCTGTTCCCCAGAGATGGTCTGTAAGATCATACTCACTTGTGCCATATTACACAATATTTGTGTAAAAAGGAATATTCCCCTTCTTGACCTGGACCCAGACATGCCTGAGGATGATGAAGAGGAGGATGCTGGCCTGCAACAGGAGGGGGAACAACCTAACACGGCAACAGGAGTGCGTAGGCGCCAACAGCTTGTCAATAATTTTTTTTCTTAATTTATTATAATAACTTGTATTCCACACTTGTAAATAAACACAGGTAACCAACACCACATCATGCTTTGGCCTATGCATTTCTGACCACCTTTAGTTTGAAATTGCTGAAGAAGAATGTCGTCTCATTGAGCAAGAATGCTATAACATTCATCACACCAAAAATAAACATCACAAATGTATGCACAGAGGGCAGGATGTGACATGATACATTACCATACACAGAGCCCAACAGGAGTACAAATGTGGCAATTACACATGCCGGATCCAAACACCTGAAACAGTCTCTCATCCAGACCAAAATTGGAGATCATTTGAAAGTCACATTACACGTGTTCAGAGACAGGGTGGGACCATCCATGTGTACGTGACCATGTCATCAATGGCTTCTCTCAAGTGTGTGATATGAGCAATACACAATTGGAACAACATCAGCTGCCACTAACTCAGGAGGAGACCTTGAAGTTACAGTGACAACATACACCCAGACAGGTGATAGTGGATCCACATTCCCACACACATGTACACATATGTCATACAATCAACCTAATATTTGAAAGTAGACCATCACAGTTCTGTCCCAGTTTGAACCTAGCAGGAAGAATGTAACATGACACTAAACCAGGTAATGCAGAAAGGGACACAGACAACAACAAAATTATTCTCATTATCACATCGGGAACGCTGAGAGTCTTGCAAACATAGTCATTGGAAAATGGTATGCAAGTTTGCTCCAATTCATCATTACTGCAAACGTCAAATGGGCTAATGAGATGAATGAATGGTCAACAGTCATTCATACCATATGGCCTTACATTAGCCTGCTGCTGCAGGTTTGCCATGATATAATAAATATACTCCATGGATACAGTAGCTATTCTGGATGGTCAAATCCTAGGGTGCTGGGGGCGTAAGTCCACCTCTACCGCCCCCAAAACATACAAGAATCTTGTACTTGTGAACTAAACACATGCATAAGGCACATGTGTGGGCTACATGTCAAACATCCAACACAAATCTGAAACACAAAATCATAATGGGACATGGTTAGCCCCATAAAAACTGTAAGTGACTATTGCACTCCCTGTTAGGACTACAGATAAAAGCATCACCATCATAATTGTGGACACATTTTGGAGAAGGAATACATCATGGTATCCCATCCATCATTTCAAAATAGCCATCAGCAATTACCCCAAATATGTTGACAAATATGGTCAATACATTAGTTAACGTATCCAAAACATTACAGTGTGAATGCCTTCTATACATACAACAACGGACATGTGTCATATCCAAACACAAATGTGTATCACATCGCACCGTTTGACCATGACAAATCACCTTTCCAAAGTTAAAAACATGAAGACATAACGAAAAATTTGCTCCAAATTCTATGCATACAGCATGGGCGTCATAATTTGTTCACGTACATGAGTGCACAGAATGCAGAGTCAAATAGAAATGTATCCAAAAGTGTCACATATTTAGCCATCAAAGTATAATTTACATCATACATTTTTTTGACTCAGCATCATGTGCACTACTGTACGTGGAAAAAAATGACGCCCATGATGTATGCGTGGTAAAATTGACGCTACATGGACATATGTTGGTCATCTCATGTACATTAAAAATTATTAATATTCATATCATATTTTTTGACTCAGCATCATGTGCACTCCTGTACGTGGAAAAAAATGACGCCCATGATGTATGCGTGGTAAAATTGACGCTACATGGACAATATGTTGGTCATCTCATGTACATTAAAAATTATTAATATTCATATCATATTTTTTGACTCAGCATCATGTGCACTACTGTACGTGGAAAAAAATGACGCCCATGATGTATGCTTGGTAAAATTGACGCTACATGGACAATATGTTGGTCATCTCATGTACATTAAAAATTATTAATATTCATATCATATTTTTTGACTCGGCATCATGTGCAATGTAATGCGTAAAAAAAAATGACGCACAATTGTGTATGCGTGAAAATATGACGCATAACGGGAAATTAAAAACGGCGGCCATTTTATGCAGGAAGTGATGTAATAGGATATCCTGTTTACAAAATCTGTACTGGGAGTTAACTTTCACTTTCACTTTGCAGTCTCAGATTTATCTAGACTGTGTGGTTGTGTGAAAGGTGTTGTCCTGTGTTTTACTGCTTTAGTGACCTGTGTCCCTTGTATTTTGTCTTTTTGTGAATCTATTCTTGTTGTATAACATTGTCTCAGTCTATTTAGTCTTGTTTTGTCTATTCCTGTGATTGTTTGTATTGTCTGTGGGAGTCTGTTGTGGGTAGCATAGTTTGGGGGGTTAGTTGGGCTATTTTTCTCCTTTTTCATTTTCTTTCACACCTCTACCTTTCCCCATTTCCCACTTTTACTTTCTTATTTCATTTGTCCATTTTTCTAGCTGTCAATATGTCAGGTAGGCCTCGCCTGTCCAGGATGGGTGAAGATGAATTGGGGGGATTCATATGGCTAGTTAGCCATTTCCTCCCACTGATGCTGGAGGCTGGGGGCCGTGTGATACAGGGGTATCACACGGAGGCTAGGAAAATCCGGTGGGAGAAGGTGCGCCATCACCTGGTCCGGGTCTACGGGAGCATGCGAAATGTCCATCAATTGAAGCACCGCTGGGCAGATCTGATCACCAGGGAACAGGACCTGCTGGACCACCTGGGACTCAGGATTGGTGGCCATGTTGGTGAGTACAAATCAATTACATGGGAATAATATAAATCTGTGTTTGAACATGTGATGATTGTTAGCCAATCTGCTAAATAAGTAGCTGACTGTGTGTAATGCTAGGGAAACCTAGGCCCATGTTTATACACATATATCCCCATTTTTGCAACACATTTTCACGCAATAACAGAAGCAATTTGCAACATCTATCTGTATTTTGCTAATTAGCCCCCTCTCTGCGTCACAAAATGATGCAAATGATGCGCAACAAAGGTATACATATGTGCCCTAATGTGTATTTGTTGCAGAATGTGTATGAAGACCAATGCTACCAGTCCGATGGCTCATTTTTGCAACACATACCAGATGCCTGTAGCTGTGTGTAATGTAGTGTTGCATTTGTGTCAGACAAGCAACACATGAACGGCTCTATTTGTACTCTACTGGTCATAATGGCCAGTGAGTAAGTCATGTAGAAACAACATACCTACATATGTAGACGCCATAGCTAGACAGAAAATTAGAAACACATGATGATGCTATACATGTGTGTTGCCTTCACGTCACATGAAGTTAGTTATGTTGTCCACAGATATGTCACATGTGTGTGTGGTTGCTGTGTGTTGAACATGTCCACCTAGCCTGTTTGATTGTGAGTGGTCATGCAGTCCTCATGGAACCCGTTTTGGAATGTCTCTCTGGGATGCACATGCTGAGATGTATGGATAACATTATTGTTGGGGCATACTAATGGAGGGTTAACTTGGACGACACATGACTGTCCTGGCCACTGCATGTGTGTAGTAGGGTGTGTCACTGTAGCAGGAGACTCATCCAATGATAATGTTGAATACAAAGTCATCCATGCAGTATGAGCATGTGGGAAAGTCTATCATTACCATGTCATATTCACACAGTGTAATTGTAACTGAAATTATTTGTCAGTTCACCCAGTCTATATTAGAGTATATTCTTCCTTTCATGCTTTACAGGTGGACCAGCCCCGTACACCGTGGGAGAGGTGGCACATTTTGACGACCCCGATACATACAGTGAGTGTCGCCTGAGTGCTATTTTCATTGTTTGGTAATGAAGCATGATGGATTACTGTGTGTTCAACAGAATTCATGATTTGATGCGCTCGCCGTTCATTGGCATTGTTGTTTTAGTGTGATATCAAATAGGACTTCTGTTTCTGTAAAGCAATAACTAGCCATCTCTCAGATTGAGGGGCTGTAGGTTGGGCGGCAATGGGGAATGGGATGACTCATTTGGAATACACTGGTCAATGTTAGACTTGGTCAGGGACTTGCCATGAACTGAGTCTGCATATCAGACTGACAGTCTCCCAGATAGCTTAGGCACATGGCTTTGATGACAAGTGCTTCTTCCTAGTTGAGGATGGACTGTGTACACTGTAGGTCGGATCTTCCGGGGGCATGTACTTCCACAAGGTGAACTAGAAGTGTGTGTGACTTGAGTGCAATGGCCTAGGTGTTCTGTCGAATCATGAGAATGGGTGTTCTACCTCCTCTGTGTGTGTTGTAAAACATGCCTCACTGATAGTATGTCATGTTGGCCTAAGTCATATCATTTTGACATGTGTGGACCTGGGATGTGACAATGTTTGGCTGACTACAACGTGTTGCTAGCCCTTCATAGGTGTTGTGTGTGAAAGCACATACTTGTTGAACTTTCTATACACTCCTGGGTGTGCATTGAACATGGGATTGTTGGTTGTTCTTCCCACACCACCCACAAAGACTGGGATGTTACTGTGAAACAGGGTACCTAGGACTGTAGCAACCAGTATGTTACACGTACTTGACACCTTTTGTGACTTGAGTTAGTACCTAGGGCCAGATGTAGCAAACTGTGTACACGTTGCAAATGGCATAAATTTCTGTTTGTGAGTTGCAAACATCTGTTTTCTATTCCGAAATGTATTTGGTGGTCATGAACATATTAGCTAAATGCTTTTCAAAATGCAAAATATAAAGGGGTTTTCCAGACCTACTTGCAACTCACAGTGGTAGGCAATCCCATTTGCAACCGAGTACGTGGTTGCAAAGTGAGTCGCAGTTATCATCCACTTGAAGTGGATGGTAACCCACTTGCTAACTGGAAGGGGTCCCCATTGTAACCCTTCACCTTTGTGAGTGGACCGAAATAATCCTGTACAAAACAGCCAGTGGTCTAAGGGACCACTAATTACCGTGAAATAATCCAAGATTGAAGTTGTTGTGATTTTTTACTAATTACAGCTCATTTTCCTTTCAGGTAAACGGCCTACACTTGGGGAAAAATAACCTGCTTTATTTAAAAGCAGTCACGTACATGGAGGTCTGCTGTTCCCAGCAGGCCTCCATCCCCGTGAGTGCCCATAGTCGCTAAGGTGGCGCAACTTGGAACCCACATCATTGATGTTCATGAGGTGGGTCTTAGCGACCCCATAGCGACTCGCAGACGGTGTCAGAGACACCGTTCTGCATTGCAAATTGCTAGTTGCATTTTCCAAATTCCTACATCTGGCCCCTAGTGTTGACATTTGATTCTGGCCCATGGGTTCAATCTTAGCACACAACTAATTCCAAATGCCATTGAGTGAGGAGTGTGATTGTTATCACATAGAATGACATATGTAGTGAAGTCAGTTTGCGGAAGAGGTGCTGCCATGATGTCAAATGCCTTAGGTATGATTTGGATGAGTAGTTTAGGGTGATGTCATCCATCATGTAGAGACATGGATATGCTAGGTGTGATATGCCCTTATGTATGCATGTTTCACATGTACTTCCTCTGAGCCTTTCCGTGAACTATGTTGTGACAATTGCTGCAACCAATACATTTCTAGTAATGGACAAATGACCTATTGTGGTATTCCACCCAATGCAAATCCAAAGCTAAATATTTGCCTTTTCTCTTCACAGCTGCAAACCTGAGTGCCGCAGATCACAACAATTTGAGCGCCGTGCGATGAGATACAGGCACATCCTGCAGGTGCAGTGTGGGTATCGGAGGATGGCCCGCAAGTACCATTCAGATCGGGCCTCCGGGGCGTGGTGGGCCACACCACAGGCTCCCCCTACAGTGCCACCAACAACCACCTACACCACATACACCAGGTCTGCCCAAGTGGACCCAGCAACGGACCAAGCATCTTCCTCCAGACCTGGACCCAGCTGTGTGGTGGTAGCAGGACTGTCCCGTGGCCACAAAACTCCTGCCACAACATCCACCTCCACCGGCACGCAAACCAGCACAGACCCTCCTGTCGACCCAGCTGCCTTCCTGGCATTGTCCCGAAAATTGGACAAGTTGGTGAAAAAGGTGGACAACCTGAGGAGGACATGAGTTATGTGAAAAAGAAGGTCCGCTCCATCAGGCGCACACTACGGAGGGCAAATCTGTAGTACTTTTGCCCTCCTGAACTTTTACCCCTCCCCTCTCACCTCTTTCCTATTTTATACTGTTAGTTGGGTTTTGGGGGTTAGTTATAGGATAAGTATAGGTAATTAGCTTAGTTAGTGTTAGGGAAGAGGGTGGGGGGTCCTTATTCTTTATATCTTATATTTTTGTGTGGGTGGGTGGGGGGCAATGTTGGGATTCCTGTTTAAAAAAAATAAAATATATATATATTTAAAAAAATTACCAAAAAAATATATGTTTGTTTAGGATAGTATAGTATGTGTGTAGGTTAGTAAGTGTTGTCCTGCATGTGTCTTGTCTCATAATGGTGGGTGGGGGGTTGATGTTTAGATCGTTTCGTTACATATGTAGAGTTAGTTTAGCTTAGGTTAGTTAGGGACAGTTGTGGGTTAGTAGTAGTCAGGTTAGATTAGTGTAGGTTTACCTTTCCCTTAGTTGCCTCTTTTATTACTTCATTGAAATAAATATTTAGTTAACCCTTTACATGATGCGTTAGGTGCTACATTATCATGGCCTTGACATCAGTGTAGCAGAATGTTTTAGTATGACATTTGTGTCCTATGCTCGCTATCCCCAGGATATTGAGGTTTAACATGCCAGCTACCCGTGTGCTAACTTGGTAAGTATCCACCATGTGGGAGACCCACCATTGGTAGTGTGCATTGATCATCAAGGTTTTGGGTTGGCATGTATCCTACTTCACAAAGAGTGCTTCCAGACTTGTTATTGTGGGTAAATCGATAGGTCGGACAGCAGTGTGAAGTTCAGGGAGATCTTTGTAGATGAGGAATTGTTCACACTCTTGTCTTGTTGCTGTCATTGCTGACCTACATCATGTGTGTACTGATTCAGCATGACTTTCCTTCATGGAAGTATACTCCGTAAGGGTGATTGATGCAGTGTAATTGGTTAATGATTCCTTACATTTTACAGCATTATTTCTAATTTAAGTATTGCATGGTGCCTACATTTCTCAGCCACCATTAGTTGTCTAGAATAGCTATAGATGGTGCATCATTCTGTCCAACACAGCATGATTGTGTGTGCTTAGTCCCTTCATCAGTTATTTTCCTCAGTATAGTAAGGCTATGATGCAATCCTGGCCACTGCACAGATGTTTCAGTATACATGAAATCAGGACAGTAGTATAGAGAATCGACATGGTTACCACACAGCCACTTTGGAGTTATGTACTGCACAGTTGAAGTGTGAAATAACACAGAGACACCATAGGTGTGCAAGTGATATTTATTTTTAGGTGGTGTAGTGCAAAATGTCCATTCACAATGTTAGCTGAGTCCGTTGTGGTGCATTCTTACATGGTGATCCTACAGACGGGCTGTGGATGATGCTCCTGACATGCTGGGGTGATGTCACAGACAGTGCAGAGGAACAGGAATTGCCAAATAGTAGGAGAGAGACATTCACTGGCAATGGGGACAAGTCATACAGTGGATTGCCAAACAGTCATTGAGTGTAGTTGTAGTGAGACTGGCATTTGTCAAAACGTAGGACCTTGGTCAGAGTAGGCCATGGTGCAGGGACTAGGGCTTCCGGGTACTCTTGCGTGTGAATGTTATCTGTTACATGTCTTCTTCTTCTGATGTGTGTGTTGCCTGGTGTGTCCTTGTTGTTGTTGGTTGTGAAGGGGCAACACACTCCTCAGTGTTAGAAGACATGGAGGCAGACATCCCGGGGGCTGCTCCCTGACGAGTTATGAAGGGCAGTACTGCAGCAAGGAGGGCCTGCTGGTTTTTCAGAATGGCAGCCACATCACGATGGTAGGCAGCCAGGTCGGCTCTGAGGGGTTCTATGTTGCATTCGTGCACACGTTGACTGGCTTGCAGTTGGAGTTGTTGTGTCAACTGGATGACAGCTGTGCAGATTTCCTTCTGTGTTTTTAAAAGTTCCTCCAAGAGCGATGTTCGGGCTTGCATTGCAGCTGCCTGATCAGCAGTTGACAGCATGCACAAACGCACCCCCTCAAGGCTGGCTGCCATAGTTTGCATCCCCACCCGCACCTCCTTGGCCAGCTCCCGCTGGACCCCAACGACAGTTCTTTCAAAGCTGGTGCCAGTGTCGTCAGAGTCCTCAGCTGTGTTGGAGCTGGCAGGTCTTACAATTGGGGTGGCGGGTGGTTCTCCTGTGGTGGCTGCTTCTTCTGTGCTCCTCCTTGTGACTGAAGGTGGGGTTTTGGAGGCTTTCAAGGACCATTTGAATGGTCTCTTGTGGGAGGTTTATGGGCTCGTCATCCATGTCATCAGGGAACTCATGGACAGGCATATCGGCAGGAGATCCGTGTTCCTCTGCAATGAAACAGGGTACAATTAGTGTGTCTGTGTTGTGACAATTTTGCACTAAGATACAAGCCTTGGGATGCCTTAACTTTGTGCTCTGTGTTTGTCTTGGTATCTGCTGTCCGTCATAGGGCACTGTGTGTCACATGTATGATATGGAGCTATCAGACATGTCTCTAGGTGTTGCTTTGTAATTATTTAGGAATAGGCGTGTTTTTGTCCTACTCCTCCCTCGGTGTTTAACTATTGTTATGGAGGGACATTTTGTTGGGTGGGCTCTCATTATCCTACATGTGATTACTGGCTTTCTAGGCAGCAGGATAGCTAATGGTGTGGGGGACTAAGTCTGACCCACTTGTAAATAACTCTGTCACCCTGATATTTCATTTTGCTCAGACTAACTAGCAGTGCCTCTGGTCTCCCACATCAAAGGAATGTTTTGACATCCGAGCGCATGACATCTTTGGAACTTCTCAGGGAAGTCGTGGTCACTCAGATCCTACACAATTATGTCTTTTCCGGTATGTTCCCATACACAAATGACAAAGACAGTATTTGTTTAATATGAGGTTTCATTGTACAACTGACTTGTAGAAATTTAGGTGTGAGCCACAATAACCCAAACAATACACACTGTTAGAATTGAAATAGTCCGCAGGAGAGTAATACATTAGTACACAGCTATCATGGTGCCTAACAGTTTCTACTCTCCCTCTGCTTGTTCTATGTATAGCACAGCATGTTAAGTTTGGAGCTTGCCTGTCTGAATCACAGGGGAGACATCATCCCTCATATCAGAGGAATGGGCTGTGATCTGGTTGTGCATCAGCAGCAAGGCAGGCAGCATCTAGTTGTGTTTCTCTGTTTGGAAACTCCCTCTTGCATATCTTGGGACAAGGAAGTGATTTTATAAGTCATATGTCATTGTGATGACAAAGTTTTCCTACGCAGGAATGCCAAACCTTAACCCCTACCACATCTATCAGCAACGTACCAGACTGTATCCTTGACTGGGGCACAGAGTGAATATGTTCTGGCAAACTCCAGTGCAGAAGTAGGCAAAACAGTGTGATTTGACTAATTGAAAACACCTTAGGACTGGCTATTTGCTACATTAACTGATAGGAAGGGCAATGAGAATCATTTAGTGCAAAGTGCTCTGAGGCTCTTAGATGTGAGCAAATGAGTATATGTACATTCAGGGTAAGATGCACAAAGGCCTCCAGCCTGAGGCTAATGCGCAAAGTATACGTTACACTTGCCACAATACACTTTGACTGACTGTGGGTGTTGTGACTGCCCTGCCAGCACACTTGCCTCTCAGGCCCTGCCCCATACACTTTTTATTCACATTGCATGAACTGTACATGTTACATGGCATTACCTATGCATGTCAATGTTAGGATGTGGTATGGATGTAAACATTGTTGATGTTTGAAGATGATGTTGGGTCATGCGTGTCTTACTAGATTGGCCTGTTTATCGTATGAATGTCCTATTTGTTTGTCAGACTTTGCAGGTGTGTTTCAGTTACCAGTTGCCTGTGTCCCCTCCTCAATGTTGTTGTCTGAGCAGTATGACATTAGTGATGTAGCCTTGTTAGCCAGGCACGTGAGGGACCGTGACGTATGCAGCATGTGTGTGTCCTTAGTGCTGTGTGGCTCCTATTGCTGTTTACTTTGGCTTATGTATGTGTCAGGTATGGACATTCGGCATTTGAGTGTACTGGTGCCTTTGTCTTATTTCTATGAATAGTTGCGGATGTCATCCTCACCCCCTAATTTAGGTATGTATGTTCCATGGGGAGGTTCCTGCCATTTGGTACTATAGCTGCACAGAGATGAGAGGTGTTATTGTCAACTGTTGTGGCAGTTACATTGCAGTTGTTGTTTTGGCTACTGCATTACTGATAGGGACCTAGTTGATGTAGGATAGATTTTGCAATACAAGTGCCTGGATGTGGATTTGAGGTAGTGGCCTTCCCACCTGTCGCTGCTTTCCCTTGGCTCTATTGTTGTCATTACAGGATGTCCCTATGGGACTGTTGTTGTTGCTGTTGTTGTTGCTGTATTTTGTCGTGCCCCAGCTTCGGTCTGTGCTGGGCATGCCCCCCTGCCGTGCCCCTTTACCCATGCCATTTCATATATGTGCTGACTTACATGCATTGTGTAGTAGGTATCCCCCCCCTGCTTACAGTCCCCATTATTGCATTTTAATTCCCCATGCAACTTACCCTGCATGTGCGTTGTGTCGTGGTAGTCTGCGCTGTCCAGTCCTTGAATCCCTGTGACGATCTCCTCCGGGATGACGGCTGCGACCATCTCCTCCATGTGGTCCAGGGCCTCCTGTTGTGCTGGACTCCCCCCTCCAGTCTGCATTGCTGCCTTCCTGTTCCTGGCCATTTTCTCTTTTGTCCTACGTTTGCAGTCATGCCAGCGTTTCTTACACTCAGTGACTGTGCGGCGTTCTTCAGCCACACTGTTGATCTTGTCCACTATTTGTTTCCATATGGCCTCTCTCCTACTGAGTGGCAATTTAGAGGAGATGAAAAGTTGGTGCTGGTGTTCCGTCACCTCTTTCACCAGGATTTCCTGCTCCTCTTCACTGAAGCGACACTTTCTTTTTTTTTTTTAAATGTCCTGGTTCCTGTATGGATCCTCCTGGCTGGTTCCTGGTCTGCTCTCATCCTCCTGGGGTCTGTTGTGGCATCTGGGATCCATTTTGGCTCTCCTCTGCTGACAGGGCAATTTTCGCGCAAAAATTTAACGCAATAGCGTGAAAAAAACCAGCGCTTTCCGAATTGCGCTGTCGTAAATCGACCCACAGTGATGTGCGTCGCCTTTACGTTGGTTTCCTTTACGACAGAACGACGCTGTGTGCGTCACGAAATAATGACTCCCACCTGTTGGTTGCGCCGCCGTACGTCAAAGTATAAATTTGACGCCCGCACGGCGCTTCAAAATGGCGTTAGACGGCGCTAATTCTTTTGACGCAAAACTGCGTAAGCGCCGTTTTGCGTCAAAAAATATAAATATGGCCCGAAGTACCCTGAGGAGCCTTTTTGGAGTACCAAGGTCTACCTGATTGGTAACTTCACCCTCCATTTGCATTGGAGTGTTCTTGGTGCCAGAGGAAAATGTGTTTTCTCTGACATTGTAACTTCTAAAATTGCTATTGATGCTGCCACCATGGAGAACTAACCCAAACCCTGTCTTTTCCGTTCCACAGTAAGGAATTCCCTATCTATGGCCAACTGTTGCAGCCTCAGTCTGGTCTCCTTCAACCTCAGATTTCTGAGTTCCCTATCTAGGATGTTGTCCTCAGGGTTGGATGTGTGGGACACCTCTAAGACAGAGGTGACATGGGAATGAGCAGAGGATGATCTTTTCCTAACTTGTGTAGCCCTAGTGACCTGGCCTCTAGGTGTGAAGGGTGTCCTACCTGTGTGTGACCTCTTTCCACTACCAGCTACACTAGTAGGTTTATTAGTGGAAAGATCTGTGGAAGGACCCTCCCCTGTATCTTCAGGACCCTCTCCTGAATCTACCTGGTTAGAATCCCTTTCTAACTCCCCCTCTGGTTCTACATGATTACCAGATTGCCCCTGATCAACTTGCAAGAGGAGATTTAAAAGGACCCACCATGCAACGCTCCCACAACCCTTCACAGCAGCATAAGCCATACACCCCACAGCAAGAGGTACTTACCCAACACAAGGCAAATCCAACCTGGCCAAAGTACACACGTGTGCTCAACAGCCCAAAACAATGAAACGATAAAACTACGGATCCAGAGTGTGCCGTAAACAACACAGGCCACAGATTAACTTTTATTCTGCTCAATGAGCAATATAAGTGCAGTCCAGAGTAAGTAGTCTGATGGCCCCAACTTGACTACCACAAGTGCAACAGTAATCCACCTCATAGGGTCAACAATGGGGCATACAGGCGCCTCAGGGAACAGGGGCAGGGGGTGGTGGAGGTGGGGACTTAGGACTGGGAGAGGGGGCTTAGATTCACGTTTGGAAGGTGGAGTAGGCTTGGGTTTTGT
Organism: Pleurodeles waltl; assembly: GCF_031143425.1. Lineage (NCBI taxonomy): Eukaryota > Metazoa > Chordata > Amphibia > Caudata > Salamandridae > Pleurodeles > Pleurodeles waltl. The sequence continues at coordinate 771,272 of NW_027149813.1, read as the reverse complement.
GCTTGCAGCTGGTGGAGTGAGCCTGGTCTCGGGTGCGGCAGATGTTCCTGGGCCAACACGGGGTCTCTTCCTCAAAAGGGAGGTAGCATGGGAATGGGAAGGGCGGACGGGGTGGGCTGTGGCGTGGGAGGAGTGGACGTGGGCAAAGAGGTGAGTATGTTTAGGGACGAGACAGGGAGGGCCAGTGGGTTCAAATAGGTCTACATGGGATAGGAAAAGTTTCTTAGGTGCAAGTGGGGTGGACCTGGAGGAAGGCATAGGAGTGTAGGTAGAGGGAGTGGCTGTAAGAGATGCAGGTGTGCGTGACATGTGTGCAGGTGACTGGACAGTATGCTGAAGTGTGGTGGATGTGTGATGCGTGGGTGTTTTGGTGCGTTTGAGTGCCTTGGGAGGAGGGGGGGTTGACACAGTGGGACAAGACAGGCTGCCAGTATAAATGTATGTTGTCTGGGTGTTTGCAAGTCTGGTGAGTGTGATGCATGTGTCAACTAAAGTCATTGTGGTGAGTGCAGATGTGGTGCCTGGGGTGCATGAATGAATGTTTGATATTGTGGTGACTGCAAGAAAAGAGTCAGCAACATTGAATGAGGGTGCAGTGCTTGTTGATATGCATGTAGAGGGGACAGACAGGGAGGCGGAAGAGGTGGACAAACTGGGGGAAGTGGATGTTGGTGTGTGTGCTTGTGTATGTTGGTTGTGTGTATGCCTGTGGTGGGAGGTGTGGTGCTTGTGTTTTGAAGTGTGCTTCTTGTGTGTTGAGGTGTGTGCCTGCGTGTCAAAATATGTACTTTGGACGGGTGAAGGGAGTGGGGTGCTGGAAGGGGTAGAGGTGGTTGGAGGGAGGACAGAATGACCAGGGACACTGGCTGCTGTCAAACAGGAGGCCAAAGCCTGAAAAGATCTCTGTAGGCCAGACACAGCACTGTGAATGCCATCCAGATAGGCATTGGTCTGCTGCACCTCTGATGCTAGCCCTTGGATGGCATTGACGATGGTTGTCTGCCCTACAGAGATGGTTCTAAGGAGATCAATAGCCTCCTCCGTGAGGGCAGCAGTGCTGACTGGGGCAGGGGAGGAGGTGCCTGGGGCGAAGGAGACGCCCACCCTTTTGGGAGAGCGGGCACGGGCAACTCGGTGGGGAGCAAATTGGAGGGTGGTGATGGTATGGGGGTGGCGGAAGATGACACAGAAGGGGTGGGCCCACTAGGGTCCACCACCACCAGGGAGCTCCCATCGGAGAAGGTAACAGAGTCACTACCCCCAGTGGTAGTTGTCTCCCCCATGGTACTCCCCTCGCCCTCCAACCCACTGGTCCCCTTGGCGTCGGACGAGTCTGCCTCAGAGGAACCATGGGCCGCTGCATCCCCACTTTCCGGTGCCTCAGCTCCATCACCAGATGATGCTGAGGTACACAGACAACACAAGAGAACAGGGATGGGGAAACAAGACAGGAGAGACACTTGTAAATAGCTGAATAAAGGTAAATAAGTTGTTCACGCACACACCCACCCAGAAAATATTTCTCCAGGCAGTACCTACTGCTATACACATGGCTATGCCCCTGACTAGTGGCCACAACCCTGCCCTACAGCCATTCCCCACAGCACTGAAGGACCTGACGTACTGCAGACTTGACCCTTACACCCCTACTCCCCACAGGCCATTACGTAGAAAGACATCAGTGAGAGTCCCTGCCACTAGACAGCATAAATACGACCGCACACACACACACCCATCCATCAAGGAGCCAAAGTATGGTATTTGTACTCACCCCCTTGTGACTGCTGTGCAGCCTTCAAGTGCCTATCCAGGTTGGGGTGCGCCACCACCAGAATGCGGCACATAAGGGGGGTCAGTGCCCGACGGGCACCCCTTCCTCGTTGGGAGAACTTCCCCAGCTGGGCCTCACAGATCTTCTTTGCCCAGCGCCACAGGTCCTCCCACCGCTTCCTGCAGTGGGTGCTCCGCCGGTTGAAAACCCCCAGGGTCCGCACCTCCCTGGCAATGGCATGCCAAAGTCCTCTCTTCTGGTGGGTGCTTACCTATAAGGGACACACAGAAAAAGTAACACTGAGGTCAGACAATGGCCAATAATAAACAGCTGGCTATACATCCACTATGGGACGGACATTTCAAACAGTCTAACAGCACACACACACACACGCAGCATGTCAGGAATTCAGGACTTTACAGTGTCACACGTACACACATGTATACAGCCATCTACCACCATTACACACATCCATGCCCCCAATCCTCCTACTCACCTGTACCTCTGGCAGACCATAGATCTTGGCGTACAGGGGCAGGACACCGTCCACGAGCTTCTCCAATTCGTCATTGGTGAAGGCCGGGCCCTTTCCTCTTCCACATGTGCCATTTCCATGACAAGAGGCAGGACACAGCAGTACACTCAGTGGAGTACCTGCATGCATGAGATCTGGGAGTCAAGTGAAGTTGGGGTGATGAGTTCACGTACACACCGCGGCGGTGTGCACCATCACCGCTGGTGGCGATCATGATACACATGCCCATTGACAACCATGTTAACTAATGAATATGCACACAGCGGTAAACACTGCCTTACGCTATTCGGTCAACCGCTAGCGGTATGAGGTCACTTCCACCAAAACACGTCTGGATTACAGGGGACAGACATTTTGGCCTTAACTATGCAGTTGTAAAACCCTCATCAGCACCATGCAGGGCCTATTGTCCCCTAAACACCCATAGACATGTAACAATATACATTACCTCACCTGAACAGTCCTGATATATCATTGTGGTCATGTTGCTGTAATGTCATACATACTGAGCATTTGTATCGCCGACTATCATGCCAGCAGTGCTGAATAAGAAACAATGTGTGCAGATGTATGTGTGTTCCTCACATGTGTTCTCAACTCCTCCTAGGTACAGACCCTTGGGGCGAGGGAGGGCCCCATTGGTGTACAGACCACTTGTTGATTTCCGGACCACAGTTGAGTGTCACATCATTATTAACTACAGACTCAGTCGTGCTACTACTTTGTGCATTAATGGATCCAGCACCGAGGTCGGCTAATCGGAATCAGCATGCCATCCCTACTGAAGTACAGGTGCTCTCCGCACTACATTACCTGGCCACGGGCTCATTTCAAGTGACAGCAGGCATGGGTGTAGGTTTTTCACAGCCAATGTTTACAATTATACTGTCAAGAATCCTGAATGCATTTGTACAACATCTGCAGTCCTATGTGAGGTTTCCCCAAAGTGCTGACCTCCCTGCCATCAAGTCAGACTTCTATGCCTTTGCCAACTTACCCATGTGATAGGTGCCACCGATGGCACCCACATAGCTATCATCCTCCCAAGAGTCAGTGAACAGTTGTACAGAAACCGGAAGAACTTTCATTCCATGAACATTCAATTGGTGTGTACTGCAGACCAGTACATCTCACATGTAAATGCCATGTTCCCTGGATCAGTCCATGATTCCTTTGTGTTGAGGAACAGTAGTGTGCCACACAAGATGGAACAACTACAAGTGGACAGAGGATGGATAATAGGTAAGTGTTTCTGACACTTATTGCCAGGCTGTCTGCCACTGAGGGTTTGTGAGAAAGTAGCCTCTTTCTTGCCTTGTTACCCCCACTTTTGGCCTGTTTGTGAGTATATGTCAGGGTGTTTTCACTGTCTCACTGGGATCCTGCTAGCAGTGCTCATAAGTGTGTGGCCTATATGTGTTCCCTGTGTGGTGCCTAACTGTCTCACTGAGGCTCTGCTAACCAGGACCTCAGTGGTTATGCTCTCTCTGCTTTCTAAATTTGTCACTAACAGGCTAGTGACTACATTTACCAATTCACATTGGCATACTGGTACACCCATATCATTCCACAGAATATGGTACTGAGGTACCCAGGGTATTGGGGTTCCAGGAGATCCCTATGGGCTGCAGCATTTCTTTTGCCACCCATAGGGAGCTCTGACAATTCTTACACAGGCCTGCCACTGTAGCCTGAGTCAAATAACGTCCACGTTATTTCACAGCCATTTACCACTGCACTTAAGTAACTTATAAGTCACCTATATGTCTAACCTTCACCTGGTGAAGGTTGGGTGCAAAATTACTTAGTGTGTGGGCAGCCTGGCACTAGCCAAGGTGCCCCCACATCGTTCAGGGCAAATTCCCCAGACTTTGTGAATGCAGTGACACCATTACACGCTTGCACCATACATAGGTCAGTACCTATGTATAGCGTCACAATGGTAACTCCGACCATGGCCATGTAACATGTCTAAGATCATGGAATTGTCACCCCAATACCATTCTGGTATTGGGGGGGGTCAATTCCATGATCCCCCGGGTCTCTAGCACAGTACCCGGGTACTGCCAAACTGCCTTTCTGGGGTCTCCACTGCAGCTGCTGCTGCTACCAACCCCTCAGAAAGGTTTCTGCCCTCCTGGGGTCCAGGCAGCCCTGGCCCAGGAAGGCAGAACAAAGGATTTCCTCTGAGAGAGGGTGTTACACCCTCTCCCTTTGGAAATAGGTGTGAAGGCTGGGGAGGAGTAGCCTCCCCCACCCTCTGGAAATGCTTTGATGGGCACAGATGGTGCCCATCTCTGCATAAGCCAGTCTACACCGGTTCAGGGATCCCCCAGCCCTGCTCTGGTGCGAAAGTGGACAAAGGAAAGGGGAGTGACCACAGCCCTGACCTGTACCTCCCAAGGGAGGTACCCAGAGCTCCTCCAGTGTGTCCCAGACCTCCGCCATCTTGGATTTAGAGGTGCTGGGGGCACACTGGACTTCTCTGAGTGGCCAGTGCCAGAAGGTGATGTCAGAGACTCCTTCTGATAGGCTCTTACCCGTCTTTGTATCCATTCCTCCTGTGTTGGTAGCCAAACCTCCTTTTTTGGCTATTTAGGGACTCTGCTTTGGGGAATTCTTTAGATAACGAATGCAAGAGCTCACCAGAGTTCCTCTGCATCTCCCTCTTCACTTTCTACCAAAGGATCGACCACTGACTGCTCAGGACGCCTGCAAAATCGTAACAAAGTAGCAAGACGACTACTAGCAACCTTGTATTGCCTCATCCTGCAGGTTTTCTCGACTGATTCCAGGTGGGGCATGCTCTGGGGGTAGCCTGCCTCCTCTCTGCACCAGGAACTCTGAAGAAATCTCCCGTGGGTCGACGGAATCTTCCCCCTGCAACCACAGGCACCAAAAGACTGCATCACCGGGTCCCCTTTCAGCCAGACCAGCATGGTCCCTGGAACTCAGCAACTCTGTCCAAGTGACTCCCACAGTCCAGTGACTCTTCAGCCCAAGTTTGGTGGATGTAAATACTTGCATCCTCATGCTAGACTGCATTGCTGAGTACCACATGATTTGCAGCTGCTCCGGCTCCTGTGCACTCTTCCAGGATTTCCTTTGTGCACAGCCAAGCCTGGGTCACCGACACTCTAACCTGCAGTGCACAACCTTCTGAGTTGTCCTCCGACGTCGTGGGACCCCCATTTGTAACTTCGCATAGACTCCAGTTCACTCTTCTTCTAAGTGCCTGTTGGGGTACTACTGCAGGCGCTGCCTGCTTCTGTGAGGGCTCTCTGAGTTGCTGAGCACCCCTTCTGTCTCCTCCTCCAGAAGGTGACATCCTGGTCCTCCCTGGTCCTCAGCAGCACCCAAAAACCTCTAACGCAATCCTTGCAGCTAGCAAGGCTTGTTTGCAGAATTTCTGCGTAGGAATACCTCTGCAAGCTTTACCGCAACGTGGGACATCTGTCTTCCAAAGGAGAAGTTCCTAGTCCTCTTTATTCTTGCAGAACTCCAAGCTTCTTCCATCCGGAGACAGCTTCCTTGCACCTTCATCCGGAGTTTCCTGGGCTCCTGCCCACACCGGACACTGTCGCTACTATGGGACTTGGTCCCCTTGCCTTGCAGGTCCTCAGGTCTGGAAATCCCTTGTCAGTGCACTGCTGGTGTTTGTTCTTCCTGCAGAATCCCCCTATCACGACTATTGTGCTCTCTGCGGTAAGTAGGTGCACTTTACTCCTACTTTTCAGGGTCTTGGGGTGGGGTATTTTTGTAACCATCACTGTTTTCTTACAGTCCCAGAGACCCTCTATAAGCTCACATAGGTCTGGGGTCCATTCGTGGTTTGCATTCCACTTTTGGAGTATATGGTTTGTGTTGCCCCCATACCTATGTTCTCCTATTGCAACCTATTGTAATTCTACACTGTTTGCATTACTTTTCTTGCTCCTACTTACCTAATTTTGGTTTGTGTACATATAACTTGTGTATATTACTTACCTTCTTACTGAGGGTTCTCACTGAGATACTTTTGGCATATTGTCATAAAAATAAAGTACCTTTATTTTTAGTATATCTGTGTATTGTGTTTTCTTATGATATTGTGCATATGACACCAGTAGTATAGTAGGAGCTTTGCATGTCTCCTAGTTCAGCCTAAGCTGCTCTGCTAAGCTACCTTTTCTATCAGCCTAAGCTGCTAGAACACCTCTTCTACACTAATAAGGGATAACTGGACCTGGTGCAGAGTGTAAGTACCCCTTGGTACCCACTACAAACCAGGCCAGCCTCCTACAGGGAGGTGTGGGAAAGAGGTCAAGGTTGGACAGGAAAAGTTTTTGGGACACACTGGGACGGGTAGCTGGAGGGGGTTTGGGAGTGGAGGAAGAGGTTGTGGTTGTAGGAGGTGTACGTTTGGTGACTTTGGGTGAAGGTGCATTCGCTGGAGGTATTTTTAGTAACTCTGTGTATTGTGTTTTCTGATGATATTGTGCATATGATATAAGTTGTATAGTGGGAGCTTTGCATGCCTCCTAGTTCAGCCTAAGCTGCTTTGCCATAGCTACCTTCTATTAGTCTAAGCAGTATAGAAACACCTCTTCTATACTAATAAGGGATAACTGGACCTGGCACAAGGTGTAAGTACCTTTGGTACCCACTACAAGCCAGGCCAGCCTCCTACATTGGTTGTGCAGCAGTGGGATAAGTACTTGTAACTACTTACCACTTTGTCATTTTGTACTTTTCATAAGAGAAGCATATACCAAACAGTTCAGTGTATGTACACTTAACCAAACGCGTTTGCTTTTCTTCTCGAAAACTTTTTACAAAGTTCTGAAAAGTTTCCTAAAACTTCTAAAAGTTTTCTAAAAGTTAGAAAAGTTTTTTTTCTCTGTACTTTCAAAAGTTCTAAAACTTTTTCTTTCCTCTCCCTATCTCTAAACCTTTTGCTATCATGTCTGTGGTAGATTCTGCTCCCAAAACTGTCAATGCTATTTATGACAATTTGAATTACAAGAGCTTAAGGAGTCCCTGCTTAGATAGAGGTTTAGTTATAGGAAATCAATCAATCAATCAGTCAATTTGTAAAGCGTGCTACATACCCGTGAGGGTTTCAAGGCCCTGGGGGAGAGGTGCTGTTACTGCTCGAAGAGCCAAGTCTTGAGGAGTTTTCTGAAGGAAAGAAGGTCCTGGGTCTGTCGTAGATCCGGCAGGAGGGTGTTCCAGGTCTTGGCGGCGAGGTACGAGAATGATCTGCTGCCGGAAGATTTGCGTTGGATGCGGGGGATGGAGGCAAGGTTAGCGGAGCGGAGATGTCAGGTGGGGGTGTAGAAGCTGAGTCTGTTGTTCAGGTATGATGGTCCGGTGTTGTGGAGTGCCTTGTGTGCGTGGGTGAGGAGCTTGAAGGTAATCCTCTTGTTGACGGGGAGCCAGTGAAGTTCTCTTAGGTGGGGGGTGATGTGGCAGTAGAGAGGGATGTTGAGGATGAGTCGGGCGGAGGCGTTTTGGATGCTTTGGAGGCGTTGGAGGAGTTTGGATGAGATACTGGTGTAGAGGGCGTTGTCGTAGTCGAGTCTGCTGCTGACGAGGGCCTGGGTTACTGTTTTTCTTGCTTCTGTTGGGATCCATTTTAAACTCTGTGAAACATGCAGAGGGTGTTGTAGCAGGAGGAGGAGATGGCACTGACCTTTTTTGACATGGAGAGTGAGGAGTTGAGGGTGAAGCCAAGGTTTTGTGCGCTGTCAGTGGGTGTCGGAGGGGGACCCAGCGTGGACGGCCACCGTGAGTTGTCCCAGGCGGAGGGGGTGCGCCCAAGGATGAGGACCTGTTTTGTCCGAGTTTAGTTTTAGCCGGCTGTTTCTCATCCAGTCGGCGATGGCTTTTAGTCCCTTCTGGAGGTTGGTTTTGGCAGTGTGCGGGTCCTTGGTGAGGGAGAGGATGAGTTGGGTGTCGTCGGCGTAGGAGATGATGTTGAGGTTGTGCTGGCGGGCCACTTGGGCGAGGGGGGCCATGTAGATGTTGAACAGCGTCGGGCTGAGGGATGAGCCCTGGGGTACGCCGCAGATGATGTTGAAGGCTTTTGATCGGTATGGGGGAGGCGGACTCTTTGTGTTCTGCCGGCGAGCAAGGATACGGTCCATTCGAGGGCTTGGTCCTGGATTCCTGCTGCGTGGAGGCGGGATTTTAGGGTGTGGTGACAGGACGGTGTCAAAACCGGCTGATAGGTCTAGGAGGATGAGGGCTGATGTTTCTCCATTGTCGAGGTGGCTTCTGATGTTGTCTGTGGCGGCGAGGAGGGGGGTTTCGGTGCTGTGGTTGCGTCTGAAGCCAGACTTGGAGGGGTCAAGGATGTTGTTGTCTTCGAGGTACCGAGTGAGCTGAATGTTGACGATTTTCTCGATGACCTTCACCGGGAAAGGGAGCAGAGAGATGGGCCGGAGGTTTTTCATGTCCTTGGGGTCCGACTTTGGTTTCTTGAGAAGGGTGTTGATTTCGGCGTGTTTCCAGCTTTCCAGGAATCTTGCAGATTCAAAGGAGATGTTGATGGCTTTCCGTAGGTGTGGTGCGATGGCTGAGTCTGCTTTGTTGAAGATGTGGTGTGGGCAGGGGTCTGATGGTGATCCGGAGTGGATGGAGTTCATGGTCTTGTGGGTATCGTCGTCGCTGATGTTGGTCCAGGAGGTCAGTCGGCTGGAGCGGGTGGAGTTCATGGTGGGTGGGGTAGGAGCGTCCGGCGTGTGAGGGGAGTTGAAGCTGTTGTGGATGTCTGTGATTTTTTGGTGGAAGGTGGTAGCTAGGGCGTCACATAGTTCTTGGGAGGGGGGATGTTGCTGACGGTGGCGTTTGGGTTGGAGAGTTCTTTTACGATGCTGAAAAGTTCTTTGCAGTCGTGGGCGTTGTTTTCTAGGAGGGTTTTGAAGAAGGATCTTTTTGCTAGCCTGATGAGTTGGTGGTGTTTGCGTGTGGCATCCTTGAGTGCCGTGTGGTTGTCTAGAGTGCATTCGAGTAGCCATATTTGCTTGAGTTTTCGGCAGTGGCGTTTGGAGGCTTGGAGGTCGTCAGTGAACCAGGAGGCATTTTTGTTGATGTGGTTGTTGGAGGGTTTTCTGAGTGGAGCAAGGTGGTTGGCGTAGTCGTTGATCCATAGCTTGAGGTTGTGTGACGCAATGTTGGGGTCGGTGGGGTTGACGGGTGGATTCTGGGCTAGAGCGTTGGTTAGTTGAAATTCGGTGCCTTTGCCCCATCGACGGCATGGTGGTTGTTTGGTGAGGTGGTGTTCTGTCCATTTCTTGAAGGTGAAGTGGATGCAGTTGTGGTTGGTCCAGTAGAGTTCGGTGGTATGGTTGAAGGTGATGTGGTTGCTTGTGGAGAAGATGGGGTCAAGGGTGTGACCAGCTGTGTGAGTGGGTGTGTTGACGAGTTGTGTGAAGCCGAGGTTGGTGAGGTTTTCGGTCAGGATGGTTGAGTTGGTGTCATTGTTGTTTTCGAGGTGAAAATTCAGGTCACTGAGGAGGATGTAGTCCGTGGAGGCGAGTGTGAGGGTGCTGGCCAGGTTGGCGATGGCGTTGCTGAAAGGTGCCCTGGGTCCTGGGGGTCAATAGATGAGTGTTACTCTGAGCGTGGTGTTGGGGTCGGTGCGGACTTGGAAGTGAAGGAGTTCGGCGGCGCTGAAGGAGTCGTCCAGGGTGGTTTTGACTTTGAGGGTGGCTTTGTGGACGATGGCTATGCCTCCTCCGGTTCTGTTGGTGCGGTCTCGGCGCGCAACTTTGTATCCGTTCGGGATGGCTATGGCGATGTCAGGTGCTGAGGAGCGTTCCACCAAGTTTCGGTTAGAAAGGCCACGTCCGGGAAGGTGGAGTCGAGCAGGTCCCAGACTTCGATGGCGTGCTTGTGTGCTGAGTGGGTGTTGAGGAGTATGCAGCGGAGGTGGTTGGTCTTGATCCTCAAAGGTATGTGGGCTCTGTTGCAGGTGAACCTGCAGTTGTGGCAGGAGAAGGGTCTGTGCGTGCTCTTTGGAGAGGCCTGGAAGCAGGTGGTGTTTCCGCTGGTGTTGAGTGCACGGAGGGTGTCGGCGTTGTAGCGAATGCTGACGGGGTGGCTGTTGCCGGGGCCGGGCTGGGCGCGGTCCAGGTGCAGACGGGCACAGACGGGCTTGCCTTTGGGGTGCCTTCGGCGCACCAGCGGCGCGCCCGCTGCGTGGCCACACCGCGCCTGCCATAAGAGGAGGAGAGGGTGGGAGTGGCAGCTGGGAGGCAGGAGGGCCTGGCGAATGAGAGGGCTGGGGGGAGGGGCCGCAGGGGATGCAGCGGTGGGGAAAAAAGGCAGCAGCAATGGAAAGGGAGAGAAGGAGGGGGGAGGCGGGAGAGGCCGCAGGGGACGCAGTGACGAGGAAAAAAGGCAGCAGCAATGGAGACGGTGAGAAGGAGGGGGGAGGTGGGAGGGGCCGCAGGGGACGCAGCGGCGGGGAAAAAAGGCAGCAAGGAAACGGGATGGAGTGTGGAAGGTGGAGCGGGGAGCGACCTGCCTGGAGAAGCAGGGTCAAAGGTTGCTCCCGGCTAGAGCGCGGCGGCTGCCGTAAGAGGAGGGGAGTGTGGGAGTGGCAGCTAGGAGGCAGGAGGGCCTGGCAAATGAGAGGGCTGGGGGGAGGTGTAGGAGGCTGGACTGGCTTGTAGTGAGTACCAAGGGGTACTTGCACCTTGCACCAGGCCCAGTTATCCCTTATTAGTGTATAGGGTGTCTAGCAGCTTAGGCTGATAGATAATGGTAGCTTAGCAGAGCAACTTAGGCTGAACTAGGAGACGTGTGAAGCTACTACAGTACCACTTAGTGTCATATGCACAATATCATAAGAAAACACAATACACAGTTATACTAAAAATAAAGGTACTTTATTTTTATGACAATATGCCAAAGTATCTTAGAGTGTACCCTCAGTGAGAGGATAGGAAATATACACAAGATATATATACACAATAGCAAAAATATGCAGTATAGTCTTAGAAAACAGTGCAAACAATGTATAGTTACAATAGGATGCAATGGGGAAACATAGGGATAGGGGCAACACAAACCATATACTCCAAAAGTGGAATGCGAACCACGAATGGACCCCAAACCTATGTGACCTTGTAGAGGGGCGCTGGGACTATTAGAAAATAGTGAGAGTTAGAAAAATAACCCTCCCCACGACCCTGAAAAGTGAGTGCAAAGTGCACTAAAGTTCCCCTAAGGACAAAATAGTCGTGTTAGAGGAATAATGCAGGAAAGACACAAATCAGCAATGCAACAACTGTGGATTTCCAATCTAGGGTACCTGTGGAACAAGGGGACCAAGTCCAAAAGTCACAAGCAAGTCGGAGATGGGCAGATGCCCAGGAAATGCCAGCTGCGGGTGCAAAGAAGCTTCGACTGGACAGAAGAAGCTGAGGTTTCTGCAGGAACGAAAAGGGCTAGAGACTTCCCCTTTGGTGGACGGATCCATTTCGCCTTGGAGAGTCGTGCAAAAGTGTTTTCCCGCCGGAAGGACGCCAACAAGCCTTGCTACACGCAAATCGTGCGTTTGGCATTTTTGGACGCTGCTGGGGCCCAGGAGGGACCAGGAGGTCGCAAATTGGACCTGCAGAGAGAGGGGACGTCGAGCAAGACAAAGAGCCCTCACGGAAGCAGGTAGCACCCGGAGAAGTGCCAGAAACAGGCACTACGAGGATGCGTGAAACGGTGCTCGCCGAAGTTGCACAAAGGAGTCCCACGTCGCCGGAGACCAACTTAGAAAGTCGTGCAATGCAGGTTAGAGTGCCGTGGACACAGGCTTGGCTGTGCACAAAGGATTTCCGCCGGAAGTGCACAGGGGCCGGAGTAGCTGCAAAGTCGCGGTTCCCAGCAATGCAGCCCAGCGAGGTGAGGCAAGGACTTACCTCCACCAAACTTGGGCTGAAGAGTCACTGGACTGTTGGGGTCACTTGGACAGAGTTGCTGGATTCGAGGGACCTCGCTCGTCGTGCTGAGAGGAGACCCAAGGGACCGGTGATGCAGCTTTTTGGTGCCTGCGGTTGCAGGGGGAAGATTCCGTCGACCCACGGGAGATTTCTTCGGAGCTTCTGGTGCAGAGAGGAGGCAGGCTACCCCCACAGCATGCACAAGCAGGAAAACAGTCGAGAAGGCGGCAGGATCAGCGTTACAGAGTTGCAGTAGTCGTCTTTGCTACTATGTTGCAGGTTTGCAGGCTTCCAGCGCGGTCAGCAGTCGATTCCTTATCAGAAGGTGAAGAGAGAGATGCAGAGGAACTCGGCTGAGCTCATGCATTCGTTATCTAAAGTTTCCCCAGAGACAGAGACCCTAAATAGCCAGAAAAGAGGGTTTGGCTACCTAGGAGAGAGGAAAGGCTACTAACACCTGAAGGAGCCTATCAGCAGGAGTCTCTGACGTCACCTGGTGGCACTGGCCACTCAGAGCAGTCCAGTGTGCCAGCAGCACCTCTGTTTCCAAGATGGCAGAGGTCTGGAGCACACTGGAGGAGCTCTGGACACCTCCCAGGGGAGGTGCAGGTCAGGGGAGTGGTCACTCCCCTTTCCTTTGTCCAGTTTCGCGCCAGAGCAGGGGCTAAGGGGTCCCTGAACCGGTGTAGACTGGCTTATGCAGAATTGGGCACATCTGTGCCCAACAAAGCATTTCCAGAGGCTGGGGGAGGCTACTCCTCCCCTGCCTTCACACCATTTTCCAAAGGGAGAGGGTGTCACACCCTCTCTCAGAGGAAGTTCTTTGTTCTGCCATCCTGGGCCAGGCCTGGCTGGACCCCAGGAGGGCAGCTGCCTGTCTGAGGGGTTTGCAGCAGCAGCAGCTGCAGTGAAACCCCAGGAAGGGCAGTCTGGCAGTACCAGGGTCTGTGCTACAGACCACTGGGATCATGGAATTGCACCCACAATGCCAGGATGGCATAGAGGGGGCAATTCCATGATCATAGACATGTTACATGGCCATATTCGGAGTTACCATGGTGAAGCTACATATAGGTAGTGACCTATATGTAGTGCACGCGTGTAATGGTGTCCCCGCACTCACAAAGTTCAGGGAATTGGCTCTGAACAATGTGGGGGCACCTTGGCTAGTGCCAGGGTGCCCTCACACTAAGTAACTTTGCACCTAACCTTTACCAGGTAAAGGTTAGACATATAGGTGACTTATAAGTTACTTAAGTGCAGTGTAAAATGGCTGTGAAATAACGTGGACGTTATTTCACTCAGGCTGCAGTGGCAGGCCTGTGTAAGAATTGTCAGAGCTCCCTATGGGTGGCAAAAGAAATGCTGCAGCCCATAGGGATCTCCTGGAACCCCAATACCCTGGGTACCTTAGTACCATATACTAGGGAATTATAAGGGTGTTCCAGTAAGCCAATGTGAATTGGTAAAATTGGTCACTAGCCTGTTAGTGACAATTTAAAAGTAATGAGAGAGCATAACCACTGAGGTTCTGGTTAGCAGAGCCTCAGTGAGACAGTTAGGCACCACACAGGGAACATATACATGCACACCTATGAGCACTGGGGCCCTGTGTGACAGGGTCCCAGTGACACATACATATAGGCCACAAACCTATGAGCACTGGGGTCCTGACTAGCAGGATCCCAGTGACACATAACAACCATACTGAAAACATGGTGCTTTCACTATGAGCACTGAGGCCTGGCTATCAGGATCCCAGTGAGACAGTGAAAACAGTGACAAACACCCTGACATACACTCACAAACAGGCCAAAAGTGGGGGTAACAAGGCTAGAAAGAGGCTACCTTCTCACACAACCCCCCCCCAAACGAAGGACAATAAGGCTAACCTTGGCCAGTTGAGACTTTATTGTCTAAGTGGTGATAAGTAGAGAGTAGCTCTGCAATAGACTGGTTACTCCCTTTATCATCCACTATATGGTTACTTCCCTGTGGGGATGTAAACCACCCTGTTTGAAGTTTTTTAGCTAAGCAACAATGTGAAGATGTATTTTCAGAGTTTCTATCAGTAAGTTTTAGTTTAGAGCAGTGGGAATTGTCCACTGAACCTATTTGTAGTGATGGAAATGCCAGACAGGGATGCTGTCTCAGAAAAGCCATAGCTGGGCAAAAACTTTGTCCATCTGGCTGGAAGAGAGAACAGGGATGCTGTTTCTCTTGAGTTGGAGCAGGGCAGGGATGCTGTCCTATGAGCTCCACACTAGGGCAGGGATGCTGTCCTAAGTGTTGTGAGGTAGTGCAGGGTTTCTGCACTAAAGTTTCTCTGGGAGGGTTGGAGGGATGCTCCATGTTAACTAAAATGGTGCTGTTTTTCTCACCAATGTTAGTTATCCCACAGAGAGGTACTTCCACCTCAGGGAGTCCAGCTTTGCCAGCTGATGATTCCCTTGGAACAGGTGCCACCCCAGGAGAGGTTTCTCCCACCACAGGAATAGTATCCTGAATGGTAGGGTGGTTAGGGGATACTGTGATACCCTTTTTACCTGTTGATGGAGAGGGATCCTGAGTTTTCAGGCCTTCTCTCCTTTGCTTTTTCATTTCACTTGAAATGAGAGGGAACAATTCCTCAGGGATGCCCAGCATGGCTGCATGGGCATAAAACTCTACATCAGCCCAACCTGAGGCCTCTAGGTCATTACCTAAGAGACAGTCTACAGGTAAGCTAGGTGATCCCACCACCTGCTTAGGGCCAGTAACTCCACCCCAACTAAACTGAATTATAGCTAAGGGAAGAAACTTAGTGGAGTTATGGACATCAATAATCTTATACTGTTGTCCAATGATGTGTTGTTCAGGAGGCACTAGGTTTTCAGTCACCAAAGTGAAACTGGCACCTGTGTCCCTGTAGGCCAAGGCCTCAACACCATTTATTGAAACTGTCTGCCTGTACTTATCCATTGGACAGTTCAACATTTTTTCCTGTGCCAGACATTTTTTAGAGAGAGTTAAAGTGATAGAAAAAGAGAAAAAAGTTTTCAGAACTTTTTGGAAAGACAGAAAAAAAAACTTTTTAAACTTTTAAGAACTTTTTGAAAGTTTAGGAGTACTTTTCAGCACTTAGAAAAGAGTGAAAAGAGGAAATGCAAAACTTTTTGGCTATGTGTATATACACTGACCTTGTTTTGTATATTTTTCTCTTATGAAAAGTACAATGACAAGAGTGGTAAGTAGTCTCAAGCACTTATCCCACCACTGCACAACCAATGTAGGAGGCTGGACTGGCTTGTAGTGACTACCAAGGGGTACTTGCACCTTGCACCAGGCCCAGTTATCCCTTATTAGTGTATAGGGTGTCTAGCAGCTTAGGCTGATAGATAATGGTAGCTTAGCAGAGCAACTTAGGCTGAACTAGGAGACGTGTGAAGCTACTACAGTACCACTTAGTGTCATATGCACAATATCATAAGAAAACACAATACACAGTTATACTAAAAATATAGGTACTTTATTTTTATGACAATATGCCAAAGTATCTTAGAGTGTACCCTCAGTGAGAGGATAGGAAATATACACAAGATATATATACACAATAGCAAAAATATGCAGTATAGTCTTAGAAAACAGTGCAAACAATGTATAGTTACAATAGGATGCAAAGGGGAAACATAGGGATAGGGGCAACACAAACCATATACTCCAAAAGTGGAATGCGAACCACGAATGGACCCCAAACCTATGTGACCTTGTAGAGGGTCGCTGGGACTATTAGAAAATAGTGAGAGTTAGAAAAATAACCCTCCCCACGACCCTGAAAAGTGAGTGCAAAGTGCACTAAAGTTCCCCTAAGGACAAAATAGTCGTGTTAGAGGAATAATGCAGGAAAGACACAAAACAGCAATGCAACAACTGTGGATTTCCAATATAGGGTACCTGTGGAACAAGGGGACCAAGTCCAAAAGTCACAAGCAAGTCGGAGATGGGCAGATGCCCAGGAAATGCCAGCTGCGGGTGCAAAGAAGCTTCGACTGGACAGAAGAAGCTGAGGTTTCTACAGGAACAAAAAGGGCTAGAGACTTCCCCTTTGGTGGACGCATCCAACTCGCCTTGGCGAGTCGTGCAGAAGTGTTTTCCCGCCGGAAGGACGCCAACAAGCCTTGCTACAAGCAAATCGGGCGTTTGGCGTTTTTGGACGCTGCTGGGGCCCAGGAGGGACCAGGAGGTCGCAAATTGGACCTGCAGAGAGAGGGGACGTCGCGCAAGATAAAGAGCCCTCACTGAAGCAGGTAGCACCCGGAGAAGTGCCAGAAACAGGCACTACGAGGATGCGTGAAATGGTGCTCGCCGAAGTTGCACAAAGGAGTCCCACGTCGCCGGAGACCAACTTAGAAAGTCGTGCAATGCAGGTTAGAGTGCCGTGGACCCAGGCTTGGCTGTGCACAAAGGATTTCCGCCAGAAGTGCACAGGGGCCGGAGTAGCTGCAAAGTCGCGGTTCCCAGCAATGCAGCCCAGCGAGGTGAGGCAAGGACTTACCTCCACCAAACTTGGGCTGAAGAGTCACTGGACTGTGGGGGTCACTTGGACAGAGTCGCTGGATTCGAGGGACCTCGCTCGTCGTGCTGAGAGGAGACCCAAGGGACCGGTGATGCAGCTTTTTGGTGCCTGCGGTTGCAGGGGGAAGATTCCGTCGACCCACGGGAGATTTCTTCGGAGCTTCTGGTGCAGAGAGGAGGCAGGCTACCCCCACAGCATGCACAAGCAGGAAAACAGTCGAGAAGGCGGCAGGATCAGCGTTACAGAGTTGCAGTAGTCGTCTTTGCTACTATGTTGCAGGTTTGCAGGCTTCCAGCGCGGTCAGCAGTCGATTCCTTATCAGAAGGTGAAGAGAGAGATGCAGAGGAACTCGGCTGAGCTCATGCATTCGTTATCTAAAGTTTCCCCAGAGACAGAGACCCTAAATAGCCAGAAAAGAGGGTTTGGCTACCTAGGAGAGAGGAAAGGCTACTAACACCTGAAGGAGCCTATCAGCAGGAGTCTCTGACGTCACCTGGTGGCACTGGCCACTCAGAGCAGTCCAGTGTGCCAGCAGCACCTCTGTTTCCAAGATGGCAGAGGTCTGGAGCACACTGGAGGAGCTCTGGACACCTCCCAGGGGAGGTGCAGGTCAGGGGAGTGGTCACTCCCCTTTCCTTTGTCCAGTTTCGCGCCAGAGCAGGGGCTAAGGGGTCCCTGAACCGGTGTAGACTGGCTTATGCAGAATTGGGCACATCTGTGCCCAACAAAGCATTTCCAGAGGCTGGGGGAGGCTACTCCTCCCCTGCCTTCACACCATTTTCCAAAGGGAGAGGGTGTCACACCCTCTCTCAGAGGAAGTTCTTTGTTCTGCCATCCTGGGCCAGGCCTGGCTGGACCCCAGGAGGGCAGCTGCCTGTCTGAGGGGTTTGCAGCAGCAGCAGCTGCAGTGAAACCCCAGGAAGGGCAGTCTGGCAGTACCAGGGTCTGTGCTACAGACCACTGGGATCATGGAATTGCACCCACAATGCCAGGATGGCATAGAGGGGGCAATTCCATGATCATAGACATGTTACATGGCCATATTCGGAGTTACCATGGTGAAGCTACATATAGGTAGTGACCTATATGTAGTGCACGCGTGTAATGGTGTCCCCGCACTCACAAAGTTCAGGGAATTGGCTCTGAACAATGTGGGGGCACCTTGGCTAGTGCCAGGGTGCCCTCACACTAAGTAACTTTGCACCTTATCTTTACCAGGTAAAGGTTAGACATATAGGTGACTTATAAGTTACTTAAGTGCAGTGTAAAATGGCTGTGAAATAACGTGGACGTTATTTCACTCAGGCTGCAGTGGCAGGCCTGTGTAAGAATTGTCAGAGCTCCCTATGGGTGGCAAAAGAAATGCTGCAGCCCATAGGGATCTCCTGGAACCCCAATAACCTGGCTACCTTAGTACCATATACTAGGGAATTATAAGGGTGTTCCAGTAAGCCAATGTGAATTGGTAAAATTGGTCACTAGCCTGTTAGTGACAATTTAAAAGTAATGAGAGAGCATAACCACTGAGGTTCTGGTTAGCAGAGCCTCAGTGAGACAGTTAGGCACCACACAGGGAACATATACATGCACACCTATGAGCACTGGGGCCCTGTGTGACAGGGTCCCAGTGACACATACATATAGGCCACAAACCTATGAGCACTGGGGTCCTGACTAGCAGGATCCCAGTGACACATAACAACCATACTGAAAACATGGTGCTTTCACTATGAGCACTGAGGCCTGGCTATCAGGATCCCAGTGAGACAGTGAAAACAGTGACAAACACCCTGACATACACTCACAAACAGGCCAAAAGTGGGGGTAACAAGGCTAGAAAGAGGCTACCTTCTCACACAACCCCCCCCCCAAACGAAGGACAATAAGGCTAACCTTGGCCAGTTGAGACTTTATTGTCTAAGTGGTGATAAGTAGAGAGTAGCTCTGCAATAGACTGGTTACTCCCTTTATCATCCACTATATGGTTACTTCCCTGTGGGGATGTAAACCACCCTGTTTGAAGTTTTTTAGCTAAGCAACAATGTGAAGATGTATTTTCAGAGTTTCTATCAGTAAGTTTTAGTTTAGAGCAGTGGGAATTGTCCACTGAACCTATTTGTAGTGATGGAAATGCCAGACAGGGATGCTGTCTCAGAAAAGCCATAGCTGGGCAAAAACTTTGTCCATCTGGCTGGAAGAGAGAACAGGGATGCTGTTTCTCTTGAGTTGGAGCAGGGCAGGGATGCTGTCCTATGAGCTCCACACTAGGGCAGGGATGCTGTCCTAAGTGTTGTGAGGTAGTGCAGGGTTTCTGCACTAAAGTTTCTCTGGGAGGGTTGGAGGGATGCTCCATGTTAACTAAAATGGTGCTGTTTTTCTCACCAATGTTAGTTATCCCACAGAGAGGTACTTCCACCTCAGGGAGTCCAGCTTTGCCAGCTGATGATTCCCTTGGAACAGGTGCCACCCCAGGAGAGGTTTCTCCCACCACAGGAATAGTATCCTGAATGGTAGGGTGGTTAGGGGATACTGTGATACCCTTTTTACCTGTTGATGGAGAGGGATCCTGAGTTTTCAGGCCTTCTCTCCTTTGCTTTTTCATTTCACTTGAAATGAGAGGGAACAATTCCTCAGGGATGCCCAGCATGGCTGCATGGGCATAAAACTCTACATCAGCCCAACCTGAGGCCTCTAGGTCATTACCTAAGAGACAGTCTACAGGTAAGCTAGGTGATCCCACCACCTGCTTAGGGCCAGTAACTCCACCCCAACTAAACTGAATTATAGCTAAGGGAAGAAACTTAGTGGAGTTATGGACATCAATAATCTTATACTGTTGTCCAATGATGTGTTGTTCAGGAGGCACTAGGTTTTCAGTCACCAAAGTGAAACTGGCACCTGTGTCCCTGTAGGCCAAGGCCTCAACACCATTTATTGAAACTGTCTGCCTGTACTTATCCATTGGACAGTTCAACATTTTTTCCTGTGCCAGACATTTTTTAGAGAGAGTTAAAGTGATAGAAAAAGAGAAAAAAGTTTTCAGAACTTTTTGGAAAGACAGAAAAAAAAACTTTTTAAACTTTTAAGAACTTTTTGAAAGTTTAGGAGTACTTTTCAGCACTTAGAAAAGAGTGAAAAGAGGAAATGCAAAACTTTTTGGCTATGTGTATATACACTGACCTTGTTTTGTATATTTTTCTCTTATGAAAAGTACAATGACAAGAGTGGTAAGTAGTCTCAAGCACTTATCCCACCACTGCACAACCAATGTAGGAGGCTGGACTGGCTTGTAGTGACTACCAAGGGGTACTTGCACCTTGCACCAGGCCCAGTTATCCCTTATTAGTGTATAGGGTGTCTAGCAGCTTAGGCTGATAGATAATGGTAGCTTAGCAGAGCAACTTAGGCTGAACTAGGAGACGTGTGAAGCTACTACAGTACCACTTAGTGTCATATGCACAATATCATAAGAAAACACAATACACAGTTATACTAAAAATATAGGTACTTTATTTTTATGACAATATGCCAAAGTATCTTAGAGTGTACCCTCAGTGAGAGGATAGGAAATATACACAAGATATATATACACAATAGCAAAAATATGCAGTATAGTCTTAGAAAACAGTGCAAACAATGTATAGTTACAATAGGATGCAAAGGGGAAACATAGGGATAGGGGCAACACAAACCATATACTCCAAAAGTGGAATGCGAACCACGAATGGACCCCAAACCTATGTGACCTTGTAGAGGGTCGCTGGGACTATTAGAAAATAGTGAGAGTTAGAAAAATAACCCTCCCCACGACCCTGAAAAGTGAGTGCAAAGTGCACTAAAGTTCCCCTAAGGACAAAATAGTCGTGTTAGAGGAATAATGCAGGAAAGACACAAAACAGCAATGCAACAACTGTGGATTTCCAATATAGGGTACCTGTGGAACAAGGGGACCAAGTCCAAAAGTCACAAGCAAGTCGGAGATGGGCAGATGCCCAGGAAATGCCAGCTGCGGGTGCAAAGAAGCTTCGACTGGACAGAAGAAGCTGAGGTTTCTGCAGGAACAAAAAGGGCTAGAGACTTCCCCTTTGGTGGACGCATCCATCTCGCCTTGGCGAGTCGTGCAGAAGTGTTTTCCCGCCGGAAGGACGCCAACAAGCCTTGCTACAAGCAAATCGGGCGTTTGGCGTTTTTGGACGCTGCTGGGGCCCAGGAGGGACCAGGAGGTCGCAAATTGGACCTGCAGAGAGAGGGGACGTCGCGCAAGACAAAGAGCCCTCACTGAAGCAGGTAGCACCCAGAGAAGTGCCAGAAACAGGCACTACGAGGATGCGTGAAATGGTGCTCGCCGAAGTTGCACAAAGGAGTCCCACGTCGCCGGAGACCAACTTAGAAAGTCGTGCAATGCAGGTTAGAGTGCCGTGGACCCAGGCTTGGCTGTGCACAAAGGATTTCCGCCAGAAGTGCACAGGGGCCGGAGTAGCTGCAAAGTCGCGGTTCCCAGCAATGCAGCCCAGCGAGGTGAGGCAAGGACTTACCTCCACCAAACTTGGGCTGAAGAGTCACTGGACTGTGGGGGTCACTTGGACAGAGTCGCTGGATTCGAGGGACCTCGCTCGTCGTGCTGAGAGGAGACCCAAGGGACCGGTGATGCAGCTTTTTGGTGCCTGCGGTTGCAGGGGGAAGATTCCGTCGACCCACGGGAGATTTCTTCGGAGCTTCTGGTGCAGAGAGGAGGCAGGCTACCCCCACAGCATGCACAAGCAGGAAAACAGTCGAGAAGGCGGCAGGATCAGCGTTACAGAGTTGCAGTAGTCGTCTTTGCTACTATGTTGCAGGTTTGCAGGCTTCCAGCGCGGTCAGCAGTCGATTCCTTATCAGAAGGTGAAGAGAGAGATGCAGAGGAACTCGGCTGAGCTCATGCATTCGTTATCTAAAGTTTCCCCAGAGACAGAGACCCTAAATAGCCAGAAAAGAGGGTTTGGCTACCTAGGAGAGAGGAAAGGCTACTAACACCTGAAGGAGCCTATCAGCAGGAGTCTCTGACGTCACCTGGTGGCACTGGCCACTCAGAGCAGTCCAGTGTGCCAGCAGCACCTCTGTTTCCAAGATGGCAGAGGTCTGGAGCACACTGGAGGAGCTCTGGACACCTCCCAGGGGAGGTGCAGGTCAGGGGAGTGGTCACTCCCCTTTCCTTTGTCCAGTTTCGCGCCAGAGCAGGGGCTAAGGGGTCCCTGAACCGGTGTAGACTGGCTTATGCAGAATTGGGCACATCTGTGCCCAACAAAGCATTTCCAGAGGCTGGGGGAGGCTACTCCTCCCCTGCCTTCACACCATTTTCCAAAGGGAGAGGGTGTCACACCCTCTCTCAGAGGAAGTTCTTTGTTCTGCCATCCTGGGCCAGGCCTGGCTGGACCCCAGGAGGGCAGCTGCCTGTCTGAGGGGTTTGCAGCAGCAGCAGCTGCAGTGAAACCCCAGGAAGGGCAGTCTGGCAGTACCAGGGTCTGTGCTACAGACCACTGGGATCATGGAATTGCACCCACAATGCCAGGATGGCATAGAGGGGGCAATTCCATGATCATAGACATGTTACATGGCCATATTCGGAGTTACCATGGTGAAGCTACATATAGGTAGTGACCTATATGTAGTGCACGCGTGTAATGGTGTCCCCGCACTCACAAAGTTCAGGGAATTGGCTCTGAACAATGTGGGGGCACCTTGGCTAGTGCCAGGGTGCCCTCACACTAAGTAACTTTGCACCTTATCTTTACCAGGTAAAGGTTAGACATATAGGTGACTTATAAGTTACTTAAGTGCAGTGTAAAATGGCTGTGAAATAACGTGGACGTTATTTCACTCAGGCTGCAGTGGCAGGCCTGTGTAAGAATTGTCAGAGCTCCCTATGGGTGGCAAAAGAAATGCTGCAGCCCATAGGGATCTCCTGGAACCCCAATAACCTGGCTACCTTAGTACCATATACTAGGGAATTATAAGGGTGTTCCAGTAAGCCAATGTGAATTGGTAAAATTGGTCACTAGCCTGTTAGTGACAATTTAAAAGTAATGAGAGAGCATAACCACTGAGGTTCTGGTTAGCAGAGCCTCAGTGAGACAGTTAGGCACCACACAGGGAACATATACATGCACACCTATGAGCACTGGGGCCCTGTGTGACAGGGTCCCAGTGACACATACATATAGGCCACAAACCTATGAGCACTGGGGTCCTGACTAGCAGGATCCCAGTGACACATAACAACCATACTGAAAACATGGTGCTTTCACTATGAGCACTGAGGCCTGGCTATCAGGATCCCAGTGAGACAGTGAAAACAGTGACAAACACCCTGACATACACTCACAAACAGGCCAAAAGTGGGGGTAACAAGGCTAGAAAGAGGCTACCTTCTCACAGGAGGGGCCGCAGGGGACGCAGCGGCGGGGAAAAAAGGCAGCAGCACTGGAAACAGTGAGAAGGAGGGGGGAGGCGGGAGAGGCCACAGGGGATGCAGCGGCGGGAAAAAAATGCAGCAGCAATGGAAATGGTGAGAAGGAGGGGGGAGGCGGGAGGGGCCACAGGGGACTCAGCTGCGGAAAAAAAGGCAGCAGCAATGTAAACAGTGAGAAGGAGGAGGGAAGGGGGAGGGGCCACAGGGGACACAGCGGCGGGGGAAAAAGGCAGCAAGGAAACGGGATGGAGGGGGGAGGCGGAAAGGGCCACAGGGGACGCAGCGGCGGGAAAAAAGGCAGCAGCAATGGAAACGGTGAGAAGGAGGAGGGAGGCGGGAGGGGCCGTAGGGGACGCAGCGGTGGGAAAAAAG
This sequence comes from Pleurodeles waltl, assembly GCF_031143425.1. Classification (NCBI taxonomy): domain Eukaryota; kingdom Metazoa; phylum Chordata; class Amphibia; order Caudata; family Salamandridae; genus Pleurodeles; species Pleurodeles waltl. Next base: position 747,668 of record NW_027149813.1, on the reverse strand, counting down.
GCAGCAACAATGGAAACGGTGAGAAGGAGGGGGGAGGCGGGAAGGGCCGCAGGGGACACAGAGGCGGGAAAAAAGGCAGCAGCAATGGAAACGGTGAGAAGGAGGGGGGAGGCAACAGGGGCAGCAGGGGACGCAGCGGCATTGAAAAAAGGCAGCAAGGAAACGGGATGGAGCGCGGAAGGCGGAGCAGGGAGCGACCTGCCTGCAGAAGCAGGGTCAAAGGTTGCTCCCTGCTAGCACGCCTCAGCTGCCATAAGAGGAGGGGAGTGTGGGAGTGGCAGCTGGGAGGCGGGAGGGCCTGCGAATGAGAGGGCTGGGGGGAGAGGCCACAGGGGACGTAGCGGTGGGGAAAAAAGGCAGCAGCAATGGAAACGGTGAGAAGGAGGGGGGAGGCGAGAGGGGCCGCAGGGGACGCAGCGGCAGGGAAAAAAAAGGCAGCAGCAATGAAAACGGTGAGAAGGAGGGGGGAGGCGGGAGAGGCCGCAGGGGACGCAGCGGCTGGAAAAAAGGCAGCAGCAATGGAAATGGTGAGAAGGAGGGGGGAGGTGGGAGGGGCCGCAGGGGACGCAGCGGCGGGAAAAAAGGCAGCAGCAATGGAAAGGGTGAGAAGGAGGGGAGAGGCGGGAGGGGCCGCAGGGGATGCAGTGGAGGGAAAAAAGGCAGCAGCAATGGAAACGGTGAGAAGGAGGGGGGAGCGGGAGGGGCCGCAGGGGACGCAGTGGTGTGAAAAAAAGGCAGAAAGGAAATGGGATGGAGCGAGGAAGGCGGGGCGGGGAGCGACCTGCCTCTAGAAGAACCCTACAAAAGAGTTTCTGTTTAACATGCTTGTTGTAGATGACCAGAACCAAGCTGGCCCATCAAATGAGAGGTTAGAATATGAAGAAACTTCCCATTCTGATTCAGGAGAGTTCCCTGAGAAGGGTGGGAAGGGTTCTGAACAGGATCTGCCCCCTAGCAGGGCACCTAATAATGCTGGTAGTAATGGAGGTTCCCATCACAGTAGGACATCCTTTATTCCTAGAGGCCAGGTTACCAGTGTCCAGACAGTTAGGGACAGGTCCCCCTCTGAAGTTTCCAATTTGTCATATGTGTCAAAGCATTCCCAACCCACCCACCGTGAGGATAACTTGTTAGGAAAGGGAACTCAAAAAGTTGTCGGGTTGAAGAGACCAGACTGAAGCTTAAACAGCAACAGCTGGCCTTAGATAGGGAATCCCTAGACATTGAGAAGGAAAGACAGATGTTGGGGTTAGGACCCCATGGTGGCAGCAGCAGTATTCCTGATAGTAATCCTGTTAGAGAGCATGATTCCAGGAATCTGCACAAGATAGTCCCCCCTTACAAGGAGGGGGTGACATCAACAAGTGGTTTGCTGCACTTGAGAGGGCCTGTATGGTACAGGGGGTACCTCAAAGGCAGTGGGCTGCTATTTTGTGGCTATCTTTCACTGGAAAGGGTAGGGATAGGCTCCTTACTGGTAGAGAAAGTGAAGCTAACAATTTCACAGTATTGAAGGATGCACTCTTGGATGGATTTGGCTTAACCACTGAACAATGCAGGATTAAGTTCAGAGACACCAGAAAAGAGTCCTCTCAAGACTGGACAGATTTTGCGGACTGTTCAGTGAAGGCCTTGGAAGGGTGGTTACATGGCAATAAGGTATCTGACTATGAAAGCCTGTATAATCATATTTTGAGAGAGCATATTCTGAACAACTGTGTGTATGACTTATTGCACCAATACCTAGTGGACTCGGATCTGACCTCTCCCCAAGAATTGGGAAAGAAGGCAGACAAGTGGGTTAGAACAAGGGTGAACAGAAAAGTTCATACAGGGGGTGACAAGGATGGCAAAAAGAAGGATGGTAAGTCTTCTGACAAGGGTGGAGACAAAGGTAAACATACTGAGTCTTCATCACGCTCACAAAAATCCTCTGGGAGAGGTGGGTCCAAATCCTCTTCCAATAATCATCCTAAAAAGCCTTGGTGTTATTTGTGTAAAGTCAAAGGCCATTGGGCAACTGATTTCACTTGTCCAAAGAAAAACACCAAACCTCCCAATACCACAACCCCTGCTGCAAATTCTAGTGCCCCTAGTAATAGCAGTGGTGGTGGGAAACCTACTAATAGCCAATCCAAGGGTGCAGCTGGGCTCACTATTGGCAATGTAGTTGGGGTTGGTCTTGTTAGGGAGACCACAGAGGCTGTGTTAGTCTCTGAGGGGGCTATTGATTTAGTCACCTTGGTTGCTTGTCCCCTTAACATGGATAAGTACAAGCAACTACCCCTAATAAATGGTGTTGAGGTTCAGGCCTACAGGGACACTGGTGCCAGTGTTACAATGGTAATAGAGAAACGGGTCCACAATGAACAACACCTACTTGGTCACCAGTACCAAGTAACTGATGCTCACAACAACACCCTTAGCCACCCCATGGCTGTTGTAAATCTCAACTGGGGGGGTTTACTGGCCCAAAGAAAGTTGTGGTTGCCTCAGATTTACCTGTAGACTGTCTATTAGGGAATGATTTATAGGCATCAGCTTGGGCAGAAGTGGAGTTGGAGGCTCATGAAGCAATGCTGGGCATTCCAGGGCATATTTTTGCTTTGACCAGGGCTCAGGCCAAAAAGCAAAAAGGACAGGGTGACTTGGATCCTGGAAGAATGGACCAAGTGCTCCCTAAAGCTAGGGCTAGTAGAAGTAAAGCACTACCTACTATCCCTCCCTCTACAATGGATTCTACTTCTGAGGAAGAAGGATTTCCACCCTGTGCAGAACCTACACCAGAGGAGCTGGAAGCAGACACTGCTGAGCTTTTGGGTGAAGGGGGGCCTGCCAGGGAGGAGCTGAGTGTGGCACAGCAGACCTGTCCCACACTAGAGGGTCTAAGACAGCAAGCTGTCAAACAAGCAAATGGAGATGTCAGTGACTCTCACAGAGTTTACTGGGAGGACAACCTCTTGTACACTGAAGCAAGGGATCCAAAACCTGGAGCTGCCAGGAGATTGGTGATTCCTCAGGAGTACAGAAAGTTCCTCCTAACACTTGCTCACAACATTCCCCTTGCTGGACATTTGGGGCAAATGAAAACTTGGGACAGGCTTGTTCCCTAGTGTCATTGGCCTAGAATGTCTGAGGACACAAAAGATTTTTGTAAGTCCTGTGAAACCTGTCAAACCAGTGGCAAGACAGGTGACATTCCAAAGGCACCCCTTATTCCACTGCCTGTGGTTGGGGTTCCCTTTGAAAGGGTAGGGGTTAACATAGTTGGCCCCCTTGACCCTCCTACTGCTTCAGGCAATAGGTTTATCTTGGTGGTAGTGCACCATGCCACCAGATATCCTGAAGCAATTCCTCTAAGGACCACTACAGCTCCTGCGGTGGCAAAGGCCCTCCTAGGAATCTTTTCCAGGGTGGGCTTCCCAAAAGAGGTGGTATCAGACAGGGTAAGCAATTTCATGTCTGCTTACTTAAAGGCCATGTGGAAGGAGTGTGGTGTGACATACAAGTTCACCACACCCTATCATCCACAAACAAATGGACTGGTGGAGAGATTTAACAAAACTCTCAAAGGCATGATTATGGGACTCCCTGAAAAACTCCGCAGGAGATGGGATATCCTTCTACCATGCCTCCTTTTTGCTTACAGGGAGGTACCCCAGAAAGGAGTGGGCTTCAGCCCCTTTGAACTTCTTTTCGGTCACCCTATGAGAGGTCGTCTAACACTTGTAAAGGAGGGTTGGGAACAACCTTTAAAAGCTCCTAAGCAAGACATAGTGGACCTTGTACTTGGCCTAAGCTCAAGAATGGCTGAGTATATGAAAAAGGCCATTAAAAACCTTCAGGCCAGCAAAGAGCTCCAAAAGCAATGGCATGACCAGAAGGCTGTTTTGGTTCAGTACCAACCAGGGCAGAAAGTGTGGGTCTTGGAGCCTGTGGCCCCAAGAGCACTCCAAGATAAATGGAGTGGACCCCACACAATTGTTGAGAAAAAGGGTGAAGTCACCTACTTAGTTGACTTAGGCACTGCCAGGAGTCCCCTTAGGGTGCTCCATGTCAATCGCCTGAAACCCTTCTATGACAGGGCTGATCTCACCCTGCTCATGGCAACTGATGAGGGACAGGAAGAAGACAGTGATCCTCTACCTGATCTCTTCTCTTCCACAGAACAAGATGCTCTAGTGGAAGGTAATGTACTGGCAGATTGTCTTACTGCTGAGCAGAAAGACCACTGCATAAATCTCCTGGGTCAGTTTTCTGAACACTTCTCTACTGTGCCAGGTACCACTTCTTGGTGTGAGCACACTATAGATACTGGAGACAGCTTGCCTGTCAAAAGTAAGATCTATAGGCAGCCTGACCATGTCAGAGACTGCATAAAGCAAGAGGTGCAGAAAATGTTGGAACTGGGAGTGGTTGAGCACTCGGAAAGTCCATGGGCCTCTCCTGTGGTACTTGTACCAAAACCTCATTCCAAGGATGGAAAGAAGGAAATGTGGTTTTGTGTAGACTACAGAGGTCTCAACCAGGTAACCAAAACCGATGCTCACCCTATACCGAGGGCAGATGAGCTCATAGATACACTAGCATCTGCCAAGTATCTAAGCACTTTTGATTTGACTGCAGGGTATTGGCAGATCAAATTATAAGAAGATGCTAAAGCTAAAACAGCATTTTGAACCATTGGAGGACATTACTAATTCACAGTAATGCCTTTTGGATTGAAAAATGCACCTGCCACTTTTCAGAGGTTGGTGAACACAGTCCTGCAAGGGCTGGAAGCCTTTAGTGCAGCATATTTGGACAATATAGCTGTCTTTAGCTCCAGCTGGGATGATCACCTGGTCCATCTATGGAAAGTTTTGGAGGCCCTGCAAAAGGCAGACCTCACTATAAAGGCTTCAAAGTGCCAGATAGGGCAGGGGAAGGTGGTTTATCTGGGACACCTGATTGGTGGGGAACAGATTGCACCACTACAGGGTAAAATCCAAACAATTATTGATTGGGTTCCCCCTACTACACAGACTCAGGTGAGAACCTTTTTAGGCCTCACTGGGTATTATAGGAGGTTCATTAAGAACTATGGCTCCATTGCAGACCCTCTTAATGACCTCACATCCAAGAAAATGCCTAAGAAGGTATTGTGGACAGCAAACTGTCAGAAAGTTTTTGAGGAGCTGAAGCAGGCCATGTTCTCTGCACCTGTCCTGAAAAGCCCTTGTTACTCTAAAAAATTCTATGTCCAAACCGATGCATCTGAATTAGGAGTAGGGGCAGTCCTATCACAACTTAATTCTGAGGGCCAGGATCAACCTGTTACTTTTATTAGTAGGAGGTTGACCCCTAGAGAAAAGCGTTGGTCTGCCATTGAGAGGGAGGCCTTTGCTGTGGTCTGGGCACTGAAGAAGTTGAGGCCATACCTGTTTGGCACTCACTTCATTGTTCTGACAGACCACAAACCTCTACTTTGACTAAAACAAATGAAAGGTGAAAATCCTAAATTGTTGAGGTGGTCCATATCCCTACAGGGAATGGACTATACAGTGGAACATAGACCTGGGAGTACCCACTCCAATGCAGATGGACTCTACAGATATTTCCACTTATACAATGAAGACCCATCAGGTAATGGCTAGTCTTATTGTCCTTCGTTTGGGGGGGGGGGTTGTGTAGGAAAGTACCATCTTGCCTGGCATGTTACCCCCATTTTTTCACTGTATATATGTTGTTTTAGTTGTATGTGTCACTGGGACCCTGCCAGCCAGGGCCCCAGTGCTCATAAGTGTGCCTGAATGTGTTACCTGTGTTATGACTAACTGTCTCACTGAGGCTCTGCTATCCAGAACCTCAGTGGTTATGCTCTCTCATTTCTTTCCAAATTGTCACTAACAGGCTAGTGACCAATTTCACCAATTCACATTGGCATACTGGAACACCCTTATAATCCCCTAGTATATGGTACTGAGGTACCCAGGGTATTGGGGTTCCAGGAGATCCCTATGGGCTGCAGCCTTTCTTTTGCCACCCATAGGGATCTCTGACAAATACTACACAGGCCTGCCACTGCAGCCTGAGTGAAATAATGCACACATTATTTCACAGCCATTTTCACTGCACTTAAGTAACTTATAAGTCACCTATAAGTCTAACCTTTACCTGGTAAAGGTTAGGTGCAAAGTTACTTAGTGTGTGGGCACCCTGGCACTAGCCAAGGTGCTCCACCATAGTTCAGGGCAAATGCCCCAGACTTTGTGAGTGCGGGGACACCATTACACGCGTGCACTACACATAGGTCAATACCTATGTGTAGCTTCACAATGGTAACTCCGAATATGGCCATGTAACATGTCTAAGATCATGGAATTGCCCCCTCTATGCCATCCTGGCATTGTTGGCACAATCCCATGATCCCACGGGTCTGTAGCTCAGACCAGGGTACTGCCAAATTGCCTTTTTAGGGGTTTCACTGCAGCTGCTGCTGCTAACAACCCCTCAGACAGGTTTCTGCCCTCCTGGGGTCCAGCCAGGCTTGGCCCAGGATGCAGAACAAAGGACTTCCTCAGAGAGAGGGTGTTACACCCTCTCCCTTTGGAAAAAGGTGTTAAGGCAGGGGAGGAGTAGCCTCCCCCAGCCTCTGGAAATGCTTTCATTGACACAGATGGTGCCCATTTCTGCATAAGCCAGTCTACACCGGTTCAGGGACCCCTTAGCCCTGCTCTGGCGTGAAACTGGACAAAGGAAAGGGGAGTGACCACTCCCCTGACCTGCACCTCCCCTGGGAGGTGCCCAGAGCTCCTCCAGTGTGCTCCAGACCTCTGCCATCTTGGAAACAGAGGTGCTGCTGGCACACTGGACTCTTCTGAGTGGCCAGGGCCAGCAGGTGACGTCAGAGACTCCTTCTGATAGGCTCCTTCAGGTGTTGCTAGCCTATCCTCTCTCCTAGGTAGCCAAACCCTCTTTTCTGGCTATTTAGGGTATCTGCTTTGGGGAATTCCTTAGATAACGAATGCAAGAGCTCATCAGAGTTCCTCTGCATCTCTCTCTTCACCTTCTGCCAAGGAATCGACTGCTGACCGCGCTGGAAGCCTGCAAAACTGCAACAAAGTAGGTAAGACGACTACTGCAACTCTGTAACGCTGATCCTGCCGCCTTCTCGACTGTTTTCCTGTTTGTGCATGCTGTGGGGGTAGTCTGCCTCCTCTCTGCACCAGAAGCTCCGAAGAAATCTCCCGTGGGTCGACGGAATCTTCCCCCTGCAACCGCAGGCACCAAAAAGCTGCATTACCGGTCCCTTGGGTCTCCTCTCAGCACGACGAGCGAGGTCCCTCGAATCCAGCAACTCTGTCCAAGTGACTCCCACAATCCAGTGACTCTTCAGTCAAAGTTTGGTGGAGGTAAGTCCTTGCCTCACCTCGCTGGGCTGCATTGCTGGGAACCGTGACTTTTGCAGCTATTCCGGCCCCTGTGCACTTCCGGTGGAAATCCTTTGTGCACAGCCAAGCCTGGGTCCACGGCACTCTAACCTGCATTGCACGACTTTCTAAGTTGGTCTCCGGCGACGTGGGACTTCTTTGTGCGACTTCTGGTGAGCATCGTTTCACGCATCATTGTAGTGCCTGTTTCTGGCACTTGTCCGGGTGCTACGTGCTGCTGAGAGGGCTCCTTGTCTTGCTCGACATCCCCTCTCTCTCCTGCTCCAATTTGCGACCTCCTGGTCCCTCCAGCGCCACTGTAGCGTCCAAATACACTAACCGCACGATTTGCAGCTAACAAGGCTTGTTGGTGTTCTTTTGGCGGGAAAACACTTCTGCACGACTGTCCACTGCGAGTGGGATCTGTCCACCAAAGCGGAAGTCTCTAGCCCTTTTCGTTCCAGCAGAAACCTCAGCTTCTTCTGTCCAGTAGAAGCTTCTTTGCACCCGCAGCTGGCATTTCCTGGGCATATGCCCATCTCCGACTTGCTTGTGACTTTTGGACTTGGTCCCCTTGTTCCACAAGTACCCTATATTGGAAATCCACAGTTGTTGCATTGTTGGTTTGTGTCTTTCCTGCATTATTCCTCTAACACGACTTCTTTGTCCTTAGGGGAACTTTAGTGCACTTGGCACTCACTTTTCAGGGTCTTGGGGAGGGCTAATTTTCTAACTCTCACTATTTTCTAATAGTCCCAGCGACCCTCTACAAGGTCACATAGGTTTGGGGTCCATTCGTGGTTCGCATTCCACTTTTGGAGTATATGGTTTGTGTTGCCCCTATCCCTATGTGTCCCCATTGCATCCTATTGTAACTATACATTGTTTGCACTGTTTTCTAAGACTATACTGCATATTTTTGCTATTGTGTATATATATCTTGTGTATATTTCCTATCCTCTCACTGAGGGTACACTCTAAGATACTTTGGCATATTGTCATAAAAATAAAGTACCTTTATTTTTAGTATAACTGTGTATTGTGTTTTCTTATGATATTGTGCAAGTGACACTTGTGGTACTGTAGTAGCTTCACACGTCTCCTAGTTCAGCCTAAGCTGCTCTGCTAAGCTACCATTATCTATCAGCCTAAGCTGCTAGACACCCTATACACTAATAAGGGATAACTGGGCCTGGTGCAAGGTGCAAGTACCCCTTGGTACTCACTACAAGCCAGTCCAGCCTCCTACACTGCTGGCACACTGGACTGCTCTGAGTGGCCAGTGCCAGCAGGTGACGTCAGAGACTCCTTCTGATAGGCTCCTTCAGGTGTTGCTAGCCTATCCTCTCTCCTAAGTAACCAAACCTCCTTTTCTGGCTATTTAGGGTCTCTGCTTTGGGGAATTCTTTAGATAACGAATGCAAGAGCTCATCAGAGTTCCTCTGCATCTCTCTCTTCACCTTCTGCCAAGGAATCGACCACTGACTGCTCTGGAAGCCTGCAAAACTGCAACAAAGTAGCAAAGATGACTACTGCGACCTTGTAACGCTGATCCGGCTGCCTTCTCGACTGTTTTCCTGGTGGTGCATGCTGTGGGGGTAGTCTGCCTCCTCTCTGCACTAGAAGCTCCGAAGAAATCTCCCGTGGGTCGACGGAATCTTCCCCCTGCAACCGCAGGCACCAAAGAACTGCATCACCGGTCCTCTTGGTCTCCACTCATCACGACGAGCGAGGTCCCTCGAATCCAGCAAGTCTGTCCAAGTGACCCCCACAGTCCAGTGACTCTTCATTCCAAGATTGGTGGAGGTAAGTCCTTGCCTCCCCACGCTAGACTGTATTGCTGGGTACCACGTGATTTGCAGCTGCTCCGGCTCCTGTGCACTCTTCCAGGATTTCCTTTGTGCACAGCCAAGCCTGGGTCCCCGGCACTCTAACCTGCAGTGCACGACCTCCTGAGTTGTCCTCCGCCATCGTGGGACGTTCCTTTGTGACTTCGGGTGAGCTCCGGTTCACTCCACTTAGTAGTGTCTGTTCCGGCACTTCTGCGGGTGCTGTTTGCTTCTGAGTGGGCTCTTTATCTTGCTGGATGCCCCTTTGTCTTCTCACGCAATTGGCGACATCCTGGTCCCTCCTGGGCCACAGCAGCATCCAAAAACCCTAACCCCAACCCTTGCAGCTAGCAAGGCTTCTTTGCGGTCTTTCGGCACGGAAACACCTCTGGAAGTCTCTTCACGACGTGGGACATCCAGCCTCCAAAGGGGAAGTTTCTAGCCCTTGTCGTTCTTGCTGAATCCACAGCTTCTACCATCCGGTGGCAGCTTCTTTGCACCCACAGCTGGCATTTCCTGGGCATCCGCCCACTCCCGACTTGATCGTGACTCTTGGACTTGATCCCCTTGTTCCACAAGTACTCTCGTCAGGAAATCCATCGTTGTTGCATTGCTGGTGTTGGTCTTCCTTGCAGAATTCCCCTATCACGACTTCTGTGCTCTCTGGGGAACTTAGGTGCACTTTGCACCCACTTTTCAGGGTCTTGGGGTGGGCTATTTTTCTAACCCTCGCTGTTTTCTTACAGTCCCAGCGACCCTCTACGAGCTCCCATAGGTTTGGTGTCCATAACCTATACGCATTCCACTTTTGGAGTATATGGTTTGTGTTGCCGCTATACCTCTGTGCTCCTATTGCAATCTATTGTAACTATACACTGCTTTCATTACTTCCTTTTGCTATTACTGCATATTTGTGGTATTGTGTACATATATCTTGTGTATATTTCTCATCCTCATACTGAGGGTACCCACTGAGATACTTTTGGCATATTGTCATAAAAAGAAAGTACCTTTATTTTTAGTATATCTGTGTATTGTGTTTTCTTATGATATTGTGCATTTGACACCAGTGGTATAGTAGGAGCTTTGCATGTCTCCTAGTTCAGCCTAAGCTGCTCTGCTACCGCTACCTTCTATCAGCCTAAGCTGCTAGAAACACCTCTTCTACACTAATAAGGGATAACTGGACCTGGTACAGAGTGTAAGTACCCTTTGGTACCCACTATAAGCCAGGCCAGCCACCTACATTGTTTGTGCAGCAGTGGGATAAGTACTTGCAACTACTTACCACTTTGTCATTTTGTACTTTTCATAAGAGAATAATATACAAAACAAGTTCAGTGTATGTACACCTAACCAAAACATTTTGCTTTCCTCTCTTACTCTATTTGCTAAGTGCTGAAAAGTACCTCTAAACTTTCAAAAAGTTTCTAAAAAGTTGAAAAAGTTTTTTTTTTAATTTCCTGAAAATGTCCTGAAACTTTTTCTTTCTTTTTTCTGTCCCTAAACCTTTTTCTATCATGTCTGATGTAGTTCCTTCTCTTGATCTGGTCAGCTCAACTTATGACCACCTTAGTTGGAAATGGTTGAGGAGTCTCTGCATTGATAGAGGTTTAGGGGTAGGAAAGAATCCCTCTAAAGAATTGTTATCTAACATGCTTATTGAGAATGATAAGGCCTTAGCTGGCACATCCGTTGAGAAGTTAGGAGATGGTTCACACTCTGACTCTGGGGCTCCCCCAGTAAGAGTGTTAGATGGTAACCTTCGCAATCTGCCCCTTAGCAGACCACCTAGCAAAGCTGGTACTAATGTGAGCTCTCATCACAGTAGGGATGTTATTCCTGCAGGCCAGGTTGTTAGAGTGCCAACTGTTAGGAACAATGTTAGGGACAATTCACACTCTGTTCATTCACATCATTCTTATGTGTCAAAGCATGCCCAACCCACCCACCCTGATGACAGAATGTTAGAAAGGGAACTCAATAGACTGAGAGTGGAAGAGTCCAGGCAGAAGCATAAACAGCAACAGCTGGCTCTAGACAGGGAATCTTTAGACTTAGAAATAGAAAGACAGAGGTTGGGGTTTGGACCCCATGGTGGCAGCAGCAGTATTCCAGATAGTAATCCCGTGAAAGAGCATGATTCTAGGAATCTGCATAAGATAGTTCCCCCTTACAAGGAGGGGGATGACATTAACAAGTGGTTTGCTGCACTTGAAAGGGCCTGTGTTGTACAGGGGGTCCCTCAAAGGCAGTGGGCTGCTATCCTATGGCTATTTTTCAGTGGAAAGGGTAGGGATAGGCTCCTTACTGTTAAGGAAAGTGATGCCAATAATTTTACAGTTTTGAAGAATGCACTCTTGGATGGATTTGTCTTAACCACTGAACAATACAGGATTAAGTTCAGAGAAACCAATAAAGAGTCCTCACAAGACTGGGTAGACTTTGTTGACTATTCAGTGAAGGCCTTGGAGGGGTGGTTACATGGCAGTAAAGTTTCTGACTATGAAAGCCTGTTTAATCTGATCCTGAGAGAGCATATTCTGAATAACTGTGTGTCTGATTTGTTACACCAATATCTAGTGGACGTAGATCTGACCTCTCCCCAAGAATTGGGAAAGAAGGCAGACAAATGGGTCAGAACAAGAGTGAACAGAAAAGTTCAGACAGGGGGTGACAAGGACGGCAAGAAGAAGGATGGTAAGTCTTCAGACAAGGGTGGGAAAAAATCTAAAAATGAGTCTTCATCAGGCCCAAAAAAACACTCTGGTGGGGGTGGTGGGTCCAAATCCTCTTCTAATCAAGTAAAGAAACCATGGTGCTATTTATGTAAAGTAAAAGGCCATTGGGCAACTGATGCCAGTTGTCCAAAGAAAAGCACCAAGCCTCCCACTACTACAACCCCTACTGCTAGACCTCGTGCCCCTAGCAATAGCAGTGGTGGTGCGAGCAAACCTACTAATAGCCAATCCAAGGGAGTAGCTGGGCTCACTTTTGGTAATTTAGTTGGGGTTGGTCTTGTTAGGGAGACCACAGAGGCTGTGCTAGTCTCCGAAGGTACCATTGATTTGGCCACCATGGTTGTTTGTCCCCTTAATATGGATAAGTACAAGCAACTTCCCCTAATAAATGGTGTTGAGGTTCAGGCCTACAGGGACACAGGTGCCAGTGTTACCATGGTAATGGAGAAACTGGTACACCCTGAACAACACCTACTTGGTCACCAGTACCAAGTGACAGACGCTCATAACAACACTATTAGCCACCCCATGGCTGTCGTGAATCTCAACTGGGGGGGGATTACTGGTCCAAAGAAAGTTGTGGCTGCCTCAGATTTACCTGTAGACTGTTGTAGGAGGCTGGACTGGCTTGTAGTGAGTACCAAGGGGTACTTGCACCTTGCACCAGGCCCAGTTATCCCGTATTAGTGTATAGGGTGTCTAGCAGCTTAGGCTGATAGATAATGGTAGCTTAGCAGAGCAGCTTAGGCTGAACTAGGAGACGTGTGAAGCTACCACAGTACCACTTAGTGTCATATGCACAATATCATAAGAAAACACAATACACAGTTATACTAAAAATAAAGGTACTTTATTTTTATGACAATATGCCAAAGTATCTTAGAGTGTACCCTCAGTGAGAGGATAGGAAATATACACAAGATATATATACACAATAGCAAAAATATGCAGTATAGTCTTAGAAAACAGTGCAAACAATGTATAGTTACAATAGGATGCAATGGGGAAACATAGGGATAGGGGCAACACAAACCATATACTCCAAAAGTGGAATGCGAACCACGAATGGACCCCAAACCTATGTGACCTTGTAGAGGGTCGCTGGGACTATTAGAAAATAGTGAGAGTTAGAAAAATAACCCTCCCCAAGACCCTGAAAAGTGAGTGCAAAGTGCACTAAAGTTCCCCTAAGGACAAAGTAGTCGTGTTAGAGGAATAATGCAGGAAAGACACAAACCAGCAATGCAACAACTGTGGATTTCCAATCTAGGGTACCTGTGGAACAAGGGGACCAAGTCCAAAAGTCACAAGCAAGTCGGAGATGGGCAGATGCCCAGGAAATGCCAGCTGCGGGTGCAAAGAAGCTTCGACTGGACAGAAGAAGCTGAGGTTTCTGCAGGAACGAAAAGGGCTAGAGACTTCCCCTTTGGTGGACAGATCCCACTTGCCTTGGAGAGTCGTGCAGAAGTGTTTTCCCGCCGAAAGAACGCCAACAAGCCTTACTAGCCGCAAATCGTTCGTTTGGCGTTTTTGGACGCTGCTGGGGCCCAGGAGGGACCAGGAGGTCGCAAATTGGACCTGAAGAGAGAAGGGACGTCGAGCAAGACAAAGAAGCCTCACTGAAGCAGGTAGCACCCGGAAAAGTGCCAGAAACAGGCACTACAAGGATGCGTGAAACGGTGCTCGCCGAAGTTGCACAAAGGAGTCCCACGTCGCCGGAGACCAACTTAGAAAGTCGTGCAATGCAGGTTATAGTGACGTGGACCCAGGCTTGGCTGTGCACAAAGGATTTCTGCCGGAAGTGCACAGGGGCCGGAGTAGCTGCAAAGTCGCGGTTCCCAGCAATGCAGCCCAGCGAGGTGAGGCAAGGACTTACCTCCACCAAACTTGGACTGAAGAGTCACTGGACTGTGGGGGTCACTTGGACAGAGTCGCTGGATTCGAGGGACCTCGCTCGTCGTGCTGAGAGGAGACCCAAGGGACCGGTAATGCAGCTTTTTGGTGCCTGCGGTTGCAGGGGGAAGATTCCGTCGACCCACGGGAGATTTCTTCATAGCTTCTGGTGCAGAGAGGAGGCAGGCTACCCCCACAGCATGCACAAGCAGGAAAACAGTCGAGAAGGCGGCAGGATCAGCGTTACAGAGTTGCAGTAGTCGTCATTGCTACTATGTTGCAGGTTTGCAGGCTTCCAGCGCGGTCAGCGGTCGTTTCCTTATCAGAAGGTGAAGAGAGAGATGCAGAGGAACTCGGATGAGCTCTTGCATTCGTTATCTAAAGTTTCCCCAGAGACAGAGACCCTAAATAGCCAGAAAAGAGGGTTTGGCTACCTAGGAGAGAGGATAGGCTACTAACACCTGAAGGAGCCTATCAGCAGGAGTCTCTGACGTCACCTGGTGGCACTGGCCACTCAGAGCAGTCCAGTGTGCCAGCAGCACCTCTGTTTCCAAGATGGCAGAGGTCTGGAGCACACTGGAGGAGCTCTGGACACCTCCCAGGGGAGGTGCAGGTCAGGGGAGTGGTCACTCCCCTTTCCTTTGTCCAGTTTCGCGACAGAGCAGGGGCTAAGGGGTCCCTGAACCGGTGTAGACTGGCTTATGCAGAATTGGGCACCTCTGTGCCCAACAAAGCATTTCCAGAGGCTGGGGGAGGCTACTCCTCCCCTGCCTTCACACCATTTTCCAAAGGGAGAGGGTGTCACACCCTCTCACAGAGGAAGTTCTTTGTTCTGCCATCCTGGGCCAGGCCTGGCTGGACCCCAGGAGGGCAGATGCCTGTCTGAGGGGTTGGCAGCAGCAGCAGCTGCAGTGAAACCTCAGGAAGGACAGTTTGGCAGTACCAGGGTCTGTGCTACAGACCACTGGGATCATGGGATTGTGCCAACTATGCCAGGATGGCATAGAGGGGGCAATTCCATGATCATAGACATGTTACATGGCCATATTCGGAGTTACCATGGTGAAGCTACATATAGGTAGTGACCTATATGTAGTGCACGCGTGTAATGGTGTCCCCGCACTCACAAAGTTCAGTGAATTGGCTCTGAACAATGTGGGGGCACCTTGGCTAGTGCCAGGGTGCCCACACACTAAGTAACTTTGCACCTAACCTTTACCAGGTAAAGGTTAGACATATAGGTGACTTATAAGTTACTTAAGTGCAGTGTAAAATGGCTGTGAAATAACGTGGACGTTATTTCACTCAGGCTGCAGTGGCAGGCCTGTGTAAGAATTGTCAGAGCTCCCTATGGGTGGCAAAAGAAATGCTGCAGCCCATAGGGATCTCCTGGAACCCCAATACCCTGGGTACCTCAGTACCATATACTAGGGAATTATAAGGGTGTTCCAGTAAGCCAATGTAAATTGGTAAAAATGGTCACTAGCCTGTTAGTGACAATTTGGAAAGAAATGAGAGAGCATAACCACTGAGGTTCTGATTAGCAGAGCCTCAGTGAGACAGTTAGTCACTACACAGGTAACACATTCAGGCACACTTATGAGCACTGGGGCCCTGGGTTACCAGGGTCCCAGTGACACATACAACTAAAACAACATATATACAGTGAAAAATGGGGGTAACATGCCAGGCAAGATGGTACTTTCCTACACAACCCCCCCCCAAACGAAGGACAATAAGACCAGCCATGACCTGATGAGTCTTCATTGTCTAAGTGGAAATATCTGGAGAGTCCATCTGCATTGGAGTGGCTACTCCCAGGTCTATGTTCCACTGTATAGTCCATTCCCTGTAGGGATATGGACCACCTCAACAATTTAGGATTTTCACCTTTCATTTGTTTTAGACAAAGTAGAGGTTTGTGGTCTGTCTGAACAATGAAGTGAGTGCCAAACAGGTATGGCCTCAACTTCTTCAGAGCCCAGACCACAGCAAAGGCCTCCCTCTCAATGGCAGAGGAACGCTTTTCTCTAGGGGTCAACCTCCTACTAATAAAAGCAACAGGTTGATCCTGGCCTTCAGAATTAAGTTGTGATAGGACTGCCCCTACTCCTAATTCAGATGCATCAGTTTGGACATAGAATTTTTTAGAGTAACAAGGGATTTTCAGGACAGGTGCAGAGCACATGGCCTGCTTCAGCTCCTCAAAAGCTTTCTGACAGCTTGCTGTCCATAATACCTTTTTAGGCATTTTCTTGGATGTGAGGTCATTAAGAGGGGCTGCAATGGACCCATAGTTCTTAATGAACCTCCTGTAATTCCCAGTGAGGCCTAGGAAGGCTCTCACCTGAGTCTGAGTGGTAGGGGGAACCCAATCAATAATAGTTTGGATTTTCCCCTGAAGTGGTGCAATCTGTTCCCCACCAACAAGGTGTCCCAGATAAACCACCTTAGCCTGCCCTATCTGGCATTTTGAAGCCTTGATAGTGAGGCCTGCCTTTTGCAGAGCCTCCAAAACTTTCCATAGGTGGACCAGGTGATCATCCCAGCTGGAGCTAAAGACAGCTATATCGTCCAAATATGCTGCACTGAAAGCTTCCAGCCCTTGCAGGACTGTGTTCACCAACCTCTGAAAAGTGGCAGGTGCATTTTTCAAACCAAAGGGCATTACAGTAAACTGGTAATGTCCTCCAATGGTCGAAAATGCAGTCTTAGGTTTAGCATCTTCTGACAATTTGATCTGCCAATACCCTGCAGTCAAATCAAAAGTGCTTAGATACTTGGCAGATGCCAGTGTATCTATGAGCTCATCTGCCCTGGGTATAGGGTGAGCATCAGTTTTGGTTACCAAGTTGAGACCTCTATAGTCTACACAAAACCTCATTTCCTTCTTTCCATCTTTAGAATTGGGTTTTGGTACCAGTACCACAGGAGAAGCCCATGGACTGTCAGAGTGCTCAACCACTCCTAGTTCCAACATTTTCTGAACTTCTTGCTTTATGCAGTCCCTGACATGGTCAGGCTGCCTATAGATCTTACTTTTGACAGGTAAACTGTCTCCAGTATCTATAGTGTGCTCACACCAAGAAGTGGTGCCTGGCACAGTAGAGAAGAGTTCTGAAAATTGTCCTAGGAGATTTATGCAATTGTCTTTCTGCTCAGCAGTAAGACAATCAGCCAAAACTACACCTTCCACAAGAGCATCTTGTTCTGTGGAAGAGAAGAGATCAGGTAGATGATCACTGTCTTCTTCCTGTCCCTCATCAGTTGCCATGAGCAGGGTGAGATCAGCCCTGTCATAGTAGGGTTTCAGGTGGTTGACATGGAGCACCCTAAGGGGACTCCTGGCAGTGCCTAAGTCAACCAAGTAGGTGACTTCACCCTTCTTTTCAACAATTGTGTGGGGTCCACTCCATTTATCTTGGAGTGCTCTTGGGGCCACAGGCTCCAAGACCCACACTTTCTGCCCTGGTTGGTACTGGACCAAAACAGCCTTCTGATCATGCCATTGCTGATGGAGCTCTTGGCTGGCCTGAAGGTTTTTACTGGCCTTTTTCATGTACTCAGCCATCCTTGATCTGAGGCCAAGTACATAATCCACAATATCCTGCTTAGGAGCTTTTAAAGGTTGTTCCCAACTCTCCTTTACAAGTGTGAGTGGACCCCTAACAGGGAGTCCAAAAAGAAGTTCAAAGGGGCTGAAGCCCACTCCTTTCTGGGGTACCTCCCTGTAGGCAAAAAGGAGGCATGGTAGAAGGATATCCCATTTCCTGCGGAGTTTTTCATGGAGACCCATAATCATGCCTTTGAGAGTTTTATTAAATCTCTCCACCAGTCCATTAGTTTGTGGATGATAGGGTGTTGTGAACTTGTACGTTACACCACACTCCTTCCACATGGCCTTTAAGTATGCAGACATGAAATTGCTTCCCCTGTCTGATACCACTTCCTTTGGGAAGCCCACCCTGGAAAATATTCCCAGGAGGGCCTTTGCCACTGCAGGTGCTGTAGTGGTCCTTAAAGGAATAGCTTCAGGATATCTTGTGGCATGGTCCACTACCACCAAGATAAACCTATTGCCTGAAGCAGTAGGAGGGTCAAGGGGGCCAACTATGTCAACCCCTACCCTTTCAAAGGGAACCCCAACCACAGGCAGTGGAATAAGGGGTGCCTTTGGAGTGCCACCTGTCTTGCCACTGGCTTGACAGGTTTCACAGGACTTACAAAATTCCTTTGTGTCCTCAGACATCCTAGGCCAATGAAACAATGGAACCAATCTGTCCCAAGTTTTCATTTGACCCAGGTGCCCAGCTAGGGGAATGTCATGTGCCAGTGTTAGGAGGAACTTTCTGTACTCCTGAGGAATCACTAATCTCCTGGCAGCTCCAGGTTTAGGATCCCTATGCTCAGTGTACAAGAGGTTGTCCTCCCAGTAAACTCTGTGAGAGTCACTGACATCCCCATTAGCCTGTTTGACAGCTTGCTGTCTGAGACCCTCTAATGTGGGACTGATTTGCTGTGCCACACTCAGCTCCTCTCTGGCAGGCCCCCCTTCACCCAAAAGCTCAGCAGTGTCTGCTTCCAGCTCCTCTGGTGTAATTTCTGCACAGTGAGGGAATTCTTCTTCCTCAGAAGTAGAATCCACTGTAGAGGGAGGGATAGTAGGAAGTGGTTTGCTTCTACTAGCCCTAGCTTTAGGGAGCACTTGGTCCATTGTTCCAGGATCCAAGCTTCCCTGTCCTTTTTGCTTTTTGGCCTGAGCCCTTGTCAAAGCAAAAATATGCCCTGGAATGCCCAGCATTGCTGCATGGGCCTCCAACTCCACATCTGACCAAGCTGATGTCTCCAAATCATTCCCTAATAGACAGTCTACAGGTAAATCTGAAGCTACCACAACTTTCTTTGGACCAGTAACCCCCCCCCAGTTGAGATTTACAACAGCCATGGGGTGGCTTTGTGTTATGTTGTGAGCATCGGTTACTTGGTACTGGTGTCCAAGTATGTGTTGTTCAGGGTGCACCAGTTTCTCAATCACCATTGTGACACTGGCACCTGTGTCCCTGTAGGCCTGGACCTCAACACCATTTATTAGGGTTAGTTGCTTGTACTTCTCCAAGTTATGGGGGCAAGCAACCAAAGTGGCTAAATCAATAGCCCCTTCAGAGACTAAAGTAGCCTCTGTGGTCTCCCTAATCAGACCAACCCCAACTAAATTACCAAAAGTGAGCCCAGCTACTCCCTTGGATTGGCTATTAGTAGGTTTGCTCCCACCACCACTGCTATTAGTAGGGACACTAGGTGTAGCAGTAGGGGTTGTAGTGGTAGGAGCTGTGGTGCCTTTCTTTGGACAACTGGGATCTGTTGTCCAATGGCCTTTTATTTTACATAAATAGCACCATGGTTTCTTTTCCTTGTTCTGATTAAAGGAGGATTTGGACCCACCACCCCCACCAGAGTGTTTTTGTGGGCCTGATGAAGACTCATTTTTAGATTTGTCCCCACCCTTGTCAGAAGACTTACCATCCTTCTTTTTGTTGCCATCTTTGTCACCCCCTGTATGAACTATTCTGTTCACTCTTGTTCTGACCCATTTGTCTGCCTTTTTTCCCAATTCTTGGGGAAAGGTCAGATCAGAGTCCACCAAGTACTGGTGCAACAAATCAGACACACAATTATTAAGAATATGCTCTCTCAGGATCAAGTTATACAGGCTGTCATAATCAGTAACTTTACTGCCATGTAACCACCCCTCCAAGGCCTTCACTGAATGGTCAATGAAATCAACCCAGTCTTGTGAAGACTCCTTTTTGGTCTCTCTGAACTTAATCCTGTACTGTTCAGTGGTTAAGCCATAACCATCCAGGAGTGCATTCTTAAGAACTTGGAAATTATTAGCATCATTTTCTTTCACAGTAAGGAGCCTACCCCTACCTTTTCCACTAAATGATAGCCATAGGATAGCAGCCCACTGCCTTTGAGGGACATCCTGTACAACACAGGCCCTCTCAAGTGCAGCAAACCACTTGTTAATGTCATCCCCCTCCTTATAAGGGGGAACTATCTTGTGCAGATTCCTGGAATCATGCTCTTTTGCAGGATGACTATGGGGAATACTGCTGCTGCCACCATGGGTATCTAAACCCAACTTCTGTCTTTCCTTCTCTAATTCAAAAGACTGTCTATCCAAATCCAGCTGTTGCTTTTTTAGCTTCAGTCTGGTTTGTTCCACCCTCAACTTATTGAGTTCACTCTCTAACATTCTGTCATCAGGGTTGGTGGGAGGGACATTTCTAGAAACAGAGCTATAATGGGAATGAACAGAAGGAGACCTGTCCCTTACAGAAGCCAACTTAACAGCTTGGTTTACAGAAACATTACTACCAGTATGGTGAGAATAAATGCTTTTGCTATGATGTGAGACAACACTATTTATTTGGTGTGGCTCATCATCATTACCATCTATGCTAGATTGTCTAGTAATGGGCAGGCTAGGAAGTTTCTTTCCTGAATCTTTTCCTGGGGGAGTCCCTGAATCAGATTGGGAACTATTAGGTATTTTTCAACAGATGGGGCACCTATGGCCTTATCCTGTTCTCTAAGCATGTTAATTAACAGTTCCTAGGCAGGATTCTTCCCTACACTCAAACCTCTCTCTATACAGAGACACCTTGCTCTTTTCCAGCTAAGGTTGTCATATGCAAGTTTGGACAGATCAACACTTTGGCCTGTGCCAGACATTTTTTAGAGAGAGTTAAAGTGATAGAGAAAGAGACAAAAGTTTTCAGAACTTTTTGGAAAGACAGAAAAAAACTTTTTAAACTTTTAAGAACTTTTTGAAAGTTTAGGAGTACTTTTCAGCACTTAGAAAAGAGTGAAAAGAGGAAATGCAAAACTTTTTGGCTATGTGTATATACACTGACCATGTTTTGTATATTTTTCTCTTATGAAAAGTACAATGACAAGAGTGGTAAGTAGTCTCAAGCACTTATCCCACCACTGCACAACCAATGTAGGAGGCTGGACTGGCTTGTAGTGAGTACCAAGGGGTACTTGCACCTTGCACCAGGCCCAGTTATCCCTTATTAGTGTATAGGGTGTCTAGCAGCTTAGGCTGATAGATAATGGTAGCTTAGCAGAGCAGCTTAGGCTGAACTAGGAGACGTGTGAAGCTACTACAGTACCACTTAGTGTCATATGCACAATATCATAAGAAAACACAATACACAGTTATACTAAAAATAAAGGTACTTTATTTTTATGACAATATGCCAAAGTATCTTAGAGTGTACCCTCAGTGAGAGGATAGGAAATATACACAAGATATATATACACAATAGCAAAAATATGCAGTATTGTCTTAGAAAACAGTGCAAACAATGTATAGTTACAATAGGATGCAATGGGGAAACATAGGGATAGGGGCAACACAAACCATATACTCCAAAAGTGGAATGCGAACCACGAATGGACCCCAAACCTATGTGACCTTGTAGAGGGTCGCTGGGACTATTAGAAAATAGTGAGAGTTAGAAAAATAACCCTCCCCAAGACCCTGAAAAGTGAGTGCAAAGTGCACTAAAGTTCCCTAAGGACAAAGTAGTCGTCTTAGAGGAATAATGCAGGAAAGACACAAACCAGCAATGCAACAACTGTGGATTTCCAATCTAGGGTACCTGTGGAACAAGGGGACCAAGTCCAAAAGTCACAAGCAAGTCGGAGATGGGCAGATGCCCAGGAAATGCCAGCTGCGGTTGCAAAGAAGCTTCGACTGGACAGAAGAAGCTGAGGTTTCTGCAGGAACGAAAAGGGCTAGAGACTTTCCCTTTGGTGGAATGATCCCTCTTGCTCTGGAGAGTCGTGCAGAAGTGTTTTCCCACCAAAAGAACGCCAACAAGCCTTGCTAGCCGCAAATCGTGCTTTTGGCATTTTTGGACGCTGCTGGGGCCCAGGAGGGACCAGGAGGTCGCAAATTGGACCTGAAGAGAGAGGGGACATCGAGCAAGACAAAGAGTCCTCACTAAAGCAGGTAGCATCCGGAGAAGTGCCAGAAACAGGCACTACGAGGATGTGTGAAACGGTGCTTGCCGAAGTTGCACAAAGGAGTCCCACATCGCCGGAGACCAACTTAGAAAGTCGTGCAATGCAGGTTAGAGTGCTGTGGACCCAGGCTTGGCTGTGCACAACGGATTTCCGCCGGAAGTGCACAGGGGCCGGAGTAGCTGCAAAGTCCCGGTTCCCAGCAATTCAGCCCAGCGAGGTGAGGCAAGGATTTACCTCCACCAAACTTGGACTGAAGAGTCACTGGACTGTGGGGGTCACTTGGACAGAGTCGCTGGATTCGAGGGACCTCGCTCGTCGTGCTGAGAGGAGACCCAAGGGACCGGTAATGCAGCTTTTTGGTGCCTGCTGTTGCAGGGGGAAGATTCCGTCGACCCACGGGAGATTTCTTCGGAGCTTCTGGTGCAGAGAGGAGGCAGGCTACCCCCACAGCATGCACAAGCAGGAAAACAGTCGAGAAGGCGGCAGGATCAGCGTTACAGAGTTGCAGTAGTCGTCTTTGCTACTATGTTGCAGGTTTGCAGGCTTCCAGCGCGGTCAGCGGTCGTTTCCTTATCAGAAGGTGAAGAGAGAGATGCAGAGGAACTCGGATGAGCTCTTGCATTCGTTATCTAAAGTTTCCCCAGAGACAGAGACCCTAAATAGCCAGAAAAGAGGGTTTGGCTACCTAGGAGAGAGGATAGGCTACTAACACCTGAAGGAGCCTATCAGCAGGAGTCTCTGACGTCACCTGGTGGCACTGGCCACTCAGAGCAGTCCAGTGTGCCAGCAGCACCTCTGTTTCCAAGATGGCAGAGGTCTGGAGCACACTGGAGGAGCTCTGGACACCTCCCAGGGGAGGTGCAGGTCAGGGGAGTGGTCACTACCCTTTCCTTTGTCCAGTTTCGTGCCAGAGCAGGGGCTAAGGGGTCCCTGAACCGGTGTAGACTGGCTTATGCAGAATTGGGCACCTCTGTGCCCAACAAAGCATTTCCAGAGGCTGGGGGAGGCTACTCCTCCCCTGCCTTCACACCATTTTCCAAAGGGAGAGGGTGTCACACCCTCTCTCAGAGGAAGTTCTTTGTTCTGCCATCCTGGGCCAGGCCTGGCTGGACCCCAGGAGGGCAGATGCCTGTCTGAGGGGTTGGCAGCAGCAGCAGCTGCAGTGAAACCCCAGGAAGGGCAGTTTGGCAGTACCAGGGTCTGTGCTACAGACCACTGGGATCATGGGATTGTGCCAACTATGCCAGGATGGCATAGAGGGGGCAATTCCATGATCATAGACATGTTACATGGCCATATTCGGAGTTACCATGGTGAAGCTACATATAGGTAGTGACCTATATGTAGTGCACGCGTGTAATGGTGTCCCCGCACTCACAAAGTTCAGTGAATTGGCTCTGAACAATGTGGGGGCACCTTGGCTAGTGCCAGGGTGCCCACACACTAAGTAACTTTGCACCTAACCTTTACCAGGTAAAGGTTAGACATATAGGTGACTTATAAGTTACTTAAGTGCAGTGTAAAATGGCTGTGAAATAACGTGGACGTTATTTCACTCAGGCTGCAGTGGCAGGCCTGTGTAAGAATTGTCAGAGCTCCCTATGGGTGGCAAAAGAAATGCTGCAGCCCATAGGGATCTCCTGGAACCCCAATACCCTGGGTACCTCAGTACCATATACTAGGGAATTATAAGGGTGTTCCAGTAAGCCAATGTAAATTGGTAAAAATGGTCACTAGCCTGTTAGTGACAATTTGGAAAGAAATGAGAGAGCATAACCACTGAGGTTCTGATTAGCAGAGCCTCAGTGAGACAGTTAGTCACTACACAGGTAACACATTCAGGCACACTTATGAGCACTGGGGCCCTGGGTTACCAGGGTCCCAGTGACACATACAACTAAAACAACATATATACAGTGAAAAATGGGGGTAACATGCCAGGCAAGATGGTACTTTCATACAACTGTCTACTAGGGAATGATTTAGAGACATCAGCTTGGGCAGAAGTGGAGTTGGAGGCTAATGCAGCAATGATGGGCATTCCTGGGCATATTTTTGCTTTGACAAGGGCTCAGGCCAAAAAGCAAAAAGGACAGGGTGACTTGGATCCTGGAACAATGGACCAAGTGCTCCCTAAAGCTAGGGTTAGTAAGGGTAAATCCCTACCCACTATCCCTCCCTCTACAGATGATTCTACTTCTGAGGAAGAATAATTTCCCCCCTGTGCAGAACCTACACCAGAGGAGCTGGAAGCAGACACTGCTGAGTTTTTGGGTGGAGGGGGGCCTGCCAGGGAGGAGCTGAGTGTGGCACAGTAAACCTGCCCCACATTAGAGGGTCTAAGACAGCAAGCTGTCAAACAGCAAAATGGGGATGTCAGTGACTCTCACAGAGTTTACTGGGAGGACAACCTCTTGTATACTGAGGCAAGGGACCCAAAACCTGGAGCAGCCAGGAGATTGGTCATTCCCCTGCAATACAGAGAGTTCCTCCTAACTCTGGCACACAACATTCCCTTGGCTGGACATTTAGGGCAAATTAAACATGAGAAAGACCTGTCCCCTTGTTTCATTGGCCTAGAATGTCAGAGGACACAAAAGATTTTTGTAAGTCCTGTGTCACCTGTCAAGCCAGTGGCAAGACTGGTGGCACCCCAAAGGCTCCCCTTATTCCACTGCCTGTGGTTGGGGTCCCCTTTGAAAGGGTAGGGGTTGACATAGTTGCCCCCCTTGACCGTTCTACTGCTTCAGGCAATAGGTTTATCTTGGTGGTAGTGGACCATGCCACCAGATATCCTGAAGCAATTCCTCTTAGGACCACTACAACACCTGCAGTGGCAAAGGCCCTCCTGGGAATCTTTTGCAGGGTGGGTTTCCCAAAAGAGGTGGTATCAGACAGGGGTAGCAACTTTATGTCTGCATACTTAAAGGCCATGTGGAAGGAATGCTGTGTAGCATACAAATTCACCGCACCTTATCATCCACAAACAAATGGACTGGTAGAGAGGTTTAATAAAACTCTCAAAGGAATGATAATGGGACTTCCTGAAAAACTGAGGAGGAGATGGGATGTCCTGTTACCTTGCCTCCTTTTTGCTTACAGGGAGGTACCCCAGAAAGGAGTGGGCTTCAGCCCCTTTGAACTCCTATTTGGACACCCTGTAAAAGGTCCTCTAACACTTGTAAAGGAGGGTTGGGAACAACCTTTAAAAGCTCTTAAGCAATACATAGTGGACTATGTACTTGGCCTAAGATCCAGAATGGCTGAGTACATGAAAAAGGCCAGATAAAACCTTTAGGCCAGCCAAGAGCTCCAAAAGCAGTGGCATGACCAGAAGGCTGTTCTGATTCAGTACCAACCAGGACAGAAGGTGTGGGTCTTGGAGCCTGTGGCCCCAAGAGCACTCCAAGACAAATGGAGTGGACCCCACATCATTGTTGAAAAGAAGGGAGAAGTGACCTACTTGGTTGACTTGGGCACTGCCAGGAGTACCCTTAGGGGACTCTATGTCAATCGCCTAAAACCCTACTATGACAGGGCTGATCTCACCCTGCTCATGGCAACAGATGAAGGACAGGAAGAAGAGAGTGACCCTCTCCCTGATCTCTTCTCTTCCACAGAACAAGATGCTCTAGTGGAAGGTGTAGTTTTGGCAGACTGTCTTACCACTGAGCAGAAAGACCAATGCATAAATCTCCTGGGTCAGTTTTCTGAACTCTTTTCTACTGTGCCAGGCACCACTTCTTGGTGTGAGCACACTATAGATACTGGAGACAGCATGCCTGTCAAAAGTAAGATCTATAGGCAGCCTGACCATGTCAGGGACTGCATAAAACAAGAGGTTCAGAAAATGCTTGAACTGGGAGTGGTTGAACATTCTGAAAGCCCATGGGCCTCTCCTGTGGTGCTTGTACCAAAGCCTCACTCTGAAGATGGGAAAAGAGAAATGAGGTTTTGTGTAGATTACAGAGGTCTCAACCAAGTAACTAAAACTGATGCTCACCCTATACCCAGGGCAGATGAGCTCATAGATACACTGGCATCTGCCAAGTATCCAAGCACCTTTGATTTGACTGCAGGGTATTGTCAGATCAAGTTATGAGAGGATCCTAAAGAAAAAACTGCATTTTTTATTATTGGAGGGAACTACTAATTCACAGTAATGCCCTTTGGTTTGAAAAATGCACCTGCCACTTTTCAGAGGTTGTCGAATACAGTCCTGCAAGGGTTGGAGGCTTTTAGTGCAGCATATCTAGATGATATAGCTGTCTATAGCTCCACCTGGGATGATCACCTGGTCCACCTGTGGAAAGTTTTGGAGGCCCTGCAAAAGGCAGGACTCACTATCAAGGCTTCAAAGTGCCAGATAGGGCAGGGGAAAGTGGTTTTCTTCTTAGGCCTCACTGGGTATTACAGGAGGTTCATAAAGAACTATGGCTCCATAGCAGCCCCTCTTAATTATCTCTCTTCTAAGGAAATGCCTAAAAAGGTATTGTGGACAGCTAGCTCTCAGAAAGCTTTTGAGGAGCTGAAACAGGCCATGTGCACTGCACCTGTCCTAAAAAGCCCATGTTACTCCAAGAAATTCATTGTTCAAACTGATGCATCTGAATTAGGGGTAGGGGCTGTCTTATCACAACTCAATTCTGAGGGCCAGGATCAACCTGTTGCTTTTATCAGCAGGAGGCTGACCCCTAGAGAAAAGCGTTGGTCTGCCATAGAGAGGGAGGCCTTTGCTGTGGTCTGGGCACTGAAGAAGTTGAGGCCATACCTGTTTGGCACTCACTTCATTGTTCAGACAGACCACAAATCTCTACTTTGGCTAAAACAAATGAAAGGTGAAAGCCCTAAATTATTGAGGTGGTCCATATCTCTACAGTCTATTTGTCCTTCGTTTGGGGGGGTTGTGTAGGAAAGTATCATCTTGCCTGGCATGTTACCCCCATATTTCACTGCATATATGTTGTTTTAGTGTATGTGTCACTAGGACCCTGCCAGCCAGGGCCCCAGTGCTCGTAAGTGTGCCCTGTATGTGTTCCCTGTGTGATGACTAACTGTCTCACTGAGGCTCTGCTAACCAGAACCTCAGTGGGTATGCTCTCTCTGCTTTTCAAATTGTCACTAACAGGCTAGCGACCAATTTCACCAATTCACATTGGCATACTGGAACACCCTTATAATTCCCTAGTATATGGAACTGAGGTAACCTGGGTATTGGGGTTCCAGGAGATCCCTATGGGCTGCAGCATTTCTTTTGCCACCCATAGGGAGATCTGACAATTTTTACACAGGCCTGCCAGTGCAGCCTGAGTTAAAATAGCGTCCACGTTATTTCACAGCCATTTACCACTGCACTTAAGTTACTTATAAGTCACCTATATGTCTAACCTTCACCTGGTGAAGGTTGGGTGCAAAGTTACTTAGTGTGTGGGCACCCTGGCACTAGCCAAGTTGCCCCCACATCGTTCAGGGCAAATTCTCTGGACTTTGTGAGTGCGGGGACACCATTACACGCGTGCACTGTACATAGGTCTCCACCTATGTACAGCGTCACAATGGTAACTCCGAACATGGCCATGTAACATGTCTAAGATCATGGAATTCTCACCCCAATGCCATTCTGGCATTGGGGAGACAATTCCATAATCCCCCGAGTCTCTAGCACAGACCCGGGTACTGCCAAACTACCTTTCCCGGGGTTTCACTGCAGCTGCTGCTGCTGAAAACCCCTCAGACAGGTTTCTGCCCTCCTCAAGTCCAGCCAGGCCTGGCCCAGGAAGGCATAACAAAGGACTTCCTCAGAGAGAGGGTGTTACACCCTCTCCCTTTGGAAATAGGTGTCAGGGCTGGGGAGGAGTAGCCTCCCCCAGCCTCTGGAAATGCTTTGATGGGCACAGATGGTGCCCATCTTTTCATAAGCCAGTCTACACCAGTTCAGGAATCTCTCAGCCCTGCTCTGGTGCCAAACTGGACAAAGGAAAGGGGAGTGACCACTCCCCTGACCTGCACCTCCCAGGGGAGGTGCCCAGAGCTCCTCCAGTGTGCTCCAGACCTGTGCCATCTTGGAAACAGAGGTGCTGCTGGCACACTGGACTGCTCTGAGTGGCCAGTGAAAGCAGGTGACGTCAGAGACTCCTCCTGATAGGCTCTTACCTGTGTTGCTAGCCTATCCTCCTTCCTAAGTAGCCAAACCTCCTTTTCTGGCTATTTAGGGTCTCTGCTTTGGGGAATTCTTTAGATAACGATTGCAAGTGCTCATCAGAGTTCCTCTGCATCTCTCTCTTCACCTTCTGCCAAAGGATCGACCGCTGACTGCTCAGGACGCCTGCAAAACCGCAACAAAGTAGCAAAGATGACTACTGCAACTTTGTATCGCTGATCCTGTCGCGTTCTCGACTGTTTCCTGGTGGTGCATGCTCTGGGGGTAGCCTGCCTCCTCTCTGCACTAGGAGCTCTGAAGAAATCTCCTGTGGGTCGACGGAATCTTCCCCCTGCAACCGCAGGCAACAAAAGACTGCATCACCGGTCCTCTGGGTCCCCTCTCAGCACGACAATTGTTGTCCCTGGAACTCAGCAACTCTGTCCAAGAGACTCCCACAGTCCAGTGACTCTTCAGTCCAAGTTTGGTGGAGGTAAGTCCTTGCCTCCCCACGCTAGATTGCATTGCTGGGTACTGCGTGATTTGCAGCTGCTCCGGCTCCTGTGCACTCTTCCAGGATTTCCTTTGTGCACAGCCAAGCCTGGTTCCCCGACACTCTAACCTGCAGTGCACAACCTTTGAGTTTTCCTCCGGCGTCGTGGGACTCCCTTTTGTGTCTTCAAGTGAGCTCCAGTTCACTCCTCTTCTAAGTGCCTGTCCGGGTACTTCTGCGGGTGCTGCCTGCTTCTGTGAGGGCTCCCTTACTTACTGGGTGCCCCCTCTGTCTCCTCATCCAAGTGGCCACATCCTGGTCCCTCCTAGGCCACAGCATCATCCAAAAACCCTAACCGCGACCCTTGCAGCTAGCAAGGCTTGTTTGCGGTCTTTCTGCGTGGGAAGACCTCTGCAAGCTTCTACGCGACGTGGGACATGCGTCCTCCAAAGGGAAAGTTTCTAGCCCTCTTCGTTCTTGCAGAATTCACAGCTTCTACCATCCAGTGGCTGCTCCTTTGCACCATCAGCTGGCATTTCTTGGGCATCTGCCCACTCTCGACTTTGTCGCGACTCTTGGACTTGGTCCCCTTGTTCCACAGGTACTCTCGTCCAGAAATCCACTTTGGTTGCATTGCTGTTGTTGGTCTTCCTTGCAAAATTCCCCTATCACGACTTCTGTGCTCTTTGGGGAATATAGGTGCAGTTTACACCTAGTTTTCAGGGTCTTGGGGTGGGCTATTTTTCTAACCCTCACTGTTTTCGTACAGTCCCAGCAACCCTCTAGGAGCTCACATAGGTTTGGGGTCCATACGTTATTCACATTCCACTTTTGGAGTATATAGTTTGTGTTGCCCCTATACCTATGTGCTCCTATTGCAATCTATTGTAACTATACACTGCTTGCATTACTTCGTTGTGCTATTACTGCATATTTTTGGTATTGTGTACATATATCTTGTGTATATTTGGCATCCTCATACTGAGGGTACTCACTGAGATACCTGTGGCATATTATCATAAAAATAAAGTACATTTATTTTTAGTATATCTGTGTATTGTGTTTTCTTATGATATTGTGCATATGACACCAGTGGTATAGTAGGAGCTTTGCATTTCTCCTAGTTCAGCCTAAACTGCTCTGCTATAGCTACCTTCTATCAGCCAAAGCTGCTAGAAACACCTCTTCTACACTAATAAGGGATAACTGCACCTGGTACAGAGTGTAAGTACCCCTTGGTACCCACTACAAGCCAGGCCAGCCTCCTTCAACTCCGTTTTGTCTAGCACAAAAAATTAATACGCTGGAGGCAGTATTTCCCCAAACGGGACCTCAGGATAAACATAGAATATTGACTATGTGCTTGCCCTTTGGGATGGTTCCTACTGTTGAACACTGTAATACATGGGGCACGGTATTTGCCACACTCTATACAACGGCACACAGTACACCGACGCTAGCCAACCTACCGGAAGTGCTTAAACAAATTCAAGATGAATACTGGGCTGCCCCAGCCCTAGATTTGGGAATGCAACTGATGCGCAACTTGGCCACAGTCTCTTCAATTATCCTAAGTAACCTTAAAGGGGAAGCAGTTGCACTTGAAGTGCGCATGCGTCTTCGTGACGTTCCACAACAAGATCAGGAGCGAGAACTGCCTAAAATAATAGAGGAAACATATTCCAGTATCGGTCGAGATAGCCTTGGGGCTAGACCACAAAAACCTCAATTTCAGGGTAAAATTCATAAAGACAGTACTAAACAACAACCTGAGGGTAATAGGAAACGCTAGGAGAAAAAACAACAAACGCCTAAAAAAGAAAGGGGAGAATCTCCACGCACAGAGACCCCACAGAATAGGTATAATCTCAGAAATAGAGAAAATATAAAAACTCCTGATAGATACCAATATACTGATACACGCCAATCTTGTTCCTTTCAGGACTCATCAGAAAAGAGAAATGAAAGAGGTGGGTGATCAGAGCGGAGAACAGAGTACGTGAAACCGAGACAGGAATCACAACGCTCTTCGGAGGTTTCTGTTAAGAAGGAAGAGAAACCAGTACAACAAAAACAATTTAAAAAGAAAAAAGTGGCAGCTGTCTCAGTTAGACATGCCACTCAGGAAGAGGGTTCTCTTGAAAAACAAGAAATGGGCACTAGCACTGCTAGACAGCGCGGCAGAGGTCACAATAGTTCACCAGAATCTTCTAGAGAATCTGGAGGTGAAAGCAACTGATGACTTTATACAAGTAGAACAGCGGATATGCGTGTCTCAGAACCCGATAGGGTGTATAGAGTAACTCTACAATTAGAAGGAGACATTGAACGCACCATACTGTCACGGTTTCGGGCGGGTCTGATGAGGACTTTGGTTGGGACATCCCTTGAGGTCACCGAATATCCTAAAGAGGTAGTACACTGGGGCAGAGGAGCAGCTAAAGGCATACACGGAAAGGACAGCTATGGATAGGCACAGGAAACAGGAAAGTAAAAACAGAGCAACCCTTGTGTGATCAAACAGGAAACGGATTACCAGTGGACAAACACGCTGGGGTTGTACACAGAGTAAGGCGCAGAACCTCCCACAGTGACAGGGAATCTCAATGCCTCTGTGCAGTTTGCTCTTACAGATAGTCACCCTGCCAGCCCCATAGAAAGGAGGCAGCAGAAGTGATTCTGTCTCTGGACCCTAGAGCACAAACAAGGATAGTACTTACATACACAGGACACGCTCTTGTGGGTCCAGCTGGAAACACAGTGGCGATTCCTGAGAAAACAGCAATAGCACACTGTCACTGTTAGGCACGAAATACAACGTATAACACTGGACAAGGATGGGGGCTGGAATTGCCTCCTGGAAACCAGGAGCCAACCCCAGTACACAGGAGGATACGTATACACTGGTGAAGACTGATAGAACACTTACCGGACACAAAGAACCAAGAAGAAACAGAAGGGAACAAACAAAGAGGCAGAGGCAAGAACTAGGAACAGGCTGAAGCAAAGGCGGGTCTAGGACTTGAAAACAGGGCGCAAACTTCTGGCTGGGACAGACAGAGACAGGACTGGGAAACTGAGAACAGGCTCTGGCTGGAACAGGCAAGGACAGGACTGGAATACAAGGAGTAGGAAATGAGCAGTAAACAGGACTGGGAAACAGAGAGAAGGTTCAGGCTGAAACAAGGCAGGAGCAGGGCAGAGAAACAGGGAGCAGGCTTTTGAAGAAACAAACAGATACAAGGTTAAGAGATAGGGAGCAGACTCTGGCTGGAACAATCAGGAGCAGGGCAGAGAAACAGGAAACAGGATCAGGCTGGAACAGAACAGGAACAAAACTGGAACACCATCCAACAAGGGGTCTGTAACACAAAGGAATTGAAGTCCAATTCACGACAAGGATCTTGAGGAAATGGCTGCTTATAAGCAGTTCCAAGCTGGGCTGCACAGGAGAGGTTTCAGGTGTGTGTGGTTTCGGACACTTGCAAGTCCTGGAGGAGAGGATCCAGTGAAAAGGAGCAACTGGACTTCTCCCATTGAAAACAATGGGAAACAGAATCCGGGTTTTCCTGACTACCAAGCTGTGCATTATGGAATTTGCAGTCCCAAGAAGCAAATGTAGTCCTACACAAGTGTACCATGGAGAAAAGAGAAACAAACAGGAGTCAGCAAGGGACTCTAAATAGGTGTTCAAGGTGATTCCCAGGCTTCTGACAGTCCCCTTACAGCGCCCCCTGGAAATGGGACGACCGAGTCGTAACACAGACACGCAATCTTTTGGGACCGTGTAGTGAAAATATATGACAGTTTGTTGGCCGAACAAGATTGGCCACCTGATTTTGTCCGCACCTGCCCATATGGAGAGGAAGTTATTAGACCTTCCTCCTCGCCACTTGTTCCAGAGGAACTCGCTGAGTCCTATACTCTAGAATGGGCTCTAGCACAAGCACATGCGTTATATAGAAATCACGTAGGATGGGATAGGGATTCTCCATACCATGTAATTCCCATCAAAGGTGAACCTCAGCCACAACCACGGTAGCCAATAAAACATGAAGCAAGGGCACCGGTGAGAGAAATACTTAGGCAATTAGAATACCAGGGGGTGATTGAATCCTTTGTCTCACCAATGAATAACCCCTTATTCCCTGTAGCTAAATCAGACCATTCATACAGAATAGTCTTAGACTACAGACATTTAAACGGGCATACACGTACATATGCTATACAAAACTCTCATAGCACTGCACTAATGAGCAACATTTTGCGGAAACAATATAAAACGACTTTGGATATCTCAAATGGATTCTTCTGCAAGAATATAGCGCCTGAAAGCAGAGACTCAACAAGTTTTAGCACACTAGGCTCTCAAAAAAAATTCTGTTGTTTGCCTCAGGTGTATGAGGACAGCCCAGGACTGTTTGCAGCTCGTGTGACTGATATTTTACACAAGATAGACCCTGAAGCTTTGTCATATGTGGACGATATATATCTCACGGATGACAAGTTACTACAACATTTAAGACGGGTAGCCCGCATTGTAGTAGGGTTTGCCGAAATCAGCTACAAATTTAACTTAAAAAAAACAAAAATTGCCTTCCTCAGCATCCTGTTCCAGGGATATGAGCTGTCGAATAAAGGGAAGAGCCTAGCGCCACAATTTTTAGAAAAATGTGCACAATTGCAACCACCAAATACGATAAAAAAACTACAATCATTGTTGGGCTTTCTAAATTTTGGCAGAACATACATTCCTGATTATGCTACACGCATAAAACTTTTATATGAGTTAATACGTCCTGATTTTTCAAGCAAATTCTGGACAATTGAGCATACACATACTCTTCGAGAGTTACAGGCAGATATGCTAGCAGCAAAACATTTACACACACGGGACAATAAGACACATTTGGTCATCAGGGTAATAGCTGGGGCCATCGGTTTTACTTATGTCACATTTAATGAAGGTGCAACAGTCCCGAAATCACACCTGTATTCCGCTGCAGAACAACGCTTTGCACCCACAGAGAAAATTCTCACTGCTGTACAGATGGCTGTTATTAAAGAAAGACCTCTTTGTAGGAAAGTACCATCTTGCCTGGCATGTTACCCCCATTTTTCACTGTATATATGTTGTTTTAGTTGTATGTGTCACTGGGACCCTGGTAACCCAGGGCCCCAGTGCTCATAAGTGTGCCTGAATGTGTTACCTGTGTAGTGACTAACTGTCTCACTGAGGCTCTGCTAACCAGAACCTCAGTGGTTATGCTCTCTCATTTCTTTCCAAATTGTCACTGACAGGCTAGTGACCATTTTTACCAATTTACATTGGCTTACTGGAACACCCTTATAATTCCCTAGTATATGGTACTGAGGTACCCAGGGTATTGGGGTTCCAGGAGATCCCTATGGGCTGCAGCATTTCTTTTGCCACCCATAGGGAGCTCTGACAATTCTTACACAGGCCTGCCACTGCAGCCTGAGTGAAATAACGTCCACGTTATTTCACAGCCATTTTACACTGCACTTAAGTAACTTATAAGTCACCTATATGTCTAACCTTTACCTGGTAAAGGTTAGGTGCAAAGTTACTTAGTGTGAGGGCACCCTGGCACTAGCCAAGGTGCCCCCACATTGTTCAGAGCCAATTCCCTGAACTTTGTGAGTGCGGGGACACCATTACACGCGTGCACTACATATAGGTCACTACCTATATGTAGCTTCACAATGGTAACTCCGAATATGGCCATGTAACATGTCTATGATCATGGAATTGCCCCCTCTATGCCATCCTGGCATAGTTGGCACAATCCCATGATCCCAGTGGTCTGTAGCACAGACCCTGGTACTGCCAAACTGCCCTTCCTGGGGTTTCACTGCAGCTGCTGCTGCTGCCAACCCCTCAGACAGGCAGCTGCCCTCCTGGGGTCCAGCCAGGCCTGGCCCAGGATGGCAGAACAAAGAACTTCCTCTGAGAGAGGGTGTGACACCCTCTCCCTTTGGAAAATGGTGTGAAGGCAGGGGAGGAGTAGCCTCCCCCAGCCTCTGGAAATGCTTTGTTGGGCACAGAGGTGCCCAATTCTGCATAAGCCAGTCTACACCGGTTCAGGGGACCCCTTAGCCCTGCTCTGGCGCGAAACTGGACAAAGGAAAGGAGAGTGACCACTCCCCTGACCTGCACCTCCCCTGGGAGGTGTCCAGAGCTCCTCCAGTGTGCTCCAGACCTCTGCCATCTTGGAAACAGAGGTGCTGCTGGCACACTGGACTGCTCTGAGTGGCCAGTGCCACCAGGTGACGTCAGAGACTCCTTGTGATAGGCTCCTTCAGGTGTTGCTAGCCTATCCTCTCTCCTAGGTAGCCAAACCCTCTTTTCTGGCTATTTAGGGTCTCTGTCTCTGGGGAAACTTTAGATAACGAATGCAAGAGCTCATCCGAGTTCCTCTGCATCTCTCTCTTCACCTTCTGATAAGGAATCGACTGCTGACCGCGCTGGAAGCCTGCAAACCTGCAACATAGTAGCAAAGACGACTACTGCAACTCTGTAACGCTGATCCTGCCGCCTTCTCGACTGTTTTCCTGCTTGTGCATGCTGTGGGGGTAGCCTGCCTCCTCTCTGCACCAGAAGCTCCGAAGAAATCTCCCGTGGGTCGACGGAATCTTCCCCCTGCAACCGCAGGCACCAAAAAGCTGCATTACCGGTCCCTTGGGTCTCCTCTCAGCACGACGAGCGAGGTCCCTCGAATCCAGCGACTCTGTCCAAGTGACCCCCACAGTCCAGTGACTCTTCAGTCCAAGTTTGGTGGAGGTAAGTCCTTGCCTCACCTCGCTGGGCTGCATTGCTGGGAACCGTGACTTTGCAGCTACTCCGGCCCCTGTGCACTTCCGGTGGAAATCCTTTGTGCACAGCCAAGCCTGGGTCCACGGCACTCTAACCTGTATTGCACGACTTTCTAAGTTGGTCTCCGGCGACGTGAGACTCCTTTGTGCAACTTCGGTGAGCACCGTTTCACGCATCCTCGTAGTGCCTGTTTCTGGCACTTTTCTGGATGCTACCTGCTTCAGTGAGGGCTCTTTATCTTGCTCGACGTCCCCTCTCTCTTCAGGTCCAATTTGCGACCTCCTGGTCCCTCCTGGGCCCCAGCAGCGTCCAAAAACGCTACACGCACGATTTGCAACTAGCAAGGCTTGTTGGCATCCTTTCGGCGGGAAAACACTTCTGCACGACTCTCCAAGGCGAGAGGGATCCGTCCACCAAAGGGGAAGTCACTAGCCATTTTCGTTCCTGCAGAAACCTCAGCTTCTTCTGTCCAGTAGAAGCTTCTTTGCACCCGCAGCTGGCATTTCCTGGGCATCTGCCCATCTCCGACTTGCTTGTGACTTTTGGACTTGGTCCCCTTGTTCCACAGGTACCCTAGATTGGAAATCCACAGTTGTTGCATTGCTGGTTTGTGGCTTTCCTGCATTATTCCTCTAACACGACTTATTTGTCCTTAGGGGAACTTTAGTGCACTTTGCACTCACTTTTCAGGGTCTTGGGGAGCGTTATTTTTCTAACTCTCACTATTTTCTAATAGTCCCAGCGACCCTCTACAAGGTCACATAGGTTTGGGGTCCATTCGTGGTTCGCATTCCACTTTTGGAGTATATGGTTTGTGTTGCCCCTATCCCTATGTTTCCCCATTGCATCCTATTGTAACTATACATTGTTTACACTGTTTTCTAAGACTATACTGCATATTTTTGCTATTGTGTATATATATCTTGTGTATATTTCCTATCCTCTCACTGAGGGTACACTCTAAGATACTTTGGCATATTGTCATAAAAATAAAGTACCTTTATTTTTAGTATAACTGTGTATTGTGTTTTCTTATGATATTGTGCATATGACACTAAGTGGTACTGTAGTAGCTTCACACGTCTCCTAGTTCAGCCTAAGCTGCTCTGCTAAGCTACCATTATCTATCAGCCTAAGCTGCTAGACACCCTATACACTAATAAGGGATAACTGGGCCTGGTGCAAGGTGCAAGTACCCCTTGGTACCCACTACAAGCCAGTCCAGCCTCCTACACTCGGTTGCGAACTTGGCTTGCTATCTGAAGGGAGTTCCAGTCCCCTTGATTAAACACACGTTCCAGGTGCTTTCAAACGGCAGCTACGTCCTCCTCAATAGTGAAGACTTTTGTGGCATGCAGGCTGGAATAGTTTACATTGTTTCGGTCACTAAGGTCGTTACATGCTGCGGGACCGTGTTGTTTTTCGCCCGACTAAATTTAGGGAGGTAGCAGATATTTGGCCTCACATTGCTACTTCCAAAGTGAATTTTAACAAGTTAAGTAGACTGAAGGCTTTATTGTTTCAGAAGCATGTGACCCTCACATCTGCACGGGAGACCTAAGCACTTCAGGTGGCAAGGTCATTGTAGGAAAGTACCATCTTGCCTGGCATGTTACCCCCATTTTTCACTGTATATATGTTGTTTTAGTTGTATGTGTCACTGGGACCCTGGTAACCCAGGGCCCCAGTGCTCATAAGTGTGCCTGTATGTGTTACCTGTGTAGTGACTAACTGTCTCACTGAGGCTCTGCTGATCAGAACCTCAGTGGTTATGCTCTCTCATTTCTTTCCAAATTGTCACTGACAGGCTAGTGACCATTTTTACCAATTTACATTGGCTTACTGGAACACCCTTATAATCCCCTAGTATATGGTACTGAGGTACCCAGGGTATTGGGGTTCCAGGAGATCCCTATGGGCTGCAGCATTTCTTTTGCCACCCATAGGGAGCTCTGACAATTCTTACACAGGCCTGCCACTGCAGCCTGAGTGAAATAACGTCCACGTTATTTCACAGCCATTTTACACTGCACTTAAGTAACTTATAAGTCACCTATATGTCTAACCTTTACCTGGTAAAGGTTAGGTGCAAAGTTACTTAGTGTGAGGGCACCCTGGCACTAGCCAAGGTGCCCCCACATTGTTCAGAGCCAATTCACTGAACTTTGTGAGTGCGGGGACACCATTACACGCCTGCACTACATATAGGTCACTACCTATATGTAGCTTCACCATGGTAACTCCGAATATGGCCATGTAACATGTCTAGGATCATGGAATTGCCCCCTCTATGCCATCCTGGCATTGTTGGTACAATTCCATGATCCCAGTGGTCTGTAGCACAGACCCTGGTTCTGCCAGACT
This sequence comes from Pleurodeles waltl, assembly GCF_031143425.1. Classification (NCBI taxonomy): domain Eukaryota; kingdom Metazoa; phylum Chordata; class Amphibia; order Caudata; family Salamandridae; genus Pleurodeles; species Pleurodeles waltl. The sequence goes on along the minus strand of NW_027149813.1, from coordinate 709,919 downwards.
GCCCTTCCTGGGGTTTCTCTGCAGCTGCTGCTGCTGCCAACCCCTCAGACAGGCATCTGCCCTCCTGGGGTCCAGCCAGGCCTGGCCCAGGATGGCAGAACAAAGAACTTCCTCTGAGAGAGGGTGTGACACCCTCTCCCTTTGGAAAATGGTGTGAAGGCAGGGGAGGTGTAGCCTCCCCCAGCCTCTGGAAATGCTTTGTTGGGCACAGAGGTGCCCAATTCTGCATAAGCCAGTCTACACCGGTTCAGGGACCCCTTAGCCCCTGCTCTGGCGCGAAACTGGACAAAGGAAAGGGGAGTGACCACTCCCCTGACCTGCACCTCCCCTGGGAGGTGTCCAGAGCTCCTCCAGTGTGCTCCAGACCTCTGCCATCTTGGAAACAGAGGTGCTGCTGGCACACTGGACTGCTCTGAGTGGCCAGTGCCACCAGGTGACGTCAGAGACTCCTTGTGATAGGCTCCTTCAGGTGTTAGTAGCCTTTCCTCTCTCCTAGGTAGCCAAACCCTCTTTTCTGGCTATTTAGGGTCTCTGTCTCTGGGGAAACTTTAGATAACGAATGCATGAGCTCAGCCGAGTTCCTCTGCATCTCCCTCTTCACCTTCTGATAAGGAATCGACCGCTGACCGCGCTGGAAGCCTGCAAAACTGCAACATAGTAGCAAAGACGACTACTGCAACTCTGTAACGCTGATCCTGCCGCCTTCTCGACTGTTTTCCTGCTTGTGCATGCTGTGGGGGTAGCCTGCCTCCTCTCTGCACCAGAAGCTCCGAAGAAATCTCCCGTGGGTCGACGGAATCGTCCCCCTGCAACCGCAGGCACCAAAAAGCTGCATCTCCGGTCCCTTGGGTCTCCTCTCAGCACGACGAGCGAGGTCCCTCGAATCCAGTGACACCGTCCAAGTGACCCCCACAGTCCAGTGACTCTTCAGCCCAAGTTTGGTGGAGGTAAGTCCTTGCCTCACCTCGCTGGGCTGCATTGCTGGGAACCGCGACTTTGCAAGCTTCTCCGGCCCCTGTGCACTTCCGGCGGAAATCCTGTGTGCACAGCCAAGCCTGGGTCCACGGCACTCTAACCTGCATTGCACGACTTTCTAAGTTGGTCTCCGGCGACGTGGGACTCCTTTGTGCAACTTCGGCGAGCACCGTTTCACGCATCCTCGTAGTGCCTGTTTCTGGCACTTCTCCGGGTGCTACCTGCTTCAGTGAGGGCTCCTTGTCTTGCTCGACGTCCCCTCTCTCTGCAGGTCCAATTTGCGACCTCCTGGTCCCTCCTGGGCCCCAGCAGCGTCCAAAAACGCCAAACGCACGATTTGCGTGTAGCAAGGCTTGTTGGCGTCCATCCGGCGGGAAAACACTTCTGCACGACTCTCCAAGGCGTGGGGGATCCATCCTCCAAAGGGGAAGTCTCTAGCCCTTGTCGTTCCTGCAGTATTCACAGTTCTTCAGCCTAGTAAGAGCTTCTTTGCACCAACCGCTGGCATTTCTTGGGCATCTGCCCATCTCCGAGCTGTTTGTGACTTTTGGACTTGGTCCCCTTGTTCCACAGGTACCTTCAGACAGGAATCCATCGTTGTTGCAGTGCTGATTTGTGTTTTCCTTGCATTCTCCCTCTAACACGACTATTTTGTCCTTAGGGGAACTTTGGTGCACTTTGCACTCACTTTTCAGGGTCTTGGGGAGGGTTATTTTTCTAACTCTCACTATTTTCTAATAGTCCCAGCGACCCTCTACAAGGTCACATAGGTTTGGGGTCCATTCGTGGTTCACATTCCACTTTTGGAGTATATGGTTTGTGTTGCCCCTATCCCTATGTTTCCCCATTGCATCCTATTGTAACTATACATTGTTTGCACTGTTTTCTAAGACTATACTGCATATTTTTGCTATTGTGTATATATATCTTGTGTATATTTCCTATCCTCTTACTGAGGGTACACTCTAAGATACTTAGGCATATTGTCATAAAAATAAAGTACCTTTATTTTTAGTATAACTGTGTATTGTGTTTTCTTATGATATTGTGCATATGACACTAAGTGGTACTGTAGTAGCTTCACACGTCTCCTAGTTCAGCCTAAGCTGCTCTGCTAAGCTACCATTATCTATCAGCCTAAGCTGCTAGACACCCTATACACTAATAAGGGATAACTGGGCCTGGTGCAAGGTGCAAGTACCCCTTGGTACTCACTACAAGCCAGTCCAGCCTCCTACAGTCATCGGCAGAAATACAGTCCCTGTTAAATACGAACTCTCAGAGGCACTTTGGTGAACTCATGGGACGTATATTTAATGTGTCAAGCACGGCTGGATTAGCACATTTTTTCAAAGCTGTTGGTATCGGTTTTGTTCACACCTTTTCCTCTACATTCGGTTTAATACCTTTGGCTATTCATTCAATTTTCAGAAGCATTTTTGGGGAATTTCCAATAACTTTGGCTTTGTTAGCTGGCATTTTGCTGTTGCTGTTGTTTTTCCGCAATGGCTGTCCCGCCGCAACAAGAACAAATGAGGGAGTTCCAATCAGCGCAACTGTGTCGTGAACACATGATGCAGCACTTTGGAGCAACAATCCTGGAACATTTGGGGTGTGACTGGTCTCTGTCATTCAGACCGGTTTTGGATTGTGTGCAGCCCGTGTTTCGGTGCCATTGGTGCTCTTTTGAACATGCACTGGAAGTTTGTCTCTCACAGCAACGCCCCTCAGTGATTGATGCTGATCTGTTGATGTTCTTGTTGAGGGTTCATTACCAGACATGCACGCTGTGGCTGCGTTTGCTCAGAGAAGCTGATTACGAGCTACCCTTCCTGGATGAAGTAACCATAAACTCGTTCATAGGCACTGCACGGGATGCCGCCTTGGTTGACACTGGGGCTATGGAACACACCTGCTCCTTGGTAGTTTTTGGTGTGGATTTACCGGTTTTGTCATCTGCCTAGGTGGAGAATCTCCTGCTTTCCATGACTGATGCTTGATTTGGAACTGTCCTAAATTGACACTTTTCTTTGAATTCGGCTTTTGCCCGCATGCTCATTTTTTAAAATTGCTAAATAGTATGCTTGTGCGTCCTCTTGACTTGTTAAAATTTAGTAGGGTTTTGAATATATTTTAGCTTAGGGCATTTTAGCTTAGGCTTAAACCACATTCTACCGACAAGGGGAGGGTGTAGTGTAGCCATTTTTAATATAACTTCATGCACATTAGTTTAACATTCTAGGCCGCTGGGCACTTTGCCCTAGATACATTTTATTGAGCTTCGCACTGTTATTTTCCAATAACCAGTTTTTACGGTCTTGTTTTAAATTATTTTATTGCTCTGTTTAGCTTAGTTCAGCACTGTGTTCTCAAATAATGCATTCTTGATCGCCCTGTGCTTCATTCAAGGATACAGTCAGGTACATTGCCAGTAAACGTGGTAGAAATTTAGTCTCCAGTATTCGTAGAAAGTACACATCCTTACGTAGGGACATTTCTTAGAACATCTGCATGTTAGTTGTAAAAACACTTCCTAGTCCTAGTACACGTCAAGAGGGAGATTCCAGCCAGGAAACTTCAACTAGATGCTGAATTCCCCGTTGCAGATGCTGATGAGATTACAGGCCTTTGCCCAGGTATGAGGGTTGATGTCCTCCCAGGGGAACCTGAAAGGCAGGCTTAGAGCTTCACATGCTGTGCTCGAACTATAACTTAGAGAGAAAATAATCTTGCGGCACTATGATAGCCTTATTCTTGTGCTTCACTCTCATTGTTACTATTTTAATCTTACTGTGTTGTGTAGTTCTGGTTAATGCAGTTCACGCTTTGCTATCTAAAAAGCAATTGTTTTATTAAATCAATCTTTAAAACTTAAACAGCCTTTGTCATTTATATATGAGACCGCACTGTGTATGAGAGAACCGGTTGTGACCTGAGTGACCACGACTTCCCTGGGAAGTACTAAGATGGCATGCGCTCGGCTACCCAATTGTCTCTACCATTTGGGAGAGATGAGGCACTGCTAGTTAGCCGGGCTGTGGCAGGTAATCGATTATGTTTGTATGTGCAGGCATATATTGATGATATGTTTCTACAATGAAGATTATGGTCTTTGGTGTACGGTAGTCACTCCCATGGACTTTTAATTTCTGACTACTTTTGTATTCATAGTCAAAATATTCTTCAAATAATGTGAAAATAAATGTTTTATCACACTACCAAATACACATTTCTAAATAGTTTGAAACAGCAGGAATGACTGATTTTGTTTGCTTTTTATTGCAGACATGGAAAACTGTATGCAGTGCCCTGAGGACCAGTGGCCGAATGCCAAGAAGGTTGGATGCAACAAAAGGGTCATTGTTTTCCTCTCATATAGTGATACACTTGGCATAATTTTGTTCACTGTGGCCATTATCTTCTCTGCTGTCACTGCTGGAGTGCTGGGAATCTTTCTCAGACACCGGGACACCCCAATAGTGAAAGCTAATAACCGTGATCTCAGCTACACACTCCTCACTGCCCTAATTTTGGCTTTTCTATGCTCCCTCCTATTTATTGGACGGCCTGCGACATGGACCTGTCTGATCCAACAAGCTGCATTTGGGATTATTTTTACTGTTGCTGTGTCTTGTGTTTTAGCAAAAACCATCACTGTTGTCATTGCCTTTAATGCCACAAGGCCTGGGAGCAGATTAAGTAGGTGGCTGGGATCCCGAGTGTCCGGCTCTATTGTCCTCTTCTGCACACTAGGAGAAGTGACAATCTGTCTCTCTTGGCTGCTCACAGCTCCACCTCACCCTGGCACTGATACACGATCTGAGACTGGGAAGATGATCCTGCAGTGTGACCAGGGCTCCGTCACTGCCTTCTACAGTGTGATTGGGTACATGGGACTGTTGGCCTCGGCCAGCTTCATTGTGGCCTTCTTAGCCAGGAACCTCCCGGATAAATTCAATGAGGCCAAGCTCATCACATTCAGCATGCTGGTGTTCTGCAGCGTCTGGGTCTCTTTCTTTCCAGCCTATATCAGCACTAAAGGCAAGTACATGGTGGCCGTGGAGATCTTTGCCATCTTAGCGTCTAGTGCTGGACTGCTGGGCTGTATATTCATCCCCAAATGTTACATCATTCTGTTCAGGCAGGATATCAACACCAGAGAACACCTAACTTTACATACTCATTTGTAGTTTCATGTTGGAGCTGAAATTGACCAAATTCAATATTAAACATTAAAATGCTGTATTTCTGGAGGTTTTAAAGCAATGTATCATGCGGTTGTACAACCATTTGACTGCTGGCAGTAAAGCATTAGTACCTCCACTAATAGAAGCTAGTTTTTAAGGATAGCAGCTGTGGATGATTTTGTGTCCTTTCTGTACTTGCAAGCTTCAATGGTTTTATTTGTTTTAATATCATTTTGGTATCTGAGTTTAGTTTGATTTCCACAAATGAGCATCTGCACCATCCCGAAGGAGGGGAATTGTTAAAGATTTCAAAGTTACCAGAAGAGGAGCCCTCTCCACCACATGCATCAAACATATGCAACCCAGACCATGCTCAGCATAGCATCCGTTCAGTGGCGGCTGGTGACATTTGAAAGTGGTGGGGCGTAAAAATTGTGAATGAGTGTCATGTTGCCAGCAATGAAAGTAAGCAAGATGATGGACAAAAAGGAGTTTGGGGAGTTCTTCCCCCCAAGAAAAGTGTGAAAAAAGAGCATCAAATGGAGCATTTCAAAGCACATTTGAGAAGGGGAAATGGTTTATAGGGCAGTTGTGAACATGTAGTCAAAAGTATTTAAACACATTAAAAATTGTCCCTTCTCTCACTGCATTAAATATAGTCAACAGTTACTGCAGTCTCCAAATTGTAAAGTGTGACAAATAGGGTTTTTAGTTATCTCACGTGCACACAGAGCTGTCTGTCTGCCCTACACCTGACTGGTAAAACTGAAAGATCTTCGTGCCATATTGATGATCTCATAACAAGACTGGTCATTGTAGAATGATTCCTGGGCACAGATGCATCCGCGTGATGAGTGACACGAGTGAGGCGCCAATCCCAGGAAACGAGACCCGCCCTCTGTACCCGCTTACAGGACATCTGTTAGAAGTGGGCGAGCCAAGGAAATAACAGGGAGGGCTGAGCCAAGGGTCTGGCTTGTCTCCTGCATGTGCCCAGTTCTGAACATATTTGCTATGTAAATGATGGAACCAGTGCTTAATTTGTAAATAAAAAGGTGCAGTGCCCCAGGCCCTCCTCTTAAACATGCGGCTGCTGCAAGTAAATGTGTGAAAATGGAATACTGAGGCGGTGTAATCCTGAAGCCATCTCGGGGCTCTTCAATCCATATAAATCCCCTCCCTGCCCCTTCAGCTCACTCCTGCAGCTTAATCCCTTTGTGACGATTTTTAATTTTTCCCTTTCTCCGTCTTCTCCTATGTGTCTTGTGCTTGCAGCAAATGCTTGAGGCAGAAGAATAAGCCCCAGCCCTCAAAAATAAGTGTGGTGCTCAGCACCGGAAACAACAAGCACAAATTAAGCACTGGATGGAACAAACATGATGTAAAATATGAAAGTCTCTTCAAAATTCAAAAAGTTTATTTCTCTAAAATATAGAAACTTTAATAAGGCACATAAGACTGCTGGTACTTATTAGAAGGTTAGTTTTGTAAAACTGGTAGTCTGATCTCACACATTTGAGAGTGCTATCAAAAGCAATAATGAAAGAAAAAGATTTCAGGTAAAATAAATATTTACCCATGGTTACACAATTTATGCAGGGAAACTCTAATTTAGCAGCTTTTCTGGGTTCACTTTGTACAAATTAGCCAGGAAACAGACATTTGTTTGTCATCCTTAAGTTAAGATTTAGCTTTTCGCTCAGTTTTTGTCAGCTTTTTAATTTAAATGCAGCACAAACTCAACCCCAAGGCTGGACGATTTATATGAGCACCAGTTATATTACACATGGTGTGAGAAGGTAGCCTCTTTCTAGCCTTGTTACCCCCACTTTTGGCCTGTTTGTGAGTGTATGTCAGGGTGTTTGTCACTGTTTTCACTGTCTCACTGGGATCCTGATAGCCAGGCCTCAGTGCTCATAGTGAAAACACCATGTTTTCAGTATGGTTGTTATGTGTCACTGGGATCCTGCTGGTCAGGACCCCAGTGCTCATAGGTTTGTGGCCTATATGTATGTGTCACTGGGACCCTGTCACACAGGGCCCCAGTGCTCATAGGTGTGCATGTCAATGTTCCCTGTGTGGTGCCTAACTGTCTCACTGAGGCTCTGCTAACCAGAACCTCAGTGGTTATGCTCTCTCATTTCTTTCCAAATTGTCACTGACAGGCTAGTGACCATTTTTACCAATTTACATTGGCTTACTGGAACACCCTTATAATTCCCTAGTATATGGTACTGAGGTACCCAGGGTATTGGGGTTCCAGGAGATCCCTATGGGCTGCAGCATTTCTTTTGCCACCCATAGGGAGCTCTGACAATTCTTACACAGGCCTGCCACTGCAGCCTGAGTGAAATAACGTCCACGTTATTTCACAGCCATTTTACACTGCACTTAAGTAACTTATAAGTCACCTATATGTCTAACCTTTACCTGGTAAAGGTTAGGTGCAAAGTTACTTAGTGTGAGGGCACCCTGGCACTAGCCAAGGTGCCCCCACATTGTTCAGAGCCAATTCACTGAACTTTGTGAGTGCGGGGACACCATTACACGCGTGCACTACATATAGGTCACTACCTATATGTAGCTTCACCATGGTAACTCCGAAAATGGCCATGTAACATGTCTATGATCATGGAATTGCCCCCTCTATGCCATCCTGGCATTGTTGGTACAATTCCATGATCCCAGTGGTCTGTAGCACAGACCCTGGTACTGCCAGACTGCCCTTCCTGGGGTTTCACTGCAGCTGCTGCTGCTGCCAACCCCTCAGACAGGCAGCTGCCCTCCTGGGGTCCAGCCAGGCCTGGCCCAGGATGGCAGAACAAAGAACTTCCTCTGAGAGAGGGTGTGACACCCTCTCCCTTTGGAAAATGGTGTGAAGGCAGGGGAGGAGTAGCTTCCCCCAGCCTCTGGAAATGCTTTGTTGGGCACAGATGTGCCCAATTCTGCATAAGCCAGTCTACACCGGTTCAGGGACCCCTTAGCCCCTGCTCTGGCGCGAAACTGGACAAAGGAAAGGGGAGTGACCACTCCCCTGACCTGCACCTCCCCTGGGAGGTGTCCAGAGCTCCTCCAGTGTGCTCCAGACCTCTGCCATCTTGGAAACAGAGGTGCTGCTGGCACACTGGACTGCTCTGAGTGGCCAGTGCCACCAGGTGACGTCAGAGACTCCTGCTGATAGGCTCCTTCAGGTGTTAGTAGCCTTTCCTCTCTCCTAGGTAGCCAAACCCTCTTTTCTGGCTATTTAGGGTCTCTGTCTCTGGGGAAACTTTAGATAACGAATGCATGAGCTCAGCCGAGTTCCTCTGCATCTCCCTCTTCACCTTCTGATAAGGAATCGACCGCTGACCGCGCTGGAAGCCTGCAAACCTGCAACATAGTAGCAAAGACGACTACTGCAACTCTGTAACGCTGATCCTGCCGCCTTCTCGACTGTTTTCCTGCTTGTGCATGCTGTGGGGGTAGTCTGCCTCCTCTCTGCACCAGAAGCTCCGAAGAAATCTCCCGTGGGTCGACGGAATCTTCCCCCTGCAACCGCAGGCACCAAAAAGCTGTATTACCGGTCCCTTGGGTCTCCTCTCAGCACGACGAGCAAGGTCCCTCGAATCCAGCGACACCGTCCAAGTGACCCCCACAGTCCAGTGACTCTTCAGCCCAAGTTTGGTGGAGGTAAGTCCTTGCCTTACCTCGCTGGGCTGCATTGCTGGGAACCGCGACTTTGCAGCTACTCCGGCCCCTGTGCACTTCCGGCGGAAATCCTTTGTGCACAGCCAATCCTGGGTCCACGGCACTCTAACCTGCATTGCACGACTTTCTAAGGTGGTCTCTGGCGACGTGGGACTCCTTTGTGCAACTTCGGCGAGCACCGTTTCACGCATCCTCGTAGTGCCTGTTTCTGGCACTTCTCCGGCTGCTACCTGCTTCAGTGAGGGCTCTTTGTCTTGCTCGACGTCCCCTCTCTCTGCAGGTCCAATTTGCGACCTCCTGGTCCCTCCTGGGCCCTAGCAGCGTCCAAAAACGCCAAACGCACGATTTGCGTGTAGCAAGGCTTGTTGGCGTCCATCCGGCGGGAAAACACGTCTGCACGACTCTCAAAGGCGTGCGGGATCCATCCTCCAAAGGGGAAGTCTCTAGCCCTTGTCGTTCCTGCAGTATTCACAGTTCTTCAGCCTAGCAAGAGCTTCTTTGCACCAACTGCTGGCATTTCTTGGGCATCTGCCCATCTCCGAGCTGCTTGTGACTTTTGGACTTGGTCCCCTTGTTCCACAGGTACCCTCAGTCAGGAATCCATCGTTGTTGCATTGCTGATTTGTGTTTTCCTTGCATTTTCCCTCTAACACGACTATTTTGTCCTTAGGGGAACTTTAGTGCACTTTGCACTCACTTTTCAGGGTCTTGGGGAGGGTTATTTTTCTAACTCTCACTATTTTCTAATAGTCCCAGCGACCCTCTACAAGGTCACATAGGTTTGGGGTCCTTTCGTGGTTCGCATTCCACTTTTGGAGTATATGGTTTGTGTTGCCCCTATCCCTATGTTTCCCCATTGCATCCTATTGTAACTATACATTGTTTGCACTGTTTTCTAAGACTATACTGCATATTTTTGCTATTGTGTATATATATCTTGTGTATATTTCCTATCCTCTCACTGAGGGTACACTCTAAGATACTTTGGCATATTGTCATAAAAATAAAGTACCTTTATTTTTAGTATAACTGTGTATTGTGTTTTCTTATGATATTGTGCATATGACACTAAGTGGTACTGTAGTAGCTTCACACGTCTCCTAGTTCAGCCTAAGCTGCTCTGCTAAGCTACCATTATCTATCAGCCTAAGCTGCTAGACACCCTATACACTAATAAGGGATAACTGGGCCTGGTGCAAGGTGCAAGTACCCCTTGGTACTCACTACAAGCCAGTCCAGCCTCCTACACACGGTCACATGCATTGTTTATAGGGATGGGGGGGGGTCAAGTCATGTGGCCAGAGTCACAGGGTGGATGGCAAACGCTGGCTTTCTAACCTGGTTCTCCAGTGCCACAGTCTGCATCTCCAATGGTAATGAAACCTCCTGGATGGAGGGAGGGAGGCAGGAGCCAGAAGAAAGCTCGGCTCCTCATGGGCCCGATGTCCCAGAGCCTGGCTCGAGTTGAGCCAGGCTTCAGGCTGAGGCCAAGCACAGATTTTAAGTGGCTCACCCACCAGTATCCTTTTAATTTCAGTATGACAGCAGTCATCTGGCAGCTCGGTGCTGTATGCCGGGACCTGACTGATGCTGTGAGTGCTGACCAAGCACAGGGTTGGGTAAGACACACAGGAGGAGAGCACAATCTCTGGAAATGGGATCCAGCTTCAGGCGTGGATTGGACCGGGTCACCCAACAGCAGGACACCCGGCCTCTACTGTGCGATGGGAAGGGAAACTCACATAAGGAGAGCACCATCTCTGGCCCTGGGATCCAGCTTCAGGCGTGGATGGGACTGGGACACCCAGTGTAGGAAAGTACCATATTGCCTGGCATGTTCCCCCATAATTCACTGTATATATGTTGTTTTAGTGTATGTGTCACTGGGACCCTGCCAGCCAGGGCCCCAGTGCTCATAAGTGCGCCCTGTATGAGTTCCCTGTGTAATGACTAACTGTCTCACTGAGGCTCTGCTAATCAGAACCTCAGTGGTTATGCTCTCTCTGCTTTCTAAATTGTCACTAACAGGCTAGTGACCAATTTCACCAATTCACATTGGCATACAGGAACACCCTTATAATTCCCTAGTATATGGCACTGAGGTACCCAGGGTATTGGGGTTCCAGGAGATCCCTATGGGCTGCAGCATTTTATTTGCCACCCATAGGGAGATCTGACAATTCCTACACAGGCCTGCCAGTGCAGCCTGAGTGAAATAACGTCCACGTTATTTCACAGCCATTTACCACTGCACTTAAGTAACTTATAAGTCACCTATATGTCTAACCTTTACCTAGTAAAGGTTGGGTGCTAAATTACTTAGTGTGTGGGCACCCTGGCACTAGCCAAGGTGCCCCCACATCGTTCAGGGCAAATTCCCCGGACTTTGTGAGTGCGGGGACACCATTACATGCGTGCACTATACATAGGTCACTACCTATGTATAGCGTCACAATGGTAACTCCGAACATGGCCATGTAACATGTCTAAGATCATGGAATTGTCACCCCAATGCCATTCTGGCATTGGGGAGACAATTCCATGATCCCCCGAGACTCTAGCACAGACATGGGTACTGCCAAACTACCTTTCCTGGGGTTTCACTGCAGCTGCTGCTGCTGCCAACCCCTCAGACAGGTTTCTGCCCTCCTGGGGTCCAGCCAGGCTTGGCCCAGGAAGGCAGAACAAAGGACTTCCTCAGAGAGAGGGTGTTACACTCTCTCTCTTTGGAAAAAGGTGTCAGGGCTGGGGAGAAGTAGGCTCCCCCAGCCTCTGGAAATGCTTTGATGGGCACAGATGGTGCCCATCTCTGCATAAGCCAGTCTACACCGGTTCAGGGATCCCCCAGCCCTGCTCTGGTGCGAAACTGGACAAAGGAAAGGGGAGTGACCACTCCCCTGACCTGCACCTCCCCTGGGAGGTGCCCAGAGCTCCTCCAGTGTGCTCCAGACCTCTGCCATCTTGGAAACAGAGGTGCTGCTGGCACAATGGACTGCTCTGAGTGGCCAGTGCCAGCAGGTGACGTCAGAGACTCCTTCTGATAGGCTCTTACCTGTGTTGCTAGCCTATCCTCCTTCCTAGGTAGCCAAACCTCCTTTTCTCAATATTTAGGGTCTCTGCTTTGGTGAATTCTTTAGATAACGAATGCAAAAGCTCATCAGAGTTCCTCTGCATCTCTCTCTTCACCTTCTGCCACGAAATCGACCGCTGACTGCTCAGGAAGCCTGCAAAACCGCAACAAAGTAGCAAAGACGACTACTGGAACCTTGTATCGCTGATCCTGCCACCTTATCGACTGTTTTCCTGGTGGTGCATGCTGTGGGGGTAGTCTGGCTCCTCTCTGCACTAGAAGCTCCGAAGAAATCTCCCGTGGGACGATGGAATCCTCCCCCTGCAACTGCAGGCACCAAAAGAACTGCATCACCGGTCCTCTGGGTCCCCTCTCAGCACAACGAGCGTGGTCCCTGGAACTCAGCAACTCTGTCCAAGTGACTCCCACAGTCCAGTGACTCTTCAGTCCAAGTTTGGTGGAGGTAAGTCCTTTCCTCCCCACGCTAGACTGCATTGCCGGGTACCGCGTGATTTGCAGCTGCTCCGGCTCCTGTGCACTCTTCCAGGTTTTCCTTTGTGCACAGCCAAGCCTGGGTCCCCGACACTCTAATCTGCATTGCACAACCTCCTGAGTTGTCCTCCGGCGTCGTGGGATCTCCTTTTGTGACATCGGTTGACCTCAGGTTCACTCTTCTTCGTAGTGCCTGTTCCAGCACTTCTGCGGGTGCTGCCTGCTTTTGTGAGGGCTTCCTATCTTGTTGGGCACCCCTTCTGTCTCCTCACGCAATTGGCGACATCCTGGTCCCTCCTGGGCCACAGCAGCATCCAAAAACCCTAACGGCAACCCTTGCAGCTAGCAAGGCTTGTTTGTGGTCTTTCTGCGTGGGAACACCTTTGCAAGCTTCTTCACAATGTAGGACATCAATCCTCCAAAGGGGAAGTTCTTAGTCCTCTTCTTTCTTGCAGAATCCACAGCTTCTACCATCCAGTGGCAGCTTCTTTGCATCCTCAGCTGGCATTATCTGGGCATCTGCCCAATATCGACTTTCTCGCGAGTCTTGGACTTGGTCCCCTTGTTCCACAGGTTCTCTCGTCCAGAAATCCATTGTTGTTGCATTGCTGGTGTTGGTCTTCCTTGCAGAATTCCCCTATCACGACTTCTGTGCTCTCTGGGGAACTTAGGTGCACTTTACACCTACATTTCAGGGTCTTGGGGTGGGCTATTTTTCTAACCCTCACTGTTTTCTTACAGTCCCAGAGACCCTCTACAAGCTCACATAGGTTTGGGGTCCATTTGTGGTTCGCATTCAACTTTTGGAGTGTATGGTTTGTGTTGCCCCTATACCTATGTGCTCTCATTGCAATCTATTGTGACTGAACATTGCATGCATTGCTTTCTATTGCTATTACTGCATAATTTTGGTATTGTGTACATATATCTTGTGTACATTTGCTATCCTCACATTGAGGGTACTCACTGAGATACTTTTGGCATATTGTCATAAAAATAAAGTACCTTTAAGTAGGAAAGTACCATCTTGCCTGGCATGTTACCCCCATATTTCACTGTATATATGTTGTTTTAGTTGAATGTGTCACTGGGACCCTGCCAGCCAGGGCCCCAGTGCTCATAAATGTGCCCTGTATGTGTTACCTGTGTTATGACTAACTGTCTCACTGAGGCTCTGCTATCCAGAACCTCAGTGGTTATGCTCTCACATTTCTTTCCAAATTGTCACTAACAGTCTAGTGACCAATTTCACCAATTTACATTGGCATACTGGAACACCCTTATAATTCCCTAGTATATGGTAATGAGGTACCCAGGGTATTGGGGTTCCAGGAGATCCCTATGGGCTGCAGCATTTCTTTTGCCACCCATAGGGAGCTCTGACAATTCTTACACAGGCCTGCACTTGCAGCCTGAGTGAAATAACGTCTGTAGCAGGCTGGACTGGCTTGTAGTGAGTACCAAGGGGTACTTGCACCTTGCACCAGGCCCAGTTATCCCTTATTAGTGTATAGGGTGTCTAGCAGCTTAGGCTGATAGATAATGGTAGCTTAGCAGAGCAGCTTAGGCTGAACTAGGAGACGTGTGAAGCTACTACAGTACCACTTAGTGTCACATGCACAATATCATAAGAAAACACAATACACAGTTATACTAAAAATAAAGGTACTTTATTTTTATGACAATATGCCAAAGTATCTTAGAGTGTACCCTCAGTGAGAGGATAGGAAATATACTCAAGATATATATACACAATAGCAAAAATATGCAGTATAGTCTTAGAAAACAGTGCAAACAATGTATAGTTACAATAGGATGCAATGGGGAAACATAGGGATAGGGGCAACACAAACCATATACTCCAAAAGTGGAATGCGAACCACTAATGGACCCCAAACCTATGTGACCTTGTAGAGGGTCGCTGGGACTATTAGAAAATAGTGAGAGTTAGAAAAATAACCCTCCCCAAGACCCTGAAAAGTGAGTGCAAAGTGCACTAAAGTTCCCCTAAGGGCAAATAAGTCGTGTTAGAGGAATAATGCAGGAAAGACACAAACCAACAATGCAACAACTGTGGATTTCCAATCTAGGGTACCTGTGGAACAAGGGGACCAAGTCCAAAAGTCACAAGCAAGTCGGAGATGGGCATATGCCCAGGAAATGCCAGCTGTGGATGCAAAGAAGCTTCTACTGGACAGAAGAAGCTGAGGTTTCTGCAGGAACGAAAAGGGCTAGAGACTTCCCCTTTGATGGACGGATCCGTCTCGCCGTGGAGAGTCGTGCAGAAGTGTTTTCCCGCCGAAAAAACGCCAACAAGCCTTGCTAGCTGCAAATCGTGAGGTTAGCGTTTTTGGACGCTGCTGTGGCCCTGGAGGAACCAGGAGGTCGCAAATTGGACCAGGAGAGAGAGGGGACGTCTAGCAAGACCAGGAGCCCTCTCAGCAGCAGGTAGCACAAGGAGAAGGGCCAGAAACAGGCACTATGAGGATGTGTGAAACAGTGCTCACCCGAAGTCGCACAAAGGAGTCCCACGTCGCCGGAGACGAACTTAGAACGTCGTGCAATGCAGGTTAGAGTGCCGTGGACCCAGGCTTGGCTGCGCACAAAGGATTTCCGCCGGAAGTGCACAGGGGCCGGAGTAGCTGCAAAAGTCACGGTTCCCAGCAATGCAGCCCAGCGAGGTGAGGCAAGGACTTACCTCCACCAAACTTGGACTGAAGAGTCACTGGACTGTGGGGGTCACTTGGACAGAGTCGCTGGATTCGAGGGACCTCGCTCGTCGTGCTGAGAGGAGACCCAAGGGACCGGTAATGCAGCTTTTTGGTGCCTACGGTTGCAGGGGGAAGATTCCGTCAACCCACGGGAGATTTCTTCGGAGCTTCTGGTGCACAGAGGAGGCAGACTACCCCCACAGCATGCACAAACAGGAAAACAGTTAAGAAGGCGGCAGGATCAGCGTTACAGAGTTGTAGTAGTCGTCTTAGCTACTTTGTTGCAGTTTTGCAGGCTTCCAGCGCGGTCAGCAGTCGATTCCTTATCAGAAGGTGAAGAGAGAGATGCAGAGGAACTCGGATGAGCTCTTGCATTCGTTATCTAAAGTTTCCCCAGAGACAGAGACCCTAAATAGCCAGAAAAGAGGGTTTGGCTACTTAGGAGAGAGGATAGGCTAGCAACACCTGAAGGAGCCTATCACAAGGAGTCTCTGATGTCACCTGCTGGCACTGGCCACTCAGAGCAGTCTAGTGTGCCAGCAGCACCTCTGTTTCCAAGATGGCAGAGGTCTGGAGCACACTGGAGGAGCTCTGGACACCTCCCAGGGGAGGTGCAGGTCAGGGGAGTGGTCACTCCCCTTTCCTTTGTCCAGTTTCGCGCCAGAGCAGGGCTAAGGGGTCCCCTGAACCGGTGTAGACTGGCTTATGCAGAATTGGGCACATCTGTGCCCAAGAAAGCATTTCCAGAGGCTGGGGGAGGCTACTCCTCCCCTGCCTTCACACCATTTTCCAAAGGGAGAGGGTGTAACACCCTCTCTCAGAGGAAGTCCTTTGTTCTGCCATCCTGGGCCAGGCCTGGCTGGACCCCAGGAGGGCAGATGCCTGTCTGAGGGGTTGGCAGCAGCAGCAGCTGCAGTGAAACCCCAGGAAGGGCAGTTTGGCAGTACCAGGGTCTGTGCTACAGACCACTGGGATCATGGGATTGTGCCAACTATGCCAGGATGGCATAGAGGGGCCAATTCCATGATCATAGACATGTTACATGGCCATATTCGGAGTTACCATTGTGCACGCGTGTAATGGTGTCCCCGCACTCACAAAGTTCAGGGAATTGGCTCTGAACAATGTGGGGGCACATTGGCTAGTGCCAGGGTGCCCTCACACTAAGTAACTTTGCACCTAACCTTTACCAGGTAAAGGTTAGACATATAGGTGACTTATAAGTTACTTAAGTGCAGTGTAAAATGGCTGTGAAATAACGTGGACGTTATTTCACTCAGGCTGCAGTGGCAGGCCTGTGTAAGAATTGTCAGAGCTCCCTATGGGTGGCAAAAGAAATGCTGCAGCCCATAGGGATCTCCTGGAACCCCAATACCCTGGCTACCTTAGTACCATATACTAGGGAATTATAAGGGTGTTGCAGTAAGCCAATGTAAATTGGTAAAAATGGTCACTAGCCTGTTAGTGACAATTTGGAAAGAAATGAGAGAGCATAACCACTGAGGTTCTGATTAGCAGAGCCTCAGTGAGACAGTTAGTCACTACACAGGTAACACATTCAGGCACACTTATGAGCACTGGGGCCCTGGGTTACCAGGGTCCCAGTGACACATACAACTAAAACAACATATATACAGTGAAAAATGGGGGTAACATGCCAGGCAAGATGGTACTTTCCTACAGATGCCCCCTCTGTCCCCAGACGCAATTGGCGACATACTGGTCCCTTTTGGGCCACAGCAGCACGCAAAAATCCTTAACGCACGATTTGCAGCTAGCAAGGCTTGTTGGCTGTTTTTCCACAGGAAAACACTTCTGCACGACTCTCCACGGCGTGTGGGATCCATCCTCCAAAGGGGAAGTTTCTAGCCCTTGTCGTTCCTGCAGAATCCTCACCTTCTACTGTCCAATAGCAGCTTCTTTGCACCCACAGCTGGCATTTACTTGGCATCTGCCCATCTCCGACTTGCTTGTGACTTTTGGACTTGGTCCCCTTGTTCCACAGGTACCCTCGACTGGAAATCCATCGTTGTTGCATTGCTGGTTTGTGTCTTTCCTGCAGAATTCCCCTATCACGACTTCTATGTCCTTTGGGGAACATTAGTGCACTTTGCACTCACTTTTCAGGGTCTTGGGGAGGGCTATTTTTCTAACCCTTACTATTTTCTAATAGTCCCAGCGACCCTCTACAAGGTCACATAGGTTTGGGGTCCATTTGTGGTTCACATTCCACTTTTGGAGTATATGGTTTGTGTTGCCCCTATCCCTATGTGTCCCCATTGGATTCTATTGTAACTATACATTGTTTGCACTGTTTTCTAATACTATTACTGCATATTTTGGTATTGTGTACATATATCTTGTGTATATTTGCTATCCTCATACTGAGGGTACACTCTGAGATACTTTGGCATATTGTCATAAAAATAAAGTACCTTTATTTTTTTTATATCTGTGTATTGTGTTTTCATATGATATTGTGCATATGACACTTGTGGTACTGTAGGAGCTTCACTCGTCTCCTAGTTCGGCCTAAGCTGCTCTGCTAAGCTACCATTATATATCAGCCTATGCTGCTAGACACCCTATACACTAATAAGGGATAACTGGGCCTGGTGCAAGGTGTAAGTACCCCTTGGTACTCACTACAAGCCAGTCCAGCCTCCTACATTGGTTGTGCAGCGGTGGGATAAGTGCTTTGAGACTACTTACCACTCTTGTCATTGTACTTTTCATAAGATAAAAATATATAAAACAAGTTCAGTGTGTGTACACATAGCCAAAAAGTTTTGCATTTCCTCTTTTCACTTCTTTCTAAGTGCTGAAAAGTACCTCTAAACTTTCTAAAAGTTCTTAAAAAGTTAAAAAAGTTGTTTTTCTGTCTTTCTTAAAGTTCTGAAAAACTTTTTCCTCACTTTTTCTGCAACTTAAACTCTTTCTAAAATGTCTGGCACAGGCCAAACTGTTGATCTGTCCAAACTTGCATATGACCACCTTAGCTGGAAAGGAGCAAGGAGTCTCTGTGTAGAAAGAGGTTTGAGTGTAGGGACGAATCCTTCTTTGGAATTGTTGCTTAACATGCTTAGAGAACAAGATAAGGCCAAAGGGGGCCCATCTGTTGAAAAAGTAGCTAATGGTTCCCAATCTGATCCAGGGACTCCCCCAGGAAAAGATTCAGGAAAGAAAGTTCCTAGCCTGCACATTACTAGACAGTCTAGCATAGTTGGTACTGAGGTAGAGTCACACCATACAGATAGTGTTGTCTCACATCATAACAAGAGTATTCCTTC
Organism: Pleurodeles waltl; assembly: GCF_031143425.1. NCBI lineage: Eukaryota > Metazoa > Chordata > Amphibia > Caudata > Salamandridae > Pleurodeles > Pleurodeles waltl. The sequence goes on along the minus strand of NW_027149813.1, from coordinate 691,507 downwards.
TCGCCACAGTAGAAGTGATGTTTCTGTTAGCCAAGCTGTTAGGGTGCCTTCTGTAAGGGATAGGTCTCCTTCTGTCCATTCCCACCATACTTCTGTGTCTAGGAATGTCCCTCTCACCCACCCTGATGACAAAATGTTAGAAAGGGAGCTCAATAGATTGAGAGTGGAGCAATCCAGACTGAAGCTTAAACAGCAACAGCTGGATTTAGATAGACAATCCTTAGAAGTAGAGAAGGAAAGACAGAAACTGGGTTTAGAAACCCATGGTGGCAGCAGCAGTATTCCCCATAGTCATCCTGCAAGAGAGCATGATTCAAGGAATCTGCACAAGATAGTTCCCCCTTATAAGGAGGGGGATGACATTAACAAGTGGTTTGCTGCACTTGAGAGGGCCTGTGTTGTACAGGATGTCCCTCAAAGGCAGTGGGCTGCTATCCTATGGCTATCATTTAGTGGAAAAGGTAGGGATAGGCTCCTTACTGTGAAAGAAAGTGATGCCAATAATTTTACAGTTCTTAAGAATGCACTCCTGGATGGTTATGGCTTAACCACTGAACAATACAGGATGAAGTTCAGAGAGACCAAAAAGGAGTCTTCACAAGACTGGGTTGATTTTGTTGACCATTCAGTGAAGGCCTTGGAGGGGTGGTTACATGGCAGTAAAGTTACTGATTATGACAGCCTGTATAACTTGATCCTGAGAGAGCATATTCTTAATAATTGTGTGTCTGATTTGTTGCACCAGTACTTGGTGGACTCTGATCTGACCTCTCCCCAAGAATTGGGAAAGAAGGCAGACAAATGGGTCAGAACAAGGGTGAAAAGAAAAGTTCATACAAGGGGTGACAAAGATGGCAATAAGAAGAAGGATGGTAAGTCTTCTGACAAGGGTGGGGACAAATCTAAAAATGAGTCTTCTTCAGGCCCACAAAAACACTCTGGTGGGGGTGGTGGGCCCAAATCGTCTTCTAATCAAAACAAAGAAAAGAAACAATGGTGCTATTTATGTAAAATAAAAGGCCATTGGACAACAGATCCCAGTTGTCCAAAGAAAAGCACCAAGCCTCCTACCACTACAACCCCTACTGCTACACCTAGTGTCCCTACTTATAGCAGTGGTGGTGGGAGCAAACCTACTAATAGCCAATCCAAGGGAGTAGCTGGGCTCACTATTGGTAACTTAGTTGGGGTTGGTCTGATTAGGGAGACCACAGAAGCAGTGTTAGTCTCTGAGGGGGCTATTGATTTAGCCACCTTGGTTGCTTCTCCCCTTAACATGGATAAGTACAAGCAACTACCCCTAATAAATGGTGTTGAGGTTCAGGCCTACAGGGACACTGGTTCCAGTGTTACTATGGTAATTGAGAAACTGGTCCACCCTGAACAGCACCTACTTGGTCACCAGTACCAAGTAACCGATGCTCACAACAACACACTTAGCCACCCCATGGCTGTTGTAAATCTCAACTGGGGGGGGTTACTGGTCCAAAGAAAGTTGTGGTAGCCTCAGATTTACCTGTAGACTGTCTACTAGGAAATGATTTGGAGACATCAGCTTGGTCAGATGTGGAGTTGGAGGCCCATGCAGCAATGCTGGGCATTCCAAGGCATATTTTGCTTTAACCAGGGCTCAGGCCAAAAAGCAAAAAGGACAGGGTGACTTGGATCCTGGAACAATGGACCAAGTGCTCCCTAAAGCTAGGGGTAGCAAAGGTAAATCACTACCTACTATCCCTCCCTCTACAGTGGATTCTAATTCTGAGGAAGAAGAATTCCCACCCTGTGTAGAACCTTCACCAGAGGAGCTGGAAGCAGACAATGCTGAGCTTTTGGGTGAAGGGGGGCTTGCCGGGGAGGAGCTGAGTGTGCCACAGCAGACCTGTCCCACATTAGAGGGTCTAAGACAGCAAGCTGTCAAACAGGCTAATGGGGATGTCACTGACTCTCACAGAGTTTACTGGGAGGACAATCTCTTGTACACTGAGGCAAGGGATCCTAAACCTGGAGCTGCCTGGAGATTAGTGATTCCTCAGGAGTACAGAAAGTTCCTCCTAACCCTGGCACATGACATTCCCCTAGCTGGGCATCTAGGACAAATGAAAACATGGGACAGGCTTGTTCCCTTGTTTCATTGGCCTAGAATGTCTGAGGACACAAAAGAGTTGTGTAAGTCCTGTGAAACCTGTCAAGCCCGTGGCAAGACAGGTGGCACTCCAAAGGCACCCCTTATTCCACTGCCTGTGGTTGGGGTTCCCTTTGAAAGGGTAGGGGTTGACATAGTTGGCCCCCTTGACCCTCCTACTGCTTCAGGCAATAGGTTTATCTTGGTGGTAGTGGACCATGCCACAAGATACGCTGAAGCTATTCCTCTTAGGACCACTACAGCTCCTGCAGAGGCAAAGGCCCTCCTGGGAATATTTTCCAGGGTGGGCTTCCCAAAAGAGGTGGTATCAGACAGGGGAAGCAATGTCATGTCTGCTTACTTGAAGGCCATGTGGAAGGAGTGTGGTGTAACGTACAAGTTCACTACACCCTATCATCCACAAACAAATGGACTGGTAGAGAGATTTAACAAAACTCTCAAAGGCATGATTATGGGTCTCCCTGAAAAACTCTGCAGGAGAAGGGATATCCTGTTACCATGCCTCCTTTTTGCCTACAGGGAGGTACCCCAAAAAGGAGTGGGCTTCAGCCCCTTTGAACTCCTCTTTGGACACCCTGTTAGGGGTCCACTAACACTTGTCAAGGAGGGTTGGGAACAACCTTTAAAAGCTCCAAAACAAGATATTGTGGATTATGTACTTGGCCTCAGATCAAGGATGGCTGAGTACATGAAAAAGGCCAGTAAAAACCTTCAGGCCAGCCAAGTGCTCCAGAAGCAATGGCATGACCAGAAGGCTGTTTTGGTTCAGTACCAACCAGGGCAGAAAGTGTGGGTCTTGGAGCCTGTGGCCCCAAGAGCACTCCAAGATAAATGGAGTGGACCCCACACAATTGTTGAAAAAAAGGGTGAAGTCACCTAAGTAGTTGACTTAGGCACTGCCAGGAGTCCCCTTAGGGTGCTCCATGTCAATCGCCTGAAACCCTACTATGACAGGGCTGATCTCACCCTGCTCATGGCAACTGATGAGGGACAGGAAGAAGACAGTGATCCTCTACCTGATCTCTTCTCTTCCACAGAACAAGATGCTCTAGTGGAAGGTGTTGTACTTGCAGATTGTCTTACTGCTGAGCAGAAAGACCACTGCATTAATCTCCTGTGTCAGTTTTCTGAACTCTTCTCTACTGTGCCAGGTACCACTTCTTGGTGTGAGCACACTATAGATACTGGAGACAGCTTGCCTGTCAAACGTAAGATCTATAGGCAGCCTGACCATGTCAGAGACTGCATAAAGCAAGAGGTGCAGAAAATTTTAGAACTAGGAGTGGTTGAGCACTCTGAAAGTCCATGGGCTTCTCCTGTGGTACTTGTACCAAAACCCCATTCCAAAGATGGAAAGAAGGAAATGTGGTTTTTTGTAGATTACAGAGGTCTCAACCAGGTAACCAAAACTGACGCTCACCCTATACCCAGGGCAGATGAGCTAATAGATACACTGGCATCTGCCAAGTATCTAAGCACTTTTGATTTGACTGCAGGGTATTGGCAGATCAAATTATCAGAAGATACTAAAGCTAAAACTGCATTTTCAACCATTGGAGGCCATTACCAATTTACAGTAATGCCTTTTGGATTGAAAAATGCACCTGCCACTTTTCAGAGGTTGGTGAACACAGTCCTGCAAGGGCTGGAAGCTTTTAGTGCAGCATATTTGGACGATATAGCTGTCTTTAGCTCCAGTTGGGATGATCACCTGGTCCACCTATGGAAAGTTTTGGAGGCCCTGCAAAAGGCAGGCCTCACTATCAAGGCTTCAAAGTGCCAGATAGGGCAGGGGAAGGTGGTTTATCTGGGACACCTGGTTGGTGGAGAACAGATTGCACCACTTCAGGGAAAAATCCAGACTATTATAGATTGGGTTCCCCCTACTACTCAGACTCAGGTGAGAGCCTTTCTAGGCCTCCCTGGGTATTACAAGAGGTTCATTAAGAACTATGACTCCATTGCAGCCCCTCTTAATGAACTCACTTCAAAGAAAATGCCTAAAAAGGTATTATGGACAGCAAACTGTCAGAAAGCTTTTGAGGAGATGAAGCAGGCCATGTGCTCTGCACCTGTCCTGAAAAACCCTTGTTACTCTAAAGAATTCTATGTCCAAACTGATGCATCTGAATTAGGAGTAGGGGCAGTCCTATCACAACTTAATTCTGAAGGCCAGGATCAACCAGTTGCTTTTATTAGTAGGAGGTTCACCCCTAGAGAAAAGCGCTGGTCTGCCATTGAGAGGGAGGCCTTTGCTGTGGTCTGGGCACTGAAGAAGTTGAGGCCATCCCTGTTTGGCACTCACTTCATTGTTCAGGCAGACCACAAACCTCTACTTTGGCTAAAACAAATGAAAGGTGAAAATCCTAAATTGTTGAGGTGGTCCATATCCCTACAGGGAATGGACTATACAGTGGAACATAGACCTGGGAGTACCCACTCCAATGCAGATGGACTCTCCAGATATTTCCACTTAGACAATGAAGACGCATCTGGTAATGATTAGTCTTATTGTCCTTCGTTTGGGAGGGGGGTTGTGTAGGAAAGTACCATCTTGCCTGGCATGTTACCCCCATTTTTCACTGTATATATGTTGTTTTAGTTGTATGTGTCACTGAGACCCTGCCAGCCAGGGCCCCAGTGCTCATGAGTGTTCCTGACTGTGTTACCTGTGTATATGACTAACTGTCTCACTGAGGCTCTGCTATCCAGAACCTCAGTGGTTATGCTCTCTCATTTCTTTCCAAATTGTCACTTACAGGCTAGTGACCAATTTTACCAATTCACATTGGCATACTGGAACACCCTTATAATTCCCTAGTTTATGGTACTGAGGTACTCAGGGTATTGGGGTTGCAGGAGATCCCTATGGGCTGCAGCATTTCTTTTGCCACCCATAGGGAGCTCTGACAATTCTTACACAGGCCTGCCACTGCAGCCTGAGTGAAATAACGTCCACGTTATTTCACAGCCATTTTCACTGCACTTATGTAACTTATCAGTCACCTATATGTCTAACCTTTACTTAGTAAAGGTTGGGTGCTAAGTTACTTAGTGTGAGGGCACCCTGGCACTAGCCAGAGTGCTCCCACATCGTTCAGGGCAAATTCCCCGGACTTTGTGAGTGCGGGGACACCATTACACGCGTGCACTACACATAGGTCAATACGTATTTGTAGTTTCACAATGGTAACTCCGAATATGGCCATGTAACATGTCTAAGATCATGGAATTGCCCCCTCTATGCCATCCTGGCATTGTTGGCACAATCCCATGATCCCACGGGTCTGTAGCTCAGACCTGGGTACTGCCAAACTGCCTTTTTAGGGGTTTCACTGCAGCTGCTGCCAACCCCTCAGACAGGTTTCTGCCCTCCTGGGATCCAGCCAGGCTTGACCCAGGAAGGCAGAACAAAGGACTTCCTCAGAGAGAGGGTGTTACACCCTCTCCCTTTGGAAAAAGGTGTTAAGGCAGGGGAGGAGTAGCCTCCCCCAGCCTCTGGAAATGCTTTCATGGGCACAGATCGTGCCCATTTCTGCATAAGCCAGTCTACACCGGTTCAGGGACCCCTCAGCCCTGCTCTGGCACGAAACTGGACAAAGGAAAGGGGAGTGACCACTCCCCTGACATGCACCTCCCCTGGGAGGTGCCCAGAGCTCCTCCAGTGTGCTCCAGACCTCTGCCATCTTGGAAACAGAGGTGCTGCTGGCACACTGGACTGCTCTGAGTGGCCAGGGCCAGCAGGTGATGTCAGAGACTCCTTCTGATAGGCTCCTTCAGGTGTTGCTAGCCTATCCTCTCTCCTATGTAGCCAAACCCTCTTTTCTGGCTATTCAGGGTCTCTGCTTTGGGGAATTCCTTAGATAACGAATGCAAGAGCTCATCAGAGTTCCTCTGCATCTCTCTCTTCACCTTCTGCCAAGGAATCGACTGCTGACCGCGCTCGAAGCCTGCAAAACTGCAACAAAGTAGCAAAGACGACTACTGCAACTCTGTAACGCTGATCCTGCCGCCTTCTCGACTGTTTTCCTGGTTGTGCATGCTGTGGGGGTAGTCTGCCTCCTCTCTGCACTAGAAGCTCCAAAGAAATCTCCTGTGGGTCGACGGAATCTTCCCCCTGCTACCGCAGGCACCAAAGAACTGCATCATCTGTCCCCTGGGTCTCCTCCCAGCACAACGAGCGAGGTCCCTTGAATCCAGCAACTCTGTCCAAGTGACTCCCACAGTCCAGTGACTCTTCAGTCCAAGTTTGGTGGAGGTAAGTCCTTGCCTCCCCACGCCAGACTGCATTGCTGAGAACCGCGTCTTTTGCAGCTACTCCGGCCTCTGTGCACTTCCGGTGGAAATCCTTTGTGCGCAGCCAAGCCTGGGTCCACGGCACTCTAACCTGCATTGCACGACTTTCTAAGTTGTCCTCCGGCGGCGTGGGACTCCTTTGTGCAACTTCGGGTGAGCACCATTTCATTCCTCTTCGTAGTGCCAGTTCCGGCACTTCTGCAGGTGCAGCCTGCTTCTGATAGGGCTCCTTGTCTTGCCCGACTCCTCGTCTGTCTCCAGACACAATTGGCGACATCCTGGTCCCTCCTGGGCCACAGCAGCATCCAAAAACCATAACAGCACGATTTGCAGCTAGCAAGGCTTGTTGGTGGTCTTTTGGTGGGAAAACACTTCTGCACGACTTGGCACTACGTAGCACATCCATCCTCCAAAGGGGAAGTTTCTAGCCCTTGTCATTCTTGCAGAATCCTCAGCTTCTACTGCCTAGTAGCAGCTTCTTTGCACCCACAGCTGACATTTCCTGGGCATCTGCCCATCTCTGACTTGCTTGTGACTTTTGGACTTGGTCCCCTTGTTCCACAGATACCCTCGTTTTGAAATCCATCGTTGTGGCATTGCTGGTTTATGTCTTTCCTGCAGAATTCCCCTATCACGACTTCTGTGCTCTTTGGGGAACTTTAGTGCACTTTTCACTCACTTTTCAGGGTCTTGGGGTGAGCTATTTTTCTAACCCTCACTGTTTTCTTACAGTCCCAGCGACCCTCTACAAGGTCACATAGGTTTGGGGTCCATTCGTGGTTCGCATTCCACTTTTGGAGTATATGGTTTGTGTTGCCCCTATCCCTATGTGTCCCCATTGCATCCTATTGTAGCTATACATTGTTTGCACTGTTTTCTAAGACTATACTGCATATGTTTTGGTATTGTGTACATATATCTTGTGTGTATTTGCTATCCTCATACTGAGGGTACTCACTGAGATACTTTGGCATATTGTCATTGTAGGAGGCTGGACTGGCTTGTAGTGAGTACCAAGGGGTACTTACACCTTGCACCAGGCCCAGGTATCCCTTATTAGTGTATAGGGTGTCTAGCAGCTTAGGCTGATAGATAATGGTAGCTTAGCAGAGCAGCTTAGGCTGAACTAGGAGACAAGTGAAGCTCCTACAGTACCACTAGGGTCACTTGCACAATATCATAAGAAAACACAATACACAGATATACTAAAAATAAAGGTACTTTCTTTTTATGACAATATGCCAAAGTATCTCAGTGAGTACCCTCAGTATAAGGATAGCAAATATACACAAGATATATGTACACAATACAAAAAATATGCAGTATAGTCTTAGAAAACAGTGCAAACAATGTATAGTTACAATAGGATGCAATGGGGACACATAGGGATAGTGACAACACAAACCATATACTCCAAAAGTGGAATGCGAACCACGAATGGACCCCAAACCTATGTGACCTTGTAGAGGGTCGCTGGGACTATTAGAAAATAGTAAGGGTTAGAAAAATAGCCCACCCCAAGACCCTGAAAAGTGAGTGCAAAGTGCACTAAAGTTCCCCAAAGAGCACAGAACTCGTGATAGGGGAATTCTGCAGGAAAGACACAAACCAGCAATGCAACAACGATGGATTTCCAGTTGAGGGTACCTGTGAAACAAGGGGACCAAGTCCAAAAGTCACAAGCAAGTCGGAGATGGGCAGATGCCCAGGAAATGCCAGCTGTGGGTGCAAAGAAGCTGCTACTGGACAGTAGAAGCTGAGGATTCTGCAAGAACGACAAGGGCTAGAGACTTCCCCTTTGGAGGATAGATCCCCCACGCTGTGGAGAGTTGTGCAGATGTGTTTTCCTGAAGAAAGACTTCCAACAAGCCTTGCTAGCTTCAAATCGTGCGTTTAGGGTTTTTGGATGCTGCTGTGGCCCAGGAGGGACCAGGATGTCGCCAATTGCGTCTGAGGACAGAGGGGGCGTCAGTCAAGACAAGGAGCCCTCTCAAAAGCAGGCAACCCCCGTAGAAGTGCCAGAACAGGCACTACAAATTGGAGTGAAATGGTGCTCACTTGAAGTTGCACAAAGGAGTCCCACGCCGCCGGAGGACAACTTAGAAAGTCGTGCAATGCAGGTTAGAGTGCCGTAGACCCAGGCTTGGCTGTGCACAAAGAATTTCCACCGGAAGTCCACGGAGTCTGGAGTAGCTGCAAAAGATGCTGTTCCCAGCAAATCAGTCTGGCGTGGGGAGGCAAGGACTTACCTCCACCAAACTTGGACTGAAGAGTCACTGGACTGTGGTAGTCACTTGGACAGAGTTGCTGGATTCAAGGGACCTCGCTCGTTGTGCTGAGAGGAGACCCAGGGGACCGGTGATGCAATTCTTTAGTGCCTGCGGTAGCAGGGGGAAGATTCCATCGACCCATGGGAGATTTCTTCGGAGCTTCTAGTGCAGAGAGGAGGCAGACTACTCCCACAGCATGCACCACCAGGAAAACAGTCGAGAAGGTGGCAGTATCAGCGTTACAGAGTTGCAGTAGTCGTCTTTGCTACTTTGTTGCAGTTTTGCAGGCTTCCAGCGCGGTCAGCAGTCGATTCCTTGGCAGAAGGTGAAGAGAGAGATGCTGAGGAACTCTGATGAGCTCTTGCATTCGTTATCTAAGGAATTCCCCAAAGCAGAGACCCTAAATAGCCAGATAAGAGGGTTTGGCTACTTAGGAGAGAGGATAGGCTAGCAACACCAGAAGGAGCCTATCAGAAGGAGTCTCTGACGTCACCTGCTGGCCCTGGCCACTCAGAGCAGTCCAGTGTGCCAGCAGCACCTCTGTTTCCAAGATGTCAGAGGTCTGGAGCACACTGGAGGAGCTCTGGGCACCTCCCAGGGGAGGTGCAAGTCAGGGGAGTGGTCACTCCCCTTTCCTTTGTCCAGTTTCGCTCCAGAGCAGGGCTGGGGGATCCCTGAACCGGTGCAGACTGGCTTATGCAGAGATGGGCACCATCTGTGCCCATCAAAGCATTTCCAGAGGCTGGGGGAGGCTACTCCTCCCCAGCCCTGACACCTTTTTCCAAAGGGAGAGAGTGTAACACCCTCTCTCTGAGGAAGTCCTTTGTTCTGCCTTCCTGGGCCAAGCCTGGCTGGACCCCAGGAGGGCAGAAACCTGTCTGAGGGGTTGGCAGCAGCAGCAGCTGCAGTAAAACCCCGGGAAAGGTAGTTTGGCAGTACCCGGGTCTGTGCTAGAGACTCGGGGGATCATGGAATTGTCTCCCCAATGCCAGAATGGCATTGGAGTGACAATTCCATGATTTTAGACATGTTACACACATCCACCCATCTATTTTGATGCAATCCCAGATTTACTACCAGTGGTAAACTTGGGAATGCTTAGAAAAGGTTCACCTTCCCAAGGGTAGCAGAAAAAGGAGATATAACATTATTTCTCCTCATCTTTTCTTCTCTCTAAGTGTGCATTCTGCAGCACACGTAGAAAGAAGAAAAAGCCTCTAACGATTTGTTTTTTGCTAGAAGTTATCCCTTCCTGCATAACCAATCCTGCCTGCAACACAGGCACTCTTGCACCCTGGTGCAAGGATCCCTGCATTGGTGTTAAGCTGCACAGTGTGCACCAGCACAGAAAGAGAGGACAGAATCTTAATGGAAAGTGGTGCTGCCAGGACCAGGAGGGACCTCATGGCCTCTACCCAGGATGGGGGCACAGAGGGGGCTCTCAGCAACCTAGAAAGCCCTCAGAAGACGAGGAAGTGTGCACAGGAGTCCCACAGCACAGGGACGAAGAAGGTGAAAAAGGAGGCCTACACAGCATTACACAGAAGGATCCCACATTGCCCGAGAACCACACAGGAAGCTATGCATCGCAGGGCAGAGTGCTGGCGGTCCGAGATGCACAGTGCACTAAGAACTTCATGGAAGGATGCCAACATGCCTTGGCAACTGCAAAAGATGCAGTGCACATGAGTATTGTCTTGCGTGGGGAGGCAAGCTCTTACCTCCCCCAAATTTGGACAGTTGGACCTCTGGAACATCTGACCACTTCAGTCCACCACTCATGTTGCGGGATCCAGGCACCTCTTCAGGAGAGGGGACACAAGCCTCTAGTAGTCGCTGCAGAGGGGTGCCTGCTGAAGCAGGGACATGAATCCTTCACTTCAAGGGAGATTCTTTTGTACTTCTGGTGCAGGCTGAAGACAGGCAGTCCTCAGAGGATGCATGACCTGGAAACAGTTGCAGATGCTGGTACGATTGGAAAATACAATGTTGCAGAAGTCGTTCTTGCTTCTTTGTTGCAGTTTGTAGAGTTCCTGGAGGGTCCAGATGCAGTTCTGTCGGTAAAAAGGTAAAGTGAAGGATGCAGAGGATTCTTGCTGGAGTCTTTCAATCCGAATCTGAAGAACCCCCAGAGAGAGACTCTAAATAGCCCTGAAAGGGGGATTGGTCAGCTACACAGGTAAGTACCTATCAGGGGACAGCTCTGACGTCACCTGCTGGCACTGGCCACTAGGATGCTCCCAGAGTGCCCTGCAAACTTGGAATCCAAGATGGCAACACCCAGGAACACTCTGGAGGAGATCTGAGCACCACCTCTGGGGTGGTGATGGACAGGGGAGTGGTCACTCCCCTTTCATTTGTCCAGTTTCATGCCAGAGCAGGGACTTGGGGCCCCTGAACAGGTGTAGATTGGATTATGCAGGGAGTGCACCTTCTGTGCCCTTCAAAGCATTTCCAGAGGCCCTGGGGGACTACCCCTCCCATTCCTGTAACGCCTATTTCCACAGAGAGAGGGTGTAAAACCCCTCTCCCAAAGGAAGTGCTTTGTTCTACCTTCCTGGGCTCCAGCTACTTGAGCAACAGAAGGGCAGAATTCTGTCTGTGAGGTGGCAGCAGCTAGGGCTGCCTGGAAAACCTCAGAAGGCTGTAATGTCAGTACTGGGGGTCCTCTACGGAGCCCCCAAAATGCATGGAATCCTACAACCACTGCTTGCAAAAGCCTTGGAGTATGATTACAACTTGTTTGATACCAAACATGGCCATATTCAAAGTTACCATTGTGAAGCTCTACTTAGGTAGTGACCTATGTACAGTGCACCCATAAAATGACGTCCCCGCACTCACGAAGTACAGAAAAATGGTCCTGAACAACATGGAAGCACCTCTGCTAGTGCACGGGTGCCCTCACACACATGTACTCTGCACCTAGCCTTCAGGGTTGGAAGGCCTGACATATAGGTGACTTATAAGTGACCTGGTTCAATGTAAGTGGCAGTAAAACGGAGCATGAACCATTTCACACAGGCTGCAATGGCAATCCTGTAGAAGCCTTTGTATGGGCTCCCCATGGGAGGCCAAAAAGCAAAGAGGGCAGGGAAACTTGGATCCTGGAACAATGGACCAAGAGCTTCCCAAAAGCAGGGGTAGAAAGGGTAAAAAGTTAGTGTGTCAGTGGCTGCGCGGGTCTGTGAGTGGGTGTGAAAATGGTTTTGGGGATCTGTGAGCGGCTTTGTGATTGAGTGAATGAGTGTGTGAATGGGTATGTGAGTGGCTGTGTGGGTCTGCCAGTGAGCATGGTAGTGGTATTGCGGGTGTATCAGTGATTGCCTGAGTAGGTCTGTAGTTGGTGTATTTTTTTTATTGGGATTTTTATTGGGGTCTGGATCTGCAAATCAAGTGTGGATTCACACGGGGCTGCTCTAAGCACCGCAAGGGATCTGTGGTTCTTCAAGCACCCAGCTTCTTTAAAAAAATAAAAAAATCCTATATGTTTGTTTAAACTTGGGCCATTAAGGGCCCATCCGGTGTCCCTCCACATGATCCAGAGGGTCAAGGTAACATAACTGTGCCCCCATATACCTATGTTTTTGATTTCTCAGCACAAGGGAACCAAGTCCTGTCACCTGAAATGGAAATTAACTTCAGGTTCTTCTCTTTCTCAACATTTCATTTTGTTTTGTGTCCTGCCAATCAGAATGCAGTCTCTCAATGGACTCCGAGTGAGCAAGATGGGCAATGGGGAAAAAGCCCCCTCAATCAATCAAATGACTCTATTTTTATATTATGCGACCAAGGGACTCTCATAATACTCTCCATCCACTAATGCTAATATACTTTAACTTTAATTTATCAAAAACTACTGTCTGGATTTACATCAAATCACAAAAAGCATAGTTTCTGAAGCAAGATCTGGCTTCTTCCCAAATTTGCTGTAATTCTGTTAAGCTATTTGGGCTGTAGCCCATTCCAAAAATCCTTATGGATACTGCATTGGCAGATGTGGTTTTGGGACCCCCTTTCTGTTTGCCCTCCACTTGATGGATCACCCTGAAACTTTCCAGGAATGAGCTGACGAAAAAATAGCACTTTTCTGGAAAGTTTGCTGCAATCTTCTATAGAAGAATTGCTGAAGAAATTAATGGATTTGAAATGGCATTACATGATATTATATGAAATGACATGATATGATATGATATGGATTTGTCTCAACGCACAAATGCCCTAAGGCGTTAGGGTGCAAAATTATTAGTTCTGCTATGCAGCTTGGCCATAGGCTGATTCCTGATTGCTCAGAGGAAACTAACCTCCTTACAGGGAGAAAGCCAGGTCTTTAAGGTCTTCCTGAAAGGAGTATGCATCTTCAAACTAGTAAAATAACGAGGAAGGGAGTTCCAGAGCCTAGCTGACGCAACTGGGAAAGCTCTGCCTTCCGATCTCTTTTTCCGAATTCTGGGTAAACAACCGAGCCCTGATCTGTCAGTGAAGATTTCTTGTTTGGATATACCACTGAAACATTTGGTTTCCATTGGGATTCAATTTGCACAGAGCTTTATGAATGATATGAAGTGCCTTAAACCTACTGCGCTTTTCCACTGGAAGCCAGTGAAGTTCCAGTAGTGCTCTGGATACCGACTGAGGTTTAGAGATATCCATGGTCAGTCTTACCACCACATTCTGCACTATTTGCAGCATTGATTGTGACGTCTTGTTGGTATCAAGGTAAAGCGCTTTGCAATAATCAATCCTTGATTAAATTAGCACCAGGGCTACCCATTTGCATGCCAGAAGGGGGGGTTAACGGAAAGACTTTCTGCAGCATTCTGATAACCCAGAAGCAAGTTGCCGCTGTGCAATTAAGTTGGAGGTCTAGTGATAACTCACTTTCCAGGGGTACTCTTATATTTTTTGCTGATTCTGTTGGAGTGGGTAGAGTGCCCAGCATACCTGGCCACCAGTTGCTGTTTCAAATGGTTGGTTGACTCTGAGAAATCAGAACCTCCGTCTTGTCAGCGTTCAACTTCAATCAATTCTTGCCCATCCACAAGGCCACTGGCTTCATGCAGCTATTGAAATTAGCCACAATGGCATCTGAGTCTTTCTAGATAGACACAATTATCTGAGTGTCGTCAGCATATGACACGGCCTGCAGCGAAAAAGGAGCATATAAGCTTGGTCAACGGGGAGACAGAGAGGTAAAATAGTGTGGGGCCCAGGGACGAACTGGGACAACAGGGACAACATTGATTATGTCTGTTTCTCTACTGGTGCAATAAAATATCAGAAAAGAGGACAACTGCCTAAATCCAGGTCTAATATCAAACAGGGTCTTCGGCAAAGGATGTTAGTTGGTTACAAAAACCTTTTGGTAGAACTGAGAGTCTTCAGCATCCTGTTATCGGGCAATACTTCATTTGGCGCGAAACACTTCTCTTGAGCAAGTTGCATATCGTGGGTGAGGATGGAGCCTGGGGAGCATTGTGTATGGCAGGAGTGGGGGAGATGCACATGATTATGTATAATGTAGATACTCAATGCTTATCACAATATTCACTGTGTGTCGACTATCACTTATGATAATGTAGTTATATTCCAATAATGGGCAGCATTGTTGAACATGGTTCGGTGGCAAATCCTTCATACAAATATTCCTGCAAATATCCTGGCAGATCTTAGCCTAAAATATTTCACAATCTTGTCTTTTGAACATAAATCTTACAATCTGTCAGACAGATTTTTGGCTCAATAAGTGTTAGACCTGTGAGCCTTAGGGTCGTCGTCCCTCAAACTTTGCTGCCTTGCGTTAGTCTGTCGGGAATACGTTCCATGGGTGAAGCGTGAGCATTCCCAAGATCCACCCATGGATTTTAATGCATTTCCAGATTTACTAAGAAAAGGTAACCTGGGAATGCGTTCAAATGGTACGTCATCCCAATAAAGGCATAACAAGGAGAAATATGTTCATTTATACTTGTTATTACCTCTTTCTCCATGTGCTGCATTCTGCAGCACACGTAGAAGAGGAAAATGCCTCAGAGGATTGCTTTTGTGCAGGAAAGTGCTCCATCCTGCCCAAAAAGAATCCTGCCCGTAGCGCAGGCACCGTGGCACTAGGGTGCCTGCATTGGTGCTAGGCAGCACTCAGTGATCCAGGACACAAGGAAAGAGAGCAGGAAGGCACCAATCTTAGTAAATATGTCACATTCCTGATCACTGCATTTGTTGCAACGCAGGAAGTTGTCTTGCTGTTGTGCGTTGCACCAAATGTTAGTAAATCTGGGCCCTGGTTCCTAACTGGTCTTAAGCACTCTGGTGGAGCTGCAAAGCAGCTATTTGACATCTAGTGGAAGCAACTACACCACAGATTATTCAAAATCATGGCTACACTCTAAGGGCATGTTGGTAGGGACACAGGGTAAGCACATAGCACAGTTTATTATGGCAGTAGTATGATCAAAAGTGTACTAAGGTATAGAAGTAAAAAAATACACAAACATTAATTAAAATATGTGCTATAACATCTGTAAATGTCTGCATACATTGTTCAATATGCATTTTTCTTTGTACATCTGTGGATGCAGTTTCCGCTTCTCTATGAAGAGAAAAAAATGAAGATAAGATCATTAATATTTATTATAATTAAAAATAGAAATCTTGATAATAAATGTGTACAAATGCAGACTAGATCAGAAACAGCCTCACAGTGTGGTGAGGTGTAGAGGATACAGACTGTGCTGATACCTTCCCTGGATTGCACCACCAAGCGCGTATGTTTGAGGATCAAAAGGAGCTTGTTCTGGAGTCGAAGACTATATTCAGAGAAACATGTTTGTGTAGGTGTTCTCTGTGAGGCTTTTTGATTTCCTGTCTGACTATGAATGTGCTTCTGATAGTGCACACAGAACTGGAAACTCTGAGTCAGAGGTGAGACAGCCCGGTTTACTTGGATGGAGTGTCTTGTAGATCACACAACAGGCTGTGAAATGGATTCTATCAGGGAGAGAGACCCAATGCAGTTCTTTCATTGCAGTAGAGTTGTTCTCAAAGTCTATTTGTTGAATGATATGTGAGCTACTGACTGAAGAAAGTTTTTTTTTCTTTGTGTAATTTAGTACTCTGGAAGACTAACAAGTACTGTGTTGTATCCTGACCTGGAATGTGGACTAGAACTTTTGAAGAAGAGAAGTAAGGCTGCATTTTTCAGAGCAATGTGGGCTGGAATCATGCTCTTTGGCCTTTTCTTGATATGGTCTTTTAGGACAAAGCTCAGTGACAAAGTCCTGAACTTTAGCAGTAGATTTAAAACAAGGAAATTAGTAATCTTAACTGTTATTGTTGAGCCACACCTTGCTATAGGTCTCAAGGTCCCCTCCTTCTATAAGGACTAACTCATTCTTTGGTTGAGTTTAAGATGTCCTACTTACAGACTTACAGATTAGAATACAGAGTCTTCGCAGGTGGTAGTTGTTAGTTGACATCATATTAGGATATTGTTGGTTAGTTTTTTGGCATATTGGTGGATAGAAATGTCATCTTGGCTCTTTAGTACTCCCAGTGCCTCCAGCACAGACTGAAAATGTTAGGAGGCTTTGTCAAGTAAGACCTGTGCTCAAAAGCATTGAAAGCTGCTAGCAGCACAGATCGGATGCTGAGGTGTGGTGCCAGGAGTGTAAGTAGAATCTCCAGAAGAAGCTGGGCTCCTATGGAACTGGAGGTTAAAAGAATGGAAATAGATGAGAGGAGGCTTAGAGAGATAAGAGGGGGTTCCAACCATGTATGACCGGCGAGGAAAGGCAAAGAGCTCCAGTGTGCAGTGGGCTGGCAATGGAAGAAAAGAGACTGTACAGATGCAAGTCATGTGAAGACTTGACCTGCAGTACTGGATGACCTCAGTACGAGTTTTTTAAGCTGGATGAGTTGCTCTTCAAACACCTTTAGCTCTTGACATTATCTGCCTAATAAAGTGGGCATCTCAGATGTTATTGATGAGGGTATAGATAATTAGTTAGATGAATGGAGCTGCACCTTACATAATGAAGACTGAGAATACTGGGGTGGTAGTGGGAGAGGGGTTATTTATATTTGTAATATTTACCTTAAACCCTCAGCTCCTCACTCTAGACTCAAACATTAAGGAAGTTATAGTCCAAAGGCCTGAAATAACTCCTTGAAGAACCTACAGAAATCTGGACTGTCTCAGGAATATCTGCTCAGATCTGGGAGATGTGTGCAGATGCTATTGAAAGAGCGTAGCTTATATAATCTATATTAACATGAAATGTTTTTGAACTAATGTGTAATATTGCCGCATAGAAACTGTATTAGTATATTTTGCTAAAATATGCACTTGAAATGTGACCACGGGGAGTGGCCTCCAATCTATATAGGGACTAATAAAAATGACTAATGTTATGTTAAAGAGTGGTTTTATACTAATTGTTAACGATTATGTTATTAAAGTTTTGCTCAATAAATCTTGTAGGCCTTAGTTAGCATGAGTCGAGGCCTAGCTGCCTGACTCTCATATTAAATGTGTTTTCCTAACGTGCAGTGAGCTGACTTGCAAAAGGACGTGAACTCTTGTTTTTTTTCCTTCAAACCAGAAGCTGAATGTAACTATAGTAGATCTGTTCTCATGAAATTCATATTGCTTGTAGAAATGTATTCGCCAAAATGCAACAGTGTAGATTAGTATAATGTACAAGGTCGTTCAAACCTGTGAAGACAATGGAGCTATTGACTGAAGATGTGCAAAGAATTGCAGAAGGATTAAATCATTCCGGACGTTCTACCTCTGACGACGTCAATCATATGGACCAATAGACTGTTTGAGAATTAATGCGGGTGAAAGATTTAATGACATAATCTGTTTTTAATTGGCTAAAGATAGTGGGGTGCAACATTTGTCCAATCAAGTTTTAGGGGAATGTACAACGGAAAAGGGATAAAAACCTATGACACGGGGAGCCATTAAGATTGGTTAGGGAAATGCTATTGATTTGATCCAGAAACTCTTTGTCACTCTGTTTGGTGATTTATTGGTTTACTTAAACCATTCTCTTCCTTAGATTGCCCATTTACACTTTACCTCCTCATGAGGGAAGTGTCCCTTATCCCCAAGAGCTGGGTCTCTGACTGATGGCGAATCAACTGATGTCCTGAAGACGAAGACAGAATGTAGGAGGCTGGACTGGCTTGTAGTGAGTACCAAGGGGTACTTGCACCTTGCACCAGGCCCAGTTATCCCTTATTAGTGTATAGGGTGTCTAGCAGCATAGGCTGATAGATAATGGTAGCTTAGCAGAGCAGCTTAGGCTGAACTAGGAGACGAGTGAAGCTCCTACAGTACCACTAGTGTCACTTGCACAATATCATAAGAAAACACAATACACAGATATACTCAAAATAAAGGTACTTTATTTTTATGTCAATATGCCAAAGTATCTCAGAGTGTACCCTCAGTATGAGGATAGCAAATATACACAAGGTATATTTACACAATACCAAAAATATGCAGTATAGTCTTAGAAAACAGTGCAAACAATGTATAGTTACAATAGGATGCAATGGGGACACATAGGGATAGGGGCAACACAAACCATATACTCCAAAAGTGGAATGAGAACCACAAATGGACCCCAAACCTATGTGACCTTGTAGAGGGTCGCAGGGACTATTAGAAAATAGTAAGGGTTAGAAAACTAGCCCACCCCAAGACCCTGAAAAGTGAGTGCAAAGTGCACTAAAGTTCCGCAAAGGACATAGAAGTCGTGAATTCTGCAGGAAAGACACAAACCAGCAATGCAACAATGATGGATTTCCAGTCGAGGGTACCTGTGGAACAAAGGGACCAAGTCCAAAAGTCACAAGCAAGTCGGAGATGGGCAGATGCCCAGGAAATGCCAGCTGTGGGTGCAAAGAAGCTTCTACTGGACAGGAGAAGCTTAGGTTTCTGCAGGAACGACAAGGGCTAGAGACTTCCCCTTTGGAGGATGGATCCCTTACGCCGTGGAGAGTCGTGCAGAAGTGTTTTCCCGCCGAAACACCGCCAACAAGCCTTGCTAGCTGCAAATCGTGCGGTAAGGGTTTTTGGATGCTGCTGTGGCCCAGGAGGGACCAGGATGTCGCCAATTGCGTCTGGGGACAGAGGGGGAGTCGAGCAAGACAAAGAGCCCTCTCAGCAGCAGGCAGCACCCACAAAAGTGCCAGAAACAGGCACTACAAGGATGCATGAAACAGTGCTTACCCGAAGTCGCACAAAGGAGTCCCACGTCGCCGGAGAACAACTTAGGAGGTCGCGCAATGCAGGTTAGAGTGCCGTGGACCCAGGCTGGACTGTGCACAAAGGATTTCCGCCGGAAGTGCACGGAGGCCGGAGTAGCTGCAAAAGTCGCGGTTCCAAGCAATGCAGTCTGGCGTGGGGAGGCAAGGACTTACCTCCACCAAACTTGGACTGAAGAGTCACTGGACTGTGGAAGTCACTTGGACAGAGTTGCTCGATTCAAGGGACTTCGCTCGTCGTGCTGAGAGGAGACCCAGGGGACCGGTGATGCAGTTCTTTGGTGCCTGTGGTTGCAGGGGGACGATTCCGTCGAACCACGGGAGATTTCTTCGGAGCTTCTAGTACAGAGAGGAGGCAGACTACCCCCACAGCATGCACCACCAGGAAAACAGTCGAGAAGGCGGCAGGATCAGCGTTACAGAGTTGCAGTAGTCGTCTTTGCTACTTTGTTGCAGTTTTGCAGGCTTCCAGCGCGGTCAGCAGTCGATTCCTTGGCAGAAGGTGAAGAGAGAGATGCAGAGGAACTCGGATGAGCTCTTGCATTCGTTATCTAAAGAATCCCCAGAGACAGAGACCCTAAATAGCCAGAAAAGAGGGTTTGGCTACTTAGGAGAGAGGATAGGCTAGCAACACCTGAAGGAGCCTATCAGAAGGAGTCTCTGATGTCACCTGGTGGCACTGGCCACTCAGAGCAGTCCAGTGTGCCAGCAGCACCTCTGTTTCCAAGATGGCAGAGGTCTGGAGCACACTGGAGGAGCTCTGGACACCTCTCAGGGGAGGTGCAGGTCAGGGGAGTGGTCACTCCCCTTTCCTTTGTCCAGTTTCACGCCAGAGCAGGGCTAAGGGGTCCCTGAACCGGTGTAGACTGGCTTATGCAGAAATGGGCACCATCTGTGCCCATGAAAGCATTTCCAGAGGTTGGGGGAGGCTACTCCTCCCCTGCCTTCACACCATTTTCCAAAGGGAGAGGGTGTAACACCCTCTCTCAGAGGAAGTCCTTTGTTCTGCCATCCTGGGCCAGGCCTGGCTGGACCCCAGGAGGGCAGAAACCTGTCTGAGGGGTTGGCAGCAGCAGCAGCTGCAGTGAAACCCCTGAAAAGGCAGTTTGGCAGTACCAGGGTCTGTGCTACAGACCACTGGGATCATGGGATTGTGCCAATTATGCCAGGATGGCATAGAGGGCGCAATTCCATGATCATAGACATGTTACATGGCCATATTCGGAGTTACCATTGTGAAGTTACACATAGGTAGTGACCTATGTGTAGTGCACGCGTGTAATGGTGTCCCCGCACTCACAAAGTCTGGGGAATTTGCCCTGAACAATGTGGGGGCACCTTGGCTAGTGCCAGGGTGCCCTCACACTAAGTAACTTTGCACCTAACCTTTACCAGGTAAAGGTTAGAGATATAGGTGACTTATAAGTTACTTAAGTGCAGTGGTAAATGGCTGTGAAATAACGTGGACGTTATTTCACTCAGGCTGCAGTGGCAGGCCTGTGTAAGAATTGTCAGAGCTCCCTATGGGTGGCAAAAGAAATGCTGCAGCCCATAGGGATCTCCTGGAACCCCAATACCCTGGGTACCTCAGTACCATATACTAGGGGATTATAAGGGTGTTCCAGTATGCCAATGTAAATTGGTAAAATTGGTCACTAGCCTGTTAGTGACAATTTGAAAGAGATGAGAGAGCATAACCACTGAGGTTCTGGATAACAGAGCCTCAGTGAGACAGTTAGGCACTGTAGGAAAGTACCATCTTGCCTGGCATGTTACCCCCATTTTTCACTGTATATATGTTGTTTTAGTTGTATGTGTCACTGGGACCCTGGTAACCCAGGGCCCCAGTGCTCATAAGTGTGCCTGAATGTGTTACCTGTGTAGTGACTAACTGTCTCACTGAGGCTCTGCTAATCAGAACCTCAGTGGTTATGCTCTTTCATTTCTTTCCAAATTGTCACTAACAGGCTAGTGACCATTTTTACCAATTTACATTGGCTTACTGGAACACCCTTATAATTCCCTAGTATATGGTACTGAGGTACCCAGGGTATTGGGGTTCCAGGAGATCCCTATGGGCTGCAGCATTTCTTTTGCCACCCATAGGGAGCTCTGACAATTCTTACACAGGCCTGCCACTGCAGCCTGAGTGAAATAACGTCCACGTTATTTCACAGCCATTTTACACTGCACTTAAGTAACTTATAAGTCACCTATATGTCTAACCTTTACCTGGTAAAGGTTAGGTGCAAAGTTACTTAGTGTGAGGGCACCCTGGCACTAGCCAAGGTGCCCCCACATTGTTCAGAGCCAATTCCCTGAACTTTGTGAGTGCGGGGACACCATTACACGCGTGCACTACATATAGGTCACTACCTATATGTAGCTTCACCATGGTAACTCCGAATATGGCCATGTAACATGTCTATGATCATGGAATTGCCCCCTCTATACCATCCTGGCATAGTTGGCACAATCCCATGATCCCAGTGGTCTGTAGCACAGACCCTGGTACTGCCAAACTGCCCTTCCTGGGGTTTCACTGCAGCTGCTGCTGCTGCCAACCCCTCAGACAGGCAGCTGCCCTCCTGGGGTCCAGCCACAGGCCTGGCCCAGGATGGCAGAACAAAGAACTTCCTCTGAGAGAGGGTGTGACACCCTCTCCCTTTGGAAAATGGTGTGAAGGCAGGGGAAGAGTAGCCTCCCCCAGCCTCTGGAAATGCTTTGTTGGGCACAGAGGTGCCCAATTCTGCATAAGCCAGTCTACACCGGTTCAGGGACCCCTTAGCCCCTGCTCTGGCGCGAAACTGGACAAAGGAAAGGGGAGTGACCACTCCCCTGACCTGCACCTCCCCTGGGAGGTGTCCAGAGCTCCTCCAGTGTGCTCCAGACCTCTGCCATCTTGGAAACAGAGGTGCTGCTGGCACACTGGACTGCTCTGAGTGGCCAGTGCCACCAGGTGACGTCAGAGACTCCTGCTGATAGGCTCCTTCAGGTGTTAGTAGCCTATCCTCTCTCCTAGGTAGCCAAACCCTCTTTTCTGGCTATTTAGGGTCTCTGTCTCTGGGGAAACTTTAGATAACGAATGCAAGAGCTCATCCGAGTTCCTCTGCATCTCTCTCTTCACCTTCTGATAAGGAAACGACGCTGACCGCGCTGGAAGCCTGCAAACCTGCAACATAGTAGCAAAGACGACTACTGCAACTCTGTAACGCTGATCCTGCCGCCTTCTCGACTGTTTTCCTGCTTGTGCATGCTGTGGGGGTAGCCTGCCTCCTCTCTGCACCATAAGCTCCGAAGAAATCTCCCGTGGGTCGACGAAATCTTCCCCCTGCAACCGCAGTCACCAAAAAGCTGCATTACCGGTCCCTTGGGTCTCCTCTCAGCACGACGAGCGAGGTCCCTCGAATCCAGCGACTCTGTCCAAGTGACCCCCACAGTCCAGTGACTCTTCAGCCCAAGTTTGGTGGAGGTAAGTCCTTGCCTCACCTCGCTGGGCTGCATTGCTGGGAACTGCGACTTTGCAAGCTACTCCGGCCCCTGTGCACTTCCGGCGGAAATCCTTTGTGCACAGCCAAGCCTGGGTCCACGGCACTCTAACCTGCATTGCACGACTTTCTAAGTTGGTCTTCGGCGACGTGGGACTCCTTTGTGCAACTTCGGCAAGCACCGTTTCACGCAGCCTCGTAGTGCCTGTCTCTGGCACTTCTCCGGAAGCTACCTGCTTCACTGAGGGCTCTTTGTCTTGCTCGACGTCCCCTCTCTCTTCAGGTCCAATTTGCGACCTCCTGGTCCCTCCTGGGCCCCAGCAGTGTCCAAAAACTCCAAACGCACGATTTGCGCCTAGCAAGGCTTGTTGACGTTCTTTTGGCGGGAAAATACTTCTACACGACTCTCCACGGCGAGACGGATCCGTCCACCAAAGGGGAAGTCTCTAGCCCTTTTCGTTCCTGCAGAAACCTCAGCTTCTTCTGTCCAGTCGAAGCTTCTTTGCACCCGCAGCTGGCATTTCCTGGGCATCTGCCCATCTCCGACTTGCTTGTGACTTTTGGACTTGGTCCCCTTGTTCCACAGGTACCCTAGATTGGAAATCCACAGTTGTTGCATTGCTGGTTTGTGTCTTTCCTGCATTATTCCTCTAACACGACTCTTTTGTCCTTAGGGGAACTTTAGTGCACTTTGCACTCACTTTTCAGGGTCTTGGAGAGGGTTATTTTTCTAACTCTCACTATTTTCTAATAGTCCCAGCGACCCTCTACAAGGTCACATAGGTTTGGGGTCCATTCGTGGTTCGCATTCCACTTTTGGAGTATATGGTTTGTGTTGCCCCTATCCCTATGTTTCCCCATTGCATCCTATTGTAACTATACATTGTTTGCACTGTTTTCTAAGACTATACTGCATATTTTTGCTATTGTGTATATATATCTTGTGTATATTTCCTATCCTCTCACTGAGGGTACACTCTAAGATACTTTGGCATATTGTCATAAAAATAAAGTACCTTTATTTTTAGTATAACTGTGTATTGTGTTTTCTTATGATATTGTGCATATGACACTGAGTGGTACTGTAGTAGCTACACACGTCTCCTAGTTCAGCCTAAGCTGCTCTGCTAAGCTACCATTATCTATCAGCCTAAGCTGCTAGACACCCTATACACTAATAAGGGATAACTGGGCCTGGTGCAAGGTGCAAGTACCCCTTGGTACTCACTACAAGCCAGTCCAGCCTCCTACAGGCACCACACAGGGAACCCATACATATAGGCCACAAACTTATGAGCACTGGGGTCCTGACTAGCAGGGTCCCAGTGACACATAACAAACATACTGAAAACATATGGTTTTCACCATGAGCACTGGGCCCTGGCTAGCAGGATCCCAGTGAGACAGTGAAAACACCCTGACATACACTCACAACCAGGCCAAAAGTGGGGGTAACAAGGCTAGAAAGAGGCTACTTTCTCTCACAACCCCCCCCCCCCCAAACGAAGGACAATAAGGCTAACCTTGGCCAGTTGAGACTTTATTGTCTAAGTGGTGATAAGTAGAGAGTAGCTCTGCAATAGACTGGTTACTCCCTTTATCATCCACTATATGGTTACTTCCCTGTGGGGATGTAAACCACCCTGTTTGAAGTTTTTTAGCTAAGCAACAATGTGAAGATGTATTTTCAGAGTTTCTATCAGTAAGTTTTAGTTTAGAGCAGTGGGAATTGTCCACTGAACCTATTTGTAGTGATGGAAATGCCAGACAGGGATGCTGTCTCAGAAAAGCCATAGCTGGGCAAAAACTTTGTCCATATGGCTGGAAGAGAGAACAGGGATGCTGTTTCTCTTGAGTTGGAGCAGGGCAGGGATGCTGTCCTATGAGCTCCACACTAGGGCAGGGATGCTGTCCTAAGTGTTGTGAGGCAGTGCAGGGTTTCTGCACTAAAGTTTCTCTGGGAGGGTTGGAGGGATGATCCATGTTCACTAAAATGGTGCTCTTTTTCTCACCAATGTTAGTTATCCCACAGAGAGGTACTTCTACCTCAGGGAGTCCAGCTTTGCCAGCTGATGATTCCCTTGGAACAGGTGCCACCCCAGGAGAGGTTTCTCCCACCACAGGAATGGTATCCTGAATGGTAGGGTGGTTAGGGGATACTGTGATACCCTTTTTACCTGTTGATGGAGAGGGATCCTGAGTTTGCAGGCCTTCTCTCCTTTGCTTTTTCATTTCAGTATAAATGAGAGGGAACAATTCCTCAGGGATGCCCAGCATGGCTGCATGGGCATAAAACTCTACATCAGCCCAACCTGAGGCCTCTAGGTCATTACCTAAGAGACAGTCTACAGGTAAGCTAGGTGATACCACCACCTGCTTAGGGCCAGTAACTCCACCCCAACTAAACTGAATTATAGCTAAGAGAAGAAACTTAGTGGAGTTATGGACATCAATAATCTTATACTGTTGTCCAATGATGTGTTGTTCAGGATGCACTAGGTTTTCAGTCACCAAAGTGGTACTGGCACCTGTGTCCCTGTAGGCCAAGGCCTCAATACCATTTATTGAAACTGTCTGCCTGTACTTATCCATTGTAAGGGGACAAGCAGCCAGTGTGGCAAGGCCAATGCCACTAGGTGTGACAGAAACTGTCTTGGGACTGACTACCCCAGTTTCTACTATGGACCCATAAGTGAACCCAACTACATCCTTAACTTGACTGTTGCCAGCAGTCCCACCACTAGTACCACTACTGCTAGGGGCACTAGAGCTTGATGTATTAGTGGTGGTAGGCTCAGGGGGTTTACCTGGACAGGACTTATCCCATGGCCTATGGCCTCTGTTTTTACACACAAAGCACAAAGGTTTTTTAAATTGTGTAGGTTGAGAAGAAGAGGAAGAATTTGTTTTATCCCCACCCCCTGAAGAGTGTTTAAGATTTGAAGTGGGATCTTTGGTTTTACCCTTGTCCCCATGCTTATCTTGAGATTTTTCACCATCTTTCTTCTTATTGTTCTCTTTGTCACCCCCTGTATGAACGTTTCTGTTCACCCTTGTTCTGACCCATTTGTCTGCCTTCTTTTCCCAATTCTTGGGGAGAGGTCAGATCAGAGTCCACCAAGTACTGGTGCAACAAATCAGACACACAATTATTAAGAATATGCTCTCTCAGGATCAAGTTATAGAGGCTTTCAAAATCAGTAACTTTACTGCCATGTAACCACCCCTCCAAGGCCTTCACTGAATGGTCAATGAAATCAACCCAGTCTTGTGAAGACTCCTTTTTGGTCTCTCTGAACTTTATCCTGTACTGTTCAGTGGTTAAGCCATAACCATCCAGGAGTGCATTCTTAAGAACTTTGTAATCATTGGCTTCATTTTCTTTCACAGTGTAGGAAAGTACCATCTTGCCTGGCATGTTACCCCCATTTTTCACTGTATATATGTTGTTTTAGTTGTATGTGTCACTGGGACCCTGGTAACCCAGGGCCCCAGTGCTCATAAGTGTGCCTGAATGTGTTACCTGTGTAGTGACTAACTGTCTCACTGAGGCTCTGCTAATCAGAACCTCAGTGGTTATGCTCTCTCATTTCTTTCCAAATTGTCACTAACAGGCTAGTGACCATTTTTACCAATTTACATTGGCTTACTGGAACACCCTTATAATTCCCTAGTATATGGTACTGAGGTACCCAGGGTATTGGGGTTCCAGGAGATCCCTATGGGCTGCAGCATTTCTTTTGCCACCCATAGGGAGCTCTGACAAATCGTACACAGGCCTGCCTCTGCAGCCTGAGTGAAATAACGTCCACGTTATTTCACAGCCATTTTACACTGCACTTAAGTAACTTATAAGTCACCTATATGTCTAACCTTTACCTGGTAAAGGTTAGGTGCAAAGTTACTTAGTGTGAGGGCACCCTGGCACTAGCCAAGGTGCCCCCACATTGTTCAGAGCCAATTCACTGAACTTTGTGAGTGCGGGGAGACCATTACACGCGTGCACTACAGATAGGTCACTACCTATATGTAGCTTCACCATGGTAACTCCGAATATGGCCATGTAACATGTCTATGATCATGGAATTGCCCCCTCTATGCCATTCTGGCATTGTTGGTACAATTCCATGATCCCAGTGGTCTGTAGCACAGACCCTGGTACTGCCAGACTGCCCTTCCTGGGGTTTCACTGCAGCTGCTGCTGCTGCCAACCCCTCAGACAGGCAGCTGCCCTCCTGGGGTCCAGCCAGGCCTGGCCCAGGATGGCAGAACAAAGAACTTCCTCTGAGAAAGGGTGTGACACCGTCTCCCTTTGGAAAATGGTGTGAAGGCAGGGGAGGAGTAGCCTCCCCCAGCCTCTGGAAATGCTTTGTTGGGCACAGATGTGCCCAATTCTGCATAAGCCAGTCTACACCGGTTCAGGGACCCCTTAGCCCCTGCTCTGGCGCGAAACTGGACAAAGGAAAGGGGAGTGACCACTCCCCTGACCTGCACCTCCCCTGGGAGGTGTCCAGAGCTCCTCCAGTGTGCTCCAGACCTCTGCCATCTTGGAAACAGAAGTGCTGCTGGCACACTGGACTGCTCTGAGTGGCCAGTGCCACCAGGTGACGTCAGAGACTCCTGCTGATAGGCTCCTTCAGGTGTTAGTAGCCTTTCCTCTCTCCTAGGTAGCCAAACCCTCTTTTCTGGCTATTTAGGGTCTCTGTCTCTGGGGAAACTTTAGATAACGAATGCATGAGCTCAGCTGAGTTCCTCTGCATCTCCCTCTTCACCTTCTGATAAGGAATCGACCGCTGACCGCGCTGGAAGCCTGCAAACCTGCAACATAGTAGCAAAGACGACTACTGCAACTCTGTAACGCTGATCCTGCCGCCTTCTCGACTGTTTTCCTGCTTGTGCATGCTGTGGGGGTAGTCTGCCTCCTCTCTGCACCAGAAGCTCCGAAGAAATCTCCCGTGGGTCGACGGAATCTTCCCCCTGCAACCGCAGGCACCAAAAAGCTGCATTACCGGTCCCTTGGGTCTCCTCTCAGCACGACGAGCGAGGTCCCTCGAATCCAGCGACGCTGTCCAAGTGACCCCCACAGTCCAGTGACTCTTCAGCCCAAGTTTGGTGGAGGTAAGTCCTTGCCTCACCTCGCTGGGCTGCATTGCTGGGAACCGCGACTTTGCAAGCTACTCCGGCCCCTGTGCACTTCCGGCGGAAATCCTTCATGCACATCCAAGCCTGGGTCCACGGCACTCTAACCTGCATTGCACGACTTTCTAAGTTGGTCTCCGGCGACGTGGGACTCCTTTGTGCAACTTCGGCGAGCACCGTTTCACGCATCCTCGTAGTGCCTGTTTCTGGCACTTCTCCGGGTGCTACCTGCTTCAGTGAGGGCTCTTTGTCTTGCTCGACGTCCCCTCTCTGTGTAGGTCCAATTTGCGACCTCCTGGTCCCTCCTGGGCCCCAGCAGCGTCCAAAAACGCCAAAAGCACGATTTGCGTGTAAAAAGGCTTGTTGGCGTCCTTCCGGCGGAAAAACACTTTTGCACGACTCTCCAAGGCGTGGGGGATCCATCCTCCAAAGGGGAAGTCTCTAGCCCTTGTCGTTCCTGCAGTATTCACAGTTCTTCAGCCTAGTAAGAGCTTCTTTGCACCAACCGCTGGCATTTCTTGGGCATCTGCCCATCTCCGAGTTGCTTGTGACTTTTGGACTTGGTCCCCTTGTTCCACAGGTACCCTCAGTCAGGAATCCATCGTTGTTGCATTGCTGATTTGTGTTTTCCTTGCATTTTCCCTCTAACACGACTATTTTGTCCTTAGGGGAACTTTAGTGCACTTTGCACTCACTTTTCAGGGTCTTGGGGAGGGTTATTTTGCTAACTCTCACTATTTTCTAATAGTCCCAGCGACCCTCTACAAGGTCACATAGGTTTGGGGTCCATTCGTGGTTCGCATTCCACTTTTGGAGTATATGGTTTGTGTTGCCCCTATCCCTATGTTTCCCCATTGCATCCTATTGTAACTATACATTGTTTGCACTGTTTTCTAAGACTATACTGCATATTTTTGCTATTGTGTATATATATCTTGTGTATATTTCCTATCCTCTCACTGAGGGTACACTCTAAGATACTTTGGCATATTGTCATAAAAATAAAGTACCTTTATTTTTAGTATAACTGTGTATTGTGTTTTCTTATGATATTGTGCATATGACACTAAGTGGTACTGTAGTAGCTTCACACGTCTCCTAGTTCAGCCTAAGCTGCTCTGCTAAGCTACCATTATCTATCAGCCTAAGCTGCTAGACACCCTATACACTAATAAGGGATAACTGGGCCTGGTGCAAGGTGCAAGTACCCCTTGGTACTCACTACAAGCCAGTCCAGCCTCCTACATTGGTTGTGCAGTGGTGGGATAAGTGCTTGAGACTACTTACCACTCTTGTCATTGTACTTTTCATAAGAGAAAAATATACAAAACAAGGTCAGTGTATATACACATAGCCAAAAAGTTTTGCATTTCCTCTTTTCACTCTTTTCTAAGTGCTGAAAAGTACTTCTAAACTTTCAAAAAGTTCTTAAAAGTTTAAAAAGTTTTTTTCTGTCTTTCCAAAAAAATTCTGAAAACTTTTTTCTCTTTTTCTATCACTTTAACTCTCTCTAAAAAATGTCTGGCACAGGAAAAAATGTTGAACTGTCCAAACTTGCATATGATCACCTTAGCTGGAAAGGAGCAAGGAGTCTCTGCATAGAGAGAGGTTTGAGTGTAGGGAAGAATCCTTCCTTAGAACTGTTAATTAATATGCTTAGAGTACAGGATAAGGCCATAAGTTCCCAATCTGTAGAACAAGTAGCTAATGGTTCTCAATCTGATCCAGGGACTCCCCCAGGAAAAGGTTCAGGAAAGAAACTTCTCAGCCTGCCCATTACTAGACAGTCTAGCATAGTTGGAACAGAGGTTGAATCACACCATACTGATGATGTGCTCTCACATTATGCTGGTAGCCAAGCTGTTAGGGTGCCCTCTGTAAGGGACAGGTCTCCTTCTGTTCATTCCCATCATACCTCTGTATCTAGAAATGTCCCTCCCACCCACCCTGATGACAGATTGTTAGAAAGGGAGCTCAATAGATTGAGAGTGGAACAAACCAGACTGAAGCTCAAGAAGCAACAGCTGGATTTGGATAGACAGTCTTTAGAAATAGAGAGGGAAAGACAGAAGTTGGGTTTAGAAACCCATGGTGGCAGCAGCAGTATTCCCCATAGTCATCCTGCAAAAGAGCATGATTCTAGGAATCTGCACAAGATAGTTCCCCCTTATAAGGAGGGGGATGACATTAACAAGTGGTTTGCTGCACTTGAGAGGGCCTGTGCTGTACAGGATGTCCCTCAAAAGCAGTGGGCTGCTATCCTATGGCTATCATTTAGTGGAAAAGGTAGGGATAGGCTCCTTACAGTGAAAGAAAATGATGCCAATAATTTCCAAGTTCTTAAGAATGCACTCCTGGATGGTTATGGCTTAACCACTGAACAGTACAGGATAAAGTTCAGAGAGACCAAAAAGGAGTCTTCACAAGACTGGGTTGATTTCATTGACCAGGCAGTGAAGGCCTTGGAGGGGTGGTTACATGGCAGTAAAGTTACTGATTATGACAGCCTGTATAACTTGATCCTGAGAGAGCATATTCTTAATAATTGTGTGTCTGATTTGTTGCACCAGTACTTGGTGGACTCTGATCTGACCTCTCCCCAAGAATTGGGAAAGAAGGCAGACAAATGGGTCATAACAAGAGTGAACAGAAAAGTTCATACAGGGGGTGACAAAGATGGCAACAAAAAGAAGGATGGTAAGTCTTCTGACAAGGGTGGGGACAAATCTAAAAATGAGTCTTCATCAGGCCCACAAAAACACTCTGGTGGGGGTGGTGGGCCCAAATCCTCCTTTAATCAGAACAAGGAAAAGAAACCATGGTGCTATTTATGTAAAATAAAAGGCCATTGGACAACAGATCCCAGTTGTCCAAAGAAAGGCACCACAGCTCCTACCACTACAACCCCTACTGCTACACCTAGTGTCCCTACTAATAGCAGTGGTGGTGGGAGCAAACCTACTAATAGCCAATCCAAGGGAGTAGCTGGGCTCACTTTTGGTAATTTAGTTGGGGTTGGTCTGATTAGGGAGACCACAGAGGCTACTTTAGTCTCTGAAGGGGCTATTGACTTAGCCACTTTGGTTGCTTGCCCCCATAACTTGGAGAAGTACAAGCAACTAACCCTAATAAATGGTGTTGAGGTCCAGGCCTACAGGGACACAGGTGCCAGTGTCACAATGGTGATTGAGAAACTGGTGCACCCTGAACAACACATACTTGGACACCAGTACCAAGTAACCGATGCTCACAACATAACACAAAGCCACCCCATGGCTGTTGTAAATCTCAACTGGGGGGGGGTAACTGGTCCAAAGAAAGTTGTGGTAGCTTCAGATTTACCTGTAGACTGTCTATTAGGGAATGATTTGGAGACATCAGCTTGGTCAGATGTGGAGTTGGAGGCCCATGCAGCAATGCTGGGCATCCCAGGGCATATTTTTGCTTTGACAAGGGCTCAGGCCAAAAAGCAAAAAGGACAGGGAAGCTTGGATCCTGGAACAATGGACCAAGTGCTCCCTAAAGCTAGGGCTAGTAGAAGCAAACCACTTCCTACTATCCCTCCCTCTACAGTGGATTCTACTTCTGAGGAAGAGGAATTCCCTCCCTGTGCAGAACCTACACCAGAGGAGCTGGAAGCAGACACTGCTGAGCTTTTGGGTGAAGGGGGGCCTGCCAGGGAGGAGCTGAGTGTGGCACAGCAAACCTGTCCCACATTAGAGGGTCTCAGACAGCAAGCTGTCAAACAGGCTAATGGGGATGTCAGTGACTCTCACAGAGTTTACTGGGAGCACAACCTCTTGTACACTGAGCATAGGGATCCTAAACCTGGAGCTGCCAGGAGATTAGTGATTCCTCAGGAGTACAGAAAGTTCCTCCTAACACTGGCACATGACATTCCCCTAGCTGGGCACCTGGGTCAAATGAAAACTTGGGACAGGCTTGTTCCCCTGTTTCATTGGCCTAGGATGTCTGAGGACACAAAGGAATTTTGTAAGTCCTGTGAAACCTGTCAAGCCAGTGGCAAGACAGGTGGCACTCCAAAGGCACCCCTTATCCCACTGCCTGTGGTTGGGGTTCCCTTTGAAAGGGTAGGGGTTGACATAGTTGGCCCCCTTGACCCTCCTACTGCTTCAGGCAATAGGTTTATCTTGGTGGCAGTGGACCATGCCACAAGATATCCTGAAGCTATTCCTTTAAGGACCACTACAGCTCCTGCAGTGGCAAAGGCCCTCCTAGGAATATTTTCCAGAGTTGGCTTCCCAAAGGAAGTAGTATCAGACAGAGGAAGCAATTTCATGTCTGCATACTTAAAGGCCATGTGGAAGGAGTGTGGTGTAACTTACAAGTTCACAACACCCTATCATCCACAAACAAATGGACTGGTGGAGAGATTTAATAAAACTCTCAAAGGCATGATTATGGGGCTCCCTGAAAAACTCCGCAGGAGATGGGATATCCTTCTACCATGCCTCCTTTTTGCCTACAGGGAGGTACCCCAGAAAGGAGTGGGCTTCAGCCCCTTTGAACTTCTTTTTGGACACCCTGTTAAGGGTCCACTAACACTTGTAAAGGAGGGTTGGGAACAACCTTTAAAAGCTCCTAAGCAGGATATTGTGGATTATGTACTTGGCCTCAGATCAAGGATGGCTGAGTACATGAAAAAGGCCAGTAAAAACCTTCAGGCCAGCCAAGAGCTCCAGAAGCAATGGCATGATCAGAAGGCTGTTTTGGTTCAGTACCAACCAGGGCAGAAAGTGTGGGTCTTGGAGCCTGTGGCCCCAAGAGCACTCCAAGATAAATGGAGTGGACCCCACACAATTGTTGAAAAGAAGGGTGAAGTCACCTACTTGGTTGACTTAGGCACTGCCAGGAGTCCCCTTAGGGTGCTCCATGTCAACCGCCTGAAACCCTACTATGACAGGGCTGATCTCACCCTGCTCATGGCAACAGATGAGGGACAGGAAGAAGACAGTGATCCTCTACCTGATCTCTTCTCTTCCACAGATCAAGATGCTCTTGTGGAAGGTGTAGTTTTGGCTGATTGTCTTACTGCTGAGCAGAAAGACAATTGCATAAATCTCCTAGGACAATTTTCAGAACTATTCTCTATTGTGCCAGGCACCACTTCTTGGTGTGAGCACACTATAGATACTGGAGACAGTTTACCTGTCAAAAGTAAGATCTATAGGCAGCCTGACCATGTCAGGGACTGCATAAAGCAAGAAGTTCAGAAAATGTTGGAACTAGGAGTAGTTGAGCACTCTGACAGTCCATGGGCTTCTCCTGTGGTACTGTTACCAAAACCCAATTCTAAAGATGGAAAGAAGGAAATGAGGTTTTGTGTAGACTATAGAGGTCTCAACTTGGTAACCAAAACTGATGCTCACCCTATACCCAGGGCAGATGAGCTCATAGATACACTGGCATCTGCCAAGTATCTAAGCACTTTTGATTTGACTGCAGGGTATTGGCAGATCAAATTGTCAGAAGATGCTAAACCTAAGACTGCATTTTCTACCATTGGAGGACATTACCAGTTTACTGTAATGCCTTTTGGTTTGAAAAATGCACCTGCCACTTTTCAGAGGTTGGTGAACACAGTCCTGCAAGGGCTGGAAGCTTTCAGTGCAGCATATTTGGATGATATAGCTGTCTTTAGCTCCAGCTGGGATGATCACCTGGTCCACCTTTGGAAAGTTTTGGAGGCTCTGCAAAAGGCAGGCCTCACTATCAAGGCTTCAAAGTGCCAGATAGGGCAGGGTAAGGTGGTTTATCTGGGACACCTTGTTGGTGGGGAACAGATTGCACCACTTCAGGGGAAAATCCAAACTATTATTGATTGGGTTCCCCCTACCACTCAGACTCAGGTGAGAGCCTTCCTAGGCCTCACTGGGTATTACAGGAGGTTCATTAAGAACTATGGCTCCATTGCAGCCCCTCTTAATGACCTCACATCCAAGAAAATGCCTAAAAAGGTATTATGGACAGCAAACTGTCAGAAAGCTTTTGAGGAGCTGAAGCAGGCCATGTGCTCTGCACCTGTCCTGAAAAGCCCTTGTTACTCTAAAAAATTCTATGTCCAAACTGATGCATCTGAATTAGTGTGAGAAGGTAGCCTCTTTCTAGCCTTGTTACCCCCACTTTTGGCCTGTTTGTGAGTGTATGTCAGGGTGTTTGTCACTGTTTTCACTGTCTCACTGGGATCCTGATAGCCAGGCCTCAGTGCTCATAGTGAAAACACCATGTTTTCAGTATGGTTGTTATGTGTCACTGGGATCCTGCTGGTCAGG